>NC_092334.1:420452500-421052500 GCF_046630445.1 Rutidosis leptorrhynchoides
TTATGAATAAAAAAAATATTGACAAATATTCTTGGAAAAGTAGTAAATCAATTTGTTTATTTTAAAAAAAAATAAAAAAAAAATCCTTAAAATAAATAATTTTTTTTATAAAATAAATAAATAAATAAATAAATTACTTTTTAATTAAAAATTATAATGGAAAACTACTTTTATTATTTTATTTTGTGCATTATCCCATGACCTAACATTTAATACTTTTGAATTTTAAAATCCCATTAAAAATTAAAATATTTCTTTTTCTTTTAATTATTTTATTCTTTTTACCTAATTTTTTCAAGTATAAATACCCCTCATTTCTCATTCAAACTCACACCAAAATTTCTCTCATTCTCTCTTTGAAGAATTACTAATAGTAAGTATTCTTTTCTTACTTTTTACTTTTTACTTTTTTTACTTTTTACTATTTACTTCGGCTTATTATTTTTTTTACCGAAACATGTAAATAATGTTATAAATTATATGCAATTAAAATTAAAATAAATAACATGTTATAATTAGTAATATATGTTACTAAAAATTATAAAAGTTTTTTAATGAATTAATATATAGGAGTTATAATTAAAATCGAATTAATGAATATATATGTATATACGCACCTAACGTGAAGGTTATAATTAAAGATAGCGTACAAAGACTACAAACATCACCGCTACTTGTGGCCTAGGGTGGTCCTTGTTACCATTATGGGACGCTTGTGGATCTCGAATGCCAAGACTTAGATTCTGGTCAAGAGATCCTGGGCCGCTCGGTAACAATAGATCATTCGAGTGACTTGCATGTTAGCGACGGAGTTTGGGCGAGATTGTACAATATCTTTGTTAAGAATTATAACCCGAACATTCTTAAACTAGAAGCTTACTATAAGTGGAAGTTTTTCATAAATAGTAGGTTTTCAAAAATAGAAACTTTTTAGAAATAGGAACTTTTCTCGCAAACCGTCACTGCCAATATAGTTGCTATATTAATATACTTTATGTCAAGTTAGACATTAACTAATCAAACGTTATACCTCAAAATTGATATCCAGATCACTTACTTGCGTTACTTTCCTTCTTGCGTGGAATACTTCAACTGCTATTTAATGTGAGTTTTCATAGCTCCCTTTTTATCTATATTTTTGGGCTGAGAATACATGCGCTACTTTTATAACTATTTTTATGAAATGAATACAAACACTAAAACTGATTTTTTTGTGAGTTCATCTGCTCCCTTTTTATATATTTTTGGGCTGAGAATACATGCACAACTTTTATAACTGTTTTACACGTATCAAATATTAAACTGTGATATGTTGGGCTATGACCAGCAAGTCCCCAACCGACAAGTATAAACGATAACTTGTACGGGGCAAACTTGAAAGTCTAGTCTAAATATCAGTACCAACTATTAAACTGTGATATGTTGGGCTATGACCAGCAAGTCCCCAACCGACAAGTATAAACGATAACTTGTACGGGGTAAACTTGAAAGTCTAGTCTAAATATCAGTACCAACTGTTAAACTATGCTATACCCGGCTATGTCCGACTAAGTCCCTACAGTGATATTTTTAATTGCTGCGGCATGCTTAATTATTGGGGGTAGGCCTATCGGGAGTAACGTCCCCGATACATTTGACTAAGTCTTTGTATTACTTAATAATGAAATTAAACCGACAAGGACAGACACAACTTGTCATGGGGCAAACTTGAACGTTTAGTCTAAATATCACTCATTGTCATAACTTTTTGATCCTGCGGAAGATCAACTTGACTGGATCTGAGTGATCTACTTATGAAAACAAATCTTGTGGTCTAACACTATTACCGAAATCATTATTTATGACAAACCTATGAACTCACTCAACCTCGTGTTGACTTTTTAAGCATGTTTATTCTCAGGTACTTAAATATTGCTTCCGCTGTATATCTACTGCTTTGATGATGATTGCTTGCTATGCTTGGAGTCTTCATTACATATCATATCAATTAAAGATATATTTATCTTCCGCTGCAAAACTCAACAAAACGTCTCATGTAGAGTCGTTCTCGTTTATACAACTGTGATTTTATATAATTAGTCACAAATACCCCAGACCCTATTTGGGGGTGTGACAGATTGGTATCAGAGCAGGTTGTTGTAGAGAACCAGGATTCCATTTTATGTGTGCCTTATACAATTAGGTACCTTAGCAATGTAGGACTACAACTATCCTTGACCATAGTACCTTTACTTGTTGCCTTTAACTGTTAAATGCTACACTATACTTTAGAAACTTTACTTATCTTAGAATGCCGAGCCAATCTAAGAACTCTGCTCATTCTCCTAAGTACTATCCAATTCCGCCACCATATTTAAATGCGACACCATGATTTCGAAAATTCTTGACATTCCTTTGTCATCTATCATGGTTTTGTGTATTACATATGTATTACATGAAATGTTATCCATGATTCTTGAAATCCCTACTATTCATATTCATTACTTTCAAAATCTTTGCTTTCTCGTTATTTTTGATCATTGAATTTTCTTGACGGATGACGTCTACGAAACTCTAGAATGGAAGGGTTTGGATTACCGATTTAAAGGATCCTATAGCTCAAGCCCCTAGACCTGAATAGGCCATTATGAATTAAAAGTCTTTAGTCGAAAGTTTATCTGATTACATACTTATCATTTTTATCTCGACACGTCATACTGCAATTATTGCATAAATGGAGTATTGAGACATCATATCTAATCATATCTTATCCTATCTATCTCCATAAACTTTGTCAAACACTTTCCCTAAATTTTCTCCGTAAATTACGAAAATCTTTTTGCTATATATACGTATTCAAGGAGACGAATATATCATTCAGTATCCAACACCCATTTCATATCAAACCCTATTCCAAACACATAATATGGATTCCTCGAACTCCTAGAGCTCCAACGGCAGCGTAACCAGAACAAATGAACCAATCAGCCATCATTTATTCTGGATGAATTGGGGATGGGTTCGTTGCCGACTCAATCAATGGAGGCAAGAAGAAGGTGATCCCTTCCACCAACTGAATTCACCTCTTGGCGAAGAACCTGAAGCACTTACCAGTGAACCAGTCCGAAACACCATTTTCTCTCTTCTTTCCAGGGTATCCCGTCACGAATATATAATATCGAAGATTCTAGATCTTATTCACCCCCTTGTTCCAACCGCCAATCATCCCGGAATAGTAGAAGAAGTCAACGAGCTTCGCGCTCGAGTGGTGGCACTGGAGAATACGGTGCGATATCTACAAGCATCAGCTGCACCAGCAGCATAACCAGTACCATCAGCATCACAACCAACATCATCAGCTTCATTAACAACAACATCCGCATCCCACGCCTCAACATCACACTCAGTACCTAAAACATCAACATTACACGCCCATAGATACCAAGGAATATTAGTAATAATGAGCTAAGATGTATTGACTCATTCTTCATGAAGAATTATATATATATACCTTATATATATATATATATATATATATATATATATATATATATATATATATATATATATATATATATATATATATATATATGATTTGGAACAATAATAAATCTTGTCGTACTAAGCAATTACGTGTGAATCTCAACTAGTATGTACTACTTGGTTAATTCATATCACTAATATGCTATGATGTACACCCTTCGTTAATGACTTAACAATTTTTAATCACTGCTTCAACACAATAAACTCCATTTCATAATAAATCAAGTGTAACGATGAATATATTGATTCATAACTTCATTAGCGAAATATTTCGCGACAATTATGAAATCTCTAAGATTTTGGAGATTATTTACTCTCGTTTCAAACCGCAAATCAGATGAGTTTAATATATATTAACTCATTAAATCTATGATTATATCTGAAGAATACATATATGAACGTATATCTTCATAAAGATTGTAAATTCTATTATACAAACTGTTAATTGTGAAAATATTTTAACTAGTAGGTAATACCCAAAAAATATTTACATCTCACATTAATACACTGTACATTCTTCAATTTCGATTCATAAATCATTAATTATACGCACTACCTTCACAATGATACACAATCATCTTCATATAAAATCAATTACACATTCTGAAATTAACATATCGGAATTCAAGTAAAGCTTTAGCAGGTGTTATCTTCCTAAAGATTACTACATTCATGAATTATATTCATTCTTATTCTGCAATGAATTATCACATCAAACCACCGAAATTATCATTCATCACTTTTAAAATCAATAACGCCTATTCGTTAACCATTAGATCCGTTGACGAATTACAATCAGCGTTTAATCATCTAAAAATAAAATTTCTTGAAACCATCTCGGATTGATAAACAATGATTCAGATATAGTAGCATTAAATGCAGAGGAAACAGAAGAATTTTCCTCGTCATTGGATCTTATAAATTCTAAGATATCACCGTATCTTTCGTTATAAATATCCTCTATATTTCTTAAGATATCTTTATAACGATTCTTGTCTGCAATTAATTATCTCTTTGCGATAACTTTATCACATCATAAAGGAAACTGTTTTAGTTTCTATATTCAAGTTTAAATTATAAATGTTTTGAAGAAGTGTTGGGAATTGAAGCATGAGCTAGTATATATTACTTCTTCGAGCGTTTTCCCGCCAAAATAAAAACATTTATCACAAAATGTCTTTACTAAATATTCATATTTTCATCTCATCTATAATGTTCGTGAACAAAGTTTTTTCAAAAAATGAAAAAAAAAAGTTTTTGCTTCCCCCCGCTTCCCCCCAATTGGTTACTTCCCTCTTGATCCTACCACTATATATATATATATATATATATATATATATATATATATATATATATATATATATATATATATATATATATATATATATATATATATATATATATATATATATATATATATATAGTAGAGGGATCAAATGAGAACTTTTTTTGTGTGAGAACCCTGAGAACTCAAAAATACACTGAAATTCGAGCAAAAAAGGGAAATACGAGCAAAAATGGGAACACGGGCGAACAAAAAAAAAGCAATTCGAGCAAAAAAATGGACAAGGGCGAACAAAAAAAGTGATATTCGAACAAAAAAAAGGCGGGCGAACAGTTTTGTGTTCTACATTTTTGATAGTCGAACAAAAAAAATGTAGAACACACGGGTAGTCGAACAAAAATGCTGATATTCGAACAAAAATGTGTTCTACATTTTGAAATTCGAAAAAAAGAAAAAAAAAATTTGCTCGACTATGATTTTTTTTTGTTCGTCAGTGTTTTTGGTTTTGCTCGGATTTCTTTTTTTTCCTCGCCCGTGCACCTTTTTTGCTCGAATTTCAGTGTATTTGGAGTGTTTTTGGAGTTCATAGAGTTCTCACAATAAAAAAGTTCTCACTGGATTCTATCAATTGCATGCAAACAATAACTGATATCCTAATAATCCACATTAATAAAACAGTTCACATGATGCATATTTTAGCCTATTCATCGTTTTCAAATCTTTTAAATATGGGTACGCGAACTACACCGGGGTCAGCTCTTCATCCCAACAACCGAACCCCGAACTCGTTAGTAATTTATTCGAGCCGACTTTACAACATATTCCTTTTGAGCAACAACAATTTTGGTACATCATACATGCAACAAATCCAACAACAACAAAAAATATAACACTAATCACAATCGGAACAACAACAAACGAACGTCACATTCGAGCCACAAAAAAAAGTGGTCAGAAAAAGAATTAGCTTAGTTGGCGCGTTGTTCGATCCACTCGTTTGAAGATTCCGGCTTCATGAATTCACAAAAGAAGTCTTAAACTTTTTGGGCAACACTATCCGAAAAATTTCACAATAACGATGATGTGTGGAAACAAAATGATGACCAAACTAACAACGAAGTGGTGTGATCTCAACCTGCATCGTAAAGAATTACACTCGATATATTAAGACACCGTACGCAACTGGCAGAGCACACCAAGCTGCATGTTCCTTTAAATCAGGATGATTGTGATGAGTTTACCACTTCAGACCTGGTTAGTCTTTCAGGAAACCAATCAACTGAGATGTTCGAGCTCGAACACGATATTCATTTAACTTTACTTGTTTAGTAGTTCAAATTTATGCTCGAACTCGAGCTCGATTCGAACTCGAATTCAAGCTCAATTCAAGCTCGTTTGGACTTTTTTATGATCATAAAAAATCTTTGGATAACTAATATTTTATGAATAATTAATATAAATTAACTAAATTTTTAAATTTTGATTTAGGTGTGTAATATTTATAATTATAAATATCACATTTCAAACCTTTAAAATTGATGTTATCCTTACACATAATTTATTTATAGTGCTATCATTTAATCTCACTTTCTTGTTCTATTCAATGTGGGAAGAAGTAAATAAGTGAATGTAGGAAAGAAAATGATATCAAGAAGATGCTTATTAATATAAGACTTGAGTGTTGATGGTTCCATATACCTAATATTTATATTTTGCTATTTAAGTTATACTTTCTAGTTACATGCCTAAGTTATAAATTTAATACTAACATGTATGAGTCTTAAACTAATATTACAATTTTTCTTACAAGCTCGCTTTACTCGGCTCGTGTAGCTCGACTCGTTTAAACATAAACGAGCATACGAACTATTCGAGCCACATAGGCTCGATTAACTCGTTCGATTATTAAACGGGTTTTCGAGTGAGTTGAGTCGAATATTAATTTCTTCATACTCGGGTCGTGAAATTAATCGAGCAACATTTTTTGTACGAACTCAACTCGAATTTAAACTCGTTAAATCTCGAACACGAGTAGCTCGTTAAAAGCTCGGTTCGTTAACAACCTTAGTAGGTCCCGATAAACAACATGAAGTATTATTGAGGGATGTAACGACCTGCCAAAATCGCCATTGACGGCGCCGTTAACTTAGGTCCCGTTACGTGGTCATAGTCCCTACATGAGACGCGTTTGACCAAAATTATGTCGCATTCATTTGAAACGTGTAGGACTTGCAAAGTTTTAAGTTTACCAAACGATTCGACCACAAGTTTAAGTTTACAAAAGTTATAAAGTATAAATGAAATAATTTGTGACATAATATAAGTTGTAAATCACGGATGTTATCAATAGCGTATTCATGTATGCTTGACCCCAAGCAAGAAATCAAAGTGTACGCGGAAGCATGTATCAAGTAGCCAATCAAGAACCTGAGAAACATATAGAAAACTGTCAACGAAAAACGTTGGTGAAATCACAGGTGTAATTGTAAACATTGTTTTCGAACCACAAGATTTAGTATTTCCATAACGCTGATTATCCAAATCGTTTACATTCCAAAAGTTGTTGTATCACGAGCACCCAATTATCAAGACTTAACTTTATACGAACCCCGTTATCATAGTGTTAGAACCTACACTATACCCGAAAATATATTTCATCCACCAAGGGTAGCGAACCGTCCGAATGAGGGTTCGTCAAACCCGTATGGATCCACACAACATAAGTTCTCGCTTACACCCTACAAGTGTAACTAATGATAATTGAATTGAGGGTTTTTGTTCTAACTCGTACGTAGAATGTTTGTTTTCATACTTGTGTTCAAAGCATAAAAGTATAAAACGTATATGTTTCTCATCCCATGATTTAAAAGAGTAAAAGTAGTTGAAAAGGTGGGACTATGATCTCACCTCGAGTGCACAAGTAAAAGGTACTTCACAAAGTAAACGTGTGCAAGAACGAATGCTAGTCTTGACCTAAATAAGTAGATTGTATCAATACCGGTAAAATACGAGGTCGGTCAAAGTTGTTCAATTAGTCCTATGACTCGTTACGACTCGATTATATAGCATGTGAGTCAAATTGTCAAGTTTCATGCAAGTTATAAGTACAAGAGAGAGGTTATTACGATTAAACAAAGTATTGGTTAAGTTTGAATAAAAGTCAACTTTGGTCAAAGTCAAAGTCAACGAAAAAGTCAACGTGTTCAGGTCGGGTCACGGACAATTTTTCTAAGTTACATAATCATAAATGAGTATGTTAGAACAAGTTGCATGTTAATCAGATGTGCGTAACATAGTTAGAATTAAACGAGAAAACGAAAATTTGGACATCCCACTTTCCAGGCATAAGCTGCGCCTCGGCCTAAAGGGGCGCGCCGCGGGTGGCACCTGGTCAAGCAGTTTTCAAGTGTTTAAGTCTCGAACCAAATTTCACCAAATCACAAATAATGAACCGAAAACACTAAAAACGCATACCATACATCGTTGGAAAGGTATTTTAACAAGGAATACAACTAGATACATATCATCAATCAAATCCATCATATACAATAACCAAATCCACATTGAATGATCATTGAATGTTGATCATTAATGCTTTAAGTTCATAAATGCAATTTGATAATTCGGAAATTAAATGCACACATATAATATGCCGTTTCAAAGGTAATTAAACATACATTGCAGCTAAACACTTACCAACAACATCTCATAGCATTCAATGCATCAAAAATTCATATTTAAGACTATTAAACCCTAACCAAAAATCACAAATTCAATAATCATGTTAGTGAAGTTTTCCAAGTCAACCTACACATCAAATTGAAGCTATTAATGCTAGTAACATATTTAATACATGAACTTTTAACATATAACAATATTCAATCAACCACAACTCAAGAATAAACTAGTCATTTTTCAAGTTCAAGCTAGTTACACAAAAATGACAAGAACGAGCAAACAAATCACATATTCATGTTAGACTTGAGCCATAGACACTAACTAACACACTTTTAAGTTTATAAATTGAATTTAGAGAAATTTGAGTTTTTAGAAAACCTTACCCCAAGTAATAAAATTGGTACCAAAATAAAGGTCTTGAGTTGTAGATCACAAATATGTAATTTGTTTTGATGTTAGCTTCCTAGTTTGGATTTAGATGATGATTATTTGATTATGAAGAAATGAAAGAAAAAGTGGAAGTAAGAAAAAGAAGAAGATAAGATATGAGAAAGTGGGAGGGAGATGGGGTTGACTAGTTCAACTAGTCAACAACTAGTTAGATGTTTGGCCAATTGACAAAGTTAGTCCATCGAGTTTAAAAGCGGGTGCGTGAATTAACCTTACGAATTATTTTAAATACACAATTTAACGAGAGATGTTATAATTAAAAAGACGGGCGTTAAAATAAATTAACCGAAAAAGGTGGGTTATTACATGGGAGGAGGGGTGAATAAAATCTTTTTGCAAACGTAAACAAGTTTAAACAGTTAAGAGTAATTAGAAAGTAAATTAACAAGAGTCAACGTATTTTCAACTTATTTTTTATTGATAAAAATCTCAAAGAATCACGATTATCTTATAGTAGAATAGATAACCGGTTGATACCGATTATTACACTTTAATAGCTCAGAATACACTGAAAGCATATACAAGTTAGGTTTAAGTTAAGTTAGCTCTCACACCACTAATTAAAACATTCATGGAGTGTTTATATTTATATTTATAAAGAATCTATAGACCGTGCAAACTATTTATTGACCGCTAGTTCAAACTATGTTTGTACATCGACCGACAGGTTTGGTAGAAATCATATGGCTCTCTTCCTTGTTCTATAGCTAATTCAAGAATACCCAAATAAGGTTGGACATACTAAATGAAAATATAAATAGAATGTTGGGTTCCCAAGGCATTGACAAAGTACATTAATGAACTTCGCATGCGGTGTACCTCTGCATTCCATGTTGTCTTATAAGGTCACTCGTCAACCGCCGACACGTGTCCTTATTTCTTCAACTTCTTCTTCGATGTCAGTTGAGTATCACACTTGATGTATACAACGCAGATAATAAACTATGTCTAGAAGAATAGACATCATCCGTCTAAGTGTTTTGTGCTGAATCATCTGCTAGTTTTTTTTTTATGTCTTCGGCTCGTTCAGATGTAATCTTTTGCTAGTTCAACAACAGTCTTCTGTTGTCTTTATGAAGAGATCAAAGTCTAGTGATGATGCGTGCATAACAATACATCATTACCCTCTAAATTTATACAAGAATTAAACACTACAAACAAGCACACACAACTAACGAGCAATTAGAATCCGGTTATTATAGCACTTCAATGTTATTATTCTTTTCAAGTTCGTCCTAAGGTTTGTTTAATTAACAACTAAAACGTGCACAAGTAAATAAACTTAAACTTAACAATTTAAACTAGTTGCAAGTAGCAAGTAACTAAATATTGAGAACTTAAATCAGTTAACTAAGTAGTGTTCACTTACCTAATCCTCTTTATGCTTAGATTGCTCCGTTTTACCTAGATTGCTATTGCACTAGTTGTTGAGCTACTAAATGTTTAGTATTACTACCAAACCTTAATCAAATAACACTTTGCGAATTCACATAAGCATTGCATTCTAAGATCAAGTTAAGCATGAATGGTTATTGAGATTATGCTTGGGTTGAAATCACTTAAAACCCTTCAACTATCGAAATCACTAAAGATAGTCAAACACCACTATGTTGAACAAAGGTCAATTGAAAACCAACTTAGATTAGAAACACAATCACTTGAAATCCCTAATCTAGTTGTCTAGATCACCTAAGGTGTTAAAGCACAAATTGATTCACTTCTCAAATCACTAAGAGAGCTACTCAATCAATGTAATCAAAGTAAAACCTATATCAAATCATAGCAATGGACCTCATAGCTAATACAATAACACTTGCTCATGTATTTACATTCAAAACAACTTTATTCAATTGATTAAGGGCTAATCCTATGCATTAGAGATTCATAGATAAGCAAACACGAGAGATTTAGCCAATCATGGCTAAAATTACACTAATAATAAGCATAGAAACACAAATAATCATCATCTTAGAGTTATTACAGGTAATAGATTCAAAGTAGATAAAGAAAAGTTGAGATTACAACTAATTAGTGCAAAATAGATAAAGCAAAGTGGAGATTACAACCCAAAATGGCAAAAAGAAGAAGATCTAGAGCTAATAATGATGAAACTTGAGTTTGCTTCCTTCAATTCACCTTCAAATCTAATGGATGATGAAATTAGGGTTTTATGTGTGAAATTCAGACTAAAAACTGCAGCTCTCTAGTAATGACCTCTTCTCTTTCCTTTTATAGTGCTGAAAATTCTGGGCTGAATCAGCCTCAGGAGCGGTGCTTTTGGCTAAAAATCAGGAGAGGCGCTTTTGTATTCAGGTGCGGCGCTTTTCTTGGTAAGAGCGGTGCTTTTGACAATAAGGAACGGCGCTTATGGATACTGGTGGAAATTGAAGTCAAAACGTGCATGAGAGCGCCGCTTTTCTCTGAAGAGCGGCGCTTTGGATTATCAGGAGCGGGCGCTCTTTGACTAGGAGCGGCGCTTTTGGAGCTTTTTCCTGCACTTGTCATTTTCTTTGCAATTTTTGATAAGAATTTGGTCAATTTTACACCAAATCAGGCTTTTAGCCTTGAGCAGAAACTTTAGTGCAGAAAAACAACTTTCGAGCCCAATGATCCTCTAAAATGAATGAAATGAGGGAGATATAGCGAGATAAAACGTGTAGAATTGGAGCAATATCAAACCCCCTACATTTGAATCTTGCTTGTCTTCAAGCAAACAAATCAATAAAACAAGGCTTTGAGAAAAATAGCGTTCAATGATCAAAGCCAAAGTGCAATGTTTAGGCAATAAATGATACCTCCAAGAATGAGCACTTTGATGGCTAGAACGAACTCCAAACGCTTGCATTTGCCGAGGACCAAGCATTCTTCTTCCCTCCTTCTTCTACTACTAACATAAACTCAATTCAACGCTTCAAATAGTCTTCAATTACCACCAAAATCAACCACAATTCAAACCTAAGTAGACCTGAATCAACCATTCCCCGGTCAAAGTCAACTCCATCTCCTAAGAGGGCATCAAACATCAATCATCAAGCATAAAATTTTCACAAATTCAAACTTTGACCTCCTTGACTTTGACCAATTATGTAGGATTCGTGGGATAGCCATCAACTTACCAAAATATCAATCAAATCTAATCTCAACATCATTCACAATATACTCAAACTTACCAAAATAAACATAAGGTGCCTCTAAATATATGCAACAAGCTCTAATCACCATAAAAATTACAAAATGTACCCAAAATGAATACGAACCATGAAGATCATAAAGATTACCATTCGCCAAGGAGTCCTTCATGTATAAAGCGTATGTCCCCAAAAAGTATGCTCCTTTAATCAACCCCGCGATGGCTATCCCTCTTCCACCTCCATGCCCCCAAAACACCAATGGTTCGTCAATTCCAAATATAATCGTCAATTCCATGTTTAGGTTAAGGTGGGTGTGCCAAAGCTAGGGGACTGGGTACCCCTATCTTTATTGGTCAACCCGGGCTCGGGATGACCGCCACTCATCAAGCTTTCTATCACAACTCTATGGTTTCTCTCATAGTAGGGCGAAAGCATTGACGGAGGTTCGTGGAATTAGGGCCCCACGTGGCTAAATAACAGGGGCCATCAATTCCATAATTTGGGCGGACTTTGAATTCCTTGACGAGTGGGTTTGAGCCATTCAGGAGTGTTAAAGATGAGACCTTTAACACCCATCTAGGAAGACTTTAGTTCCTAAAAAGTCAAACTTAACTTGCGAGACTTTACTCCCAAGCTTTGGAACAAGATAATTACTTGGAAGACTTTACTTCCAAGTTTAAAATGCAATACAACTTAACTTGGAAGACTTTACTTCCAAGTTTGGAAGACTTGACTTTCAAAATGACAAATGGGAGGACTTGACTCTCCCGGGAGTGTCAAAGATCGAGGCTTTTATTCACTCGTCTACTTCTCACATAACAAGCTTTTATGCTTATATTGAGAAAAGGTAGAAAATAGTAACTACCTTTCCATTAATTGATAGAACATAGGGGTACCATAGCTTTTGGCTATGGCGTGTGTTGTCTAGCAACACTAGAACGAAGGCATTGCTCTTCATTAAGAAGATAGCACATGGTGAAGCTCGGTGGCCCCTTTTCCCTCGGTATGGTACATCGGTTGAAACACCGTGAAATGATGAGACAACCAATGTCAATATAAAATGATGTGGATTAGGAAGTATCCCACATCAAGTAGAACGATATTCGGGAGACTTGACTCCCTAGCATGGATGGACTTGAGTCATCCGGAAGTGTTAAAGCTTTTTTTTCTTTAAACACTTGGTTCTGCGACAACATGCATGGAAGACTTTAACTTCCATGCAAAAGAATTGATTTTTCTTTTGATTTCATCATTTAAGCACAAATCATTTGAAAGTGGAAGACTTTACTCCCACTTGGAATTGCAATTACAAACACAAAGGGAAGACTTTACTTCCCTAATTTTGAACCACAAGGAAAAGACTTCACTTTTCCAAAAAATTTCAAGTTTATAACCATTTTAGTGATTACGATTTGTGTTAATGTAATGGCAAAAAACTTATTCTAAAAATTGATCAACATTGCAAGCTTTAATCCTTGTAAAGTATATGTGACAAGTTTAATCCAAAAAGTTCAAAATGACCCGAAATTTACTCTCCCCCTACATTTAGTTTGATGCAATGCCCTCATTGTATTAAACGAAAATTTTTAGTAAAATTGAGGGGCATTTTGAATTGGAATAGAGAAGAGAATGTAAAACCGGATTAGATCAATTGATCTTTGTTGTCACCATTCGGATAATACTTAGTCATCAAAATTTGCATGTCGATGAGCTTGACGCCTGAACTTAATGCCAGGCTTGGATCAATCATCAAAGTTTATCTTGCCACTAAGATCCACAACAAGCAAAATACCACAAGCATACACAAATGTATCCACAAACAATTGTCGAATTATTACAAGAATAATGGTGATCATGTGTATACTACCTCACACCGAATCAATAATCCGAGATTCCACAAGATAATTCTCAAATTAAGTTAAGTTACATGCCAAATTATTAAAATTGTTTCACAAATCATGATGAACATTAGCATCACACAAATTTACTTGCAACCATTCATGAACATTGGTTGACTTTGCAAGGCCTTTTCCTTTTCCACTTCCCTGAAAACAATTCAGCAAACAACAGACACAAAGATGGCTTCATGATATTAGCACAAATCAAATATCCTACATTCAAAGATTGATGGGGCAAGGTGCTCCCCCTACATTTAATTCCATAGCAAAAGCTTCACAATCTTGAAATGTTTGGGTCGTGCGGAAAATTTAATTACACAGGTACAGCAGCGCCACTTTTAAATCAAAAGCAACGTTACTGGAAAACACAAAAGCGCCGCTTTTACAGACAGAAGTGTCGTTCTTTCCTACTGTCCATTTTTGGTCCCAAATCACAAACTAAAGTGTCTCTTTTAGAAACAGAAGCGCCACTCTTAATGAGCAAAAGCGCCGCTTCTAGATCAAAAGCGCCGCTTCTAGATCAAAAGCATCGCCTTTGTACCTGAATGCAATTTTTGTAGTTTTGAAGTCTATTTTGACCCGCTCACAAGCTATTTTTGGTATTTTCCAGTTTACCCATATGCATGAAATGCAACTATATGAAAATGCAACTAACGAAAGAAATATCATACGAACCTAAATGAAATGCAATCCTACATGAATGATTTATATACAAGTTTTGTGATGTTTTTGGGTCACGAGTCCATCACTTGACCCGTTTGAATCACAAAGGTGGTCATGGGGGTTTAAAGTCGATGTCATCAAGCCCCTTTTGCTTGACTTCATCGTTAAAAAGTTTCAAACGATCCCCATGAACTTTAAATGGGTTGTCCTTTCCAATTAACTCAACAAATCCTTTTTCAAGTATGCATTTAACAACAAACGGCCCATGCCATCTTGACTTAGATCGACCGGGTGACTTTTTGAAATCAAGATTAAATAACAAGACCTTGTCACCCGGTTTGAACCTTTGGTGTTTCACATAGTGATTATCGACCTTGACTTTTTCTTTTAAAACTGGTTTTTGCAATGACTTCTTTTTAACTTTGTCAAAACCACATTTTTCATCCTTTTTAAGAACTTGGGTGGGTTTAACCATCTTCCCAACAACATTTTCCACAATTGGGTCCAAAATTTTTTTACCAACAACATCCCCCTACATTTAGGTCCACATTTACTTCCTTGACCATTTTGGGGTTACTTAAGACATTTTCACAAAGTATCTCATCAACAACACCTTTACAAACTTTTTCAAAATCATTTTCATCACAAGATTTCATAAACATTTCAAACTCTTTTTCAACATCAAAATCCTCAATTTTATCAAATTGGTCAACATCCGAAGTGTCAACCGCCAACAAAGCTTTTAAATTTTTTTCTTCACACAAATCCATGACCTCGATTTGACACAAAGACTTAACATTTGACAAATTTGGTTTCTTATCAACTTCACGCACATAAAAATCAAGTCTTTTGTCCTTCACCCCGATACTTAATTTATTTTGTTGCACATAAACAGTTGTATCGGTGGTGTTTAGAAAAGGTCGTCCCAAAATTATTGGGACTTTGTCATCCTCGTTCATTTCGAGGATCACGAAATTGGCCGGAAAAGTTAAATTACCAACTTTGACCACAAGGTCTTCGGCTATGCTGATTGGTGTGTCAAACGTTTGGTTCCCCATTTTTAATACCATCCGGGTCGGTTTTAGTTCCCCAAGATTTAAATTTTTATAAATTGAATAGGGCATGAGATTTACACTAGCTCCCAAGTCGACAAGTGCATCATACACGTCCGGCCCGTCCATATTGCATGGTGTAACGACTCGACTTTTTCGACTTATATTTTTGTGCTCTATACTTTCACGAAACTGCGTATTTGTGCGTACTGAGCTAGTTTATGCTCTGGGATCTTATTTCTTGATTAATTACTTTTGTTAATGTCTTAAAACATGCTATTAAGTGTTTAATCACTTAACTTGATCCTCGAATGCTTTTACGACCGTTAGTGTCACTTGTCGTTTGAAACGTGCTATGTACTTTGTACACGTTAAACTTTTGTCATAATTGGAATATTATGACTACGTAATACTAATTGTTATTTTCTAATAACAATTTCTTAGGTTATTGGATGCTTAATTACGCTTAGTAATTTACTAATGCACACTAGTTAGTCTTGTTGGACTTTCTACCTTGTTGAACTTTAGCCCACCCTACTCTAGCTAATGGACCATTTAATTAGCCAATTTTGTATGGATTAATGATCCATTAAGATGTAGGACAAAAACCCATTTATAAGAGGGAACATACTAGCATTTTTGTTAACCATAATCACAAATGTTGCATGAGATCCTAACATAAGCACCACCTTTAGACCACCATTAACCAAAAAGCAAAAGTTGTCCCCCCTTTTGTCCCCCCAAACCCACGGCCACATATCACCACTACCACTATAAATACCAAGCTCATTCCTCCCATTTCAAACTTGATCTCATTCACATTTTACACACACTTACTCCCTAATTCTCTCTCTAGTCTTTCTCACTTTAAAAAGTGTAAGTTTTAAATTTTCTTCTTCTTCTTTTCTTCTTCATAGAATCGACATCATCATCATCATACAAGGATCAAGCGTTTTAGCTTCTTGATCTTGTTATATCTTGAAGATTCAAACTTTGAATTGAATCCTTAAAGAATATGAAAGATTCAAGCTTTCTAGCTTTGAATCTTCATTAATTTTGTTGGATCTAAGTTTTCTAACTTATGATCTCTTTTATTTTATTAAAAGATCAAAACTTGTGTTTATGATCTTCATGAAACTTGAAGATCTATCCTTTTGCTTTAAGGATCTTCAAGAACATTAAAGATCCAAGCTTTCTAGCTTAGGGTTTCATTATTTTGTTAAAGATATTAGCTTTTTAGCTTATGATCTCATTACTTTTACTAGATCTTAGCTTTCTAGCTTATGGTCTCATTAATCTTGTAAAGATCCAAGCTTTCTAGCTTAGAGTTTTCTTAATACTTGAGATCTAAGTTATCATTGTAGATCTCACTTACTTGGAACCTTTTTGTGATTGTTGTGATGATAAAGATCAAGTCTTCATCATCATCTATGATGAAGATGCATAAACTTGTGTCAAAAGGACAAAGGTTGAAGCTTTATTGGACTTATGCAATAAAGAGACAACATTGATGTTCAAAACTTGTAGAATGTTAGATTTTACTCTTAGTTGTGTATTGATGGTGAAAATTGGTCAAAGTGATGCTAAAACATCAAAGAGTTGTACACTTGAAGCTTACACTCATCAAGGATGAGAACCGTGATGAGCATCAAGCACCAAGAAACCCACCGGAGCACTTGTTTGCTATTTTTCGGGGTCTGATCAGACTCCTGGGAGTTCTAGAAAATTGATTTTCAGATATTTCGGTTCAAGTAGATGACTTTTCGTTTAGGACTCGCCGAAATCCGATATACGGTTTAGGATTTATAGCCTTCCGAAAATCACTACGCCTTTGTAACGACGTGCTGAAAAAATTCTGACCTACTCGTGCTTGGACCGTCGCCACGGTCAAACGACATCGAGTTAGGATCTGAAAATTGGAAAAATTTTATAGGACTCACATACGGAGCCTTGGCCACTGACCACACGTCTTTTCGGTTTGTATAGAGGTCGTAGCAGCTGTCCGAAGTCAGCCTTTTGTTTCGATCTCTATTCTTGTTGAAAACTTACTTTAGCTTTTACGAAGGATGATGATGATGATGATACTTAAGACTTAATTTATTCACTTTTAAACTTTTAGGGACAATATACTGACTTAGTGACCTTTGACTTAGGTTGACGACCTTTCGGACCGACTTACTACTTGCATACTTTTCATATCGACTTTTACTGCTTATTCACTGTGAGTTATAGCTTCCCTTTTTACTTTACTATTTTGGGACTGAGAATACATGCGCTTTTTATGTTTTACATACTAGACACGAGTACTTAAACTTTATATATGTGTGGGTGATATAACGGCATAAAGATTCCCCTTAGCACGGTAACGTTTAATCATTAGTTTTTAAACCAGTGAACGCGAATATTAGATATGGATCCATAGGGTTTGACATCCCCACTCAGGCTAGTCGCGCTAGCATTTAACGGGTGTTTAATACTTCGAGAACATACGCACTTGCCAAGTGTACTTTTAGGGGGTATTATTATTACGTTAAGTTAGTTACCGAGTGCCCACGGATAAGCATATACTTTATCATATTGATTTGAAATGCTGGTTGAAGCACTAAAATCTCGTGGTCTACATTACATTACTGATTATAAACAAACTGTAGCTCACCAACATTCGTGTTGACTTTTTAAGCATGTATTTCTCAGGTGCTTAAACGTTGTTGCTTTCGCTGTTAGACTTGCTATTATAGTCTTGGTGCTATAGACTTGCTGTTACAAACTCGTTGTGTTAGACTCCCGCTGCATTACTTAGAGATGTCTCAATCATGGAACTTTTACTTTGCATTCACAACTTATGTTACATTTGAACAATGGCTTTGTAATGACCTTTGTGTCACGTACTTATGCTAACGCTTTCTAGTCGTAGAAGCACGTTATCTTTGTAAAACATTTGACGTTGGTAAAGACGTCACCTTTTCATGAATGCAAAACTTGTTTTAAAACAGCATGTAGTATTGTACCGTGTAATGGACCTGTTGTTGATGATCCGTATACGTTGATTTTTTACGGGGCATCACATTTGGTATCAGAGCATTGGTTGTAGGGAATTAGGTTGCATTGGTGCGTCTTGACCGAGTCGAGTAGGATTCACTAATAGGACTAATCTACAACTTGTTCGTTTACTTGTTTCTGCGGAACTGCTGCATGCTACTGCTTACTTTTACTGCTATATGATCGTGCTGCATGCTACTTCTTACTTTTACTGCCATATAAATTGCTGCATGCTGCTGCTTAATTTTACTGCTATATGATCTTGCTGTATGCTACTGCATGCTACTATCTGCTTTTGATTGCATGTTACTTCTGCTTAATACTGTTATTATTATTGCCATGCTATGTACTGCTGTAGAAGATCTAGGCTGCTGTAGTTATTATGTCTGATTACGTTCATGCTACCTGTCTGCTATTCGTTGTACCGACTTGGAAAATTTATCTTTCCTAGTTCAGATGTTTTTCTGAACCCTTTTCCCACTCGTCTAATCCTAAGGACTAGTATTGTAATCCACCTGTTACTACCGTTCCACCGTTCCAGAGATCGAAACATTACTCCACGCAATCTAGGAAGAGTACCCCTCGGATTACACGCCCACTAGAGCTGATCTTCGGAGAAGGAGATATGTGAGGACTTGTCGGAGTAACCGCACCCTAATTAGCCACGTACAACGTATGAACATTAGAAGGTTGTTCAGTTGACCCGTATCTCGTACACTTTCATGACCGTCACTTATCTCTTTCATCCTTCACCACTGCTCGACGATCTAATGACAATTCTGGACTTAGGTCCCTAACACTCTTAAGCATTGGAGAAGTCGAGAAGGCATCTCCCTCCACAAGGTCATAGTGTCTTCCACTGATGCTCGGCCATACCCAAAGACTTGGGTGTCGCCTCAAAACATATCGTATTACTACTTGCTACACGTATAACTCGACGCGAGACCCATATTGAATTTATAGAAAGGAACCTAACGACGTTACCTGAACCCGAACATTTAGAAGAAATTTCGGAACATTTAGGCATTGATGCATGACCTACGGAACCTACGAACCCACAACGAGAAGCCGTGAGATTAATTATGTAGATTTTGTTTTGAGATAGCATAGATAAAGAACCGTTAGATGAAAGTGAGTAGAACTTGAAGTGATCACGTTACATTGACCATATGGAGTGATATTGGAATGAACGTACGATTTAGTACAATATAATGACGCCAGGCCAGCATGATTATATTGAAGTAAATCATGCAGAAGTCCCAATGTTACTATATAAGGAATATGAAGTGATTCAAAGAAAATTTTGGTAGGAACCACTTGAGTATACGCATTATGGCCTGTTAGAGGTAGGGAAAGAATAACCACTTCAGCCCAGATACTGTACAAGAAGGGCCTTGATTTGTAACGACTCAAAAATTTTCGACCAAATTTAAACTTAATCTTCATATGATTTCGACACGATAAGCAAAGTCTGTTAGGTTAAGTCTCAAAATTTTTGAACTATTTTCATATATGCAATTACCCTTCGGCTATCTCCGACGATTCACGAGCAATTATGTGTAAATAAATAAATATATATATATATATATATATATATATATATATATATATATATATATATATATATATATGAATTCTGTACACAATTAATATTACTATATATAATATGAAATTTAATTAATTCAAATTATTATAATTAATAATATTATTATTATCATTAGTAAATTTTTAATTAAAAGTAAAATTTTAATTTTAGTTATTATTATTATTATTATTATTATTATTATTATTATTATTATTATTATTATTATTATTATTATTATTATTATTATTATTATTATTATTATTATTTAATATCATTAATATGAATATCACTCTTATTATGAGTATTATTTTGATTATTAATGTTATTATTTCTATTATTATTATTATTTTTATTATTATTATTATTGTTATTATTATTATTATTATTATTATTATTATTAGTATTTTTATTATTTATAATATTATTAACTGTATTATTATTTAATATTTATGTTTATTAATAATTATTAAACTTATATATAAAATATATAAAAATGTATATGGACTGATAGAAATCAACATCACTTTTCTTTTTATTTTATTCTACCTATCTGCAATTTGTTACCCATCGAATCTTCACTTCAATAAGACAATCGAGTAAAAACAAATTCTGTTAGCCATCTAATTCATCTGATACAATTCGATAAGAAGAATCAAACAAAATAAATTACAATCTCAGTTTCATTCACTATCTGCTTTCCTCTGATTGTGATTATGTCGAATCCAAATTTAATACAAACAAAATCAGTTACCAATCGACTTCCACTTTACTTTCTTTTATTTCTCTTTTTCATGAACTGAGATTCCCTGCCGACCCAATCTAGCTACAAAACAACTTCAATTGATTCTTATCTGATTACAAATTGAATTCAATCAACGATACAAACAAATTCAGTTGCAAGTCTCTTTCTGCTTTTATTTTTATTTTGTTATTTTTCTTCCTGGCTCGAATATTTCTGTCGACCACCATCAACCCTACAAAACAAAATTTGATCTAGTATTGTTACGATATCACTCACTATATATACATATAATTACATATACAAAGGACATAGAGGGAGAGAGTTATAGAATTACATTCACCATCACCATCGAATCATTCTTGCTTCTGTTATTATTAGATGAAGGTCACATCCCATCTGCAAACTGCCACCATACACCATTGAAATCCTTAAACAAACCACTACGATCCACCATTTTTGTAAAGATCCGTCCTAATCCATAAGAATGAATACAATAACATATGATTAAATCGCGAGGTATTTGACCTCTATATGATACATTTTACAAACATTGCATTCGTTTTAAAAGACAAACTTTCATTACATCAAAAGTTGACAGGCATGTATACCATTTCATAATATCTATCTATAAATGATCTAATCTGTCATTTACTTAATCATAATCTTTACTGAACTCAACGACTTGAATGCACCGTCTTTTGAAATATGCCATGAATGATTCCAAGTAATATCTTTAAAATGAGCTAATGCACAGTGGAAGATTTCTTTAATACCTGAGAATAAACATGCTTTAAAGTGTCAACCAAAAGGTTGGTGAGTTTATTAGTTTATCATAATCATTCATTTCCATTATTTTAATAGACCACAAGATTTTCATTTCCATTTCTCATAAATATACGTCCCATGCATAGAGACAAAAATCATTCATATGGATTGAACACCTGGTAACTGACATTAACAAGATGCATATAAGAATATCCCCTATCATTTCGGGAAATCCTTCGGACATGATAAAAATGAATTCGAAGTACTAAAGCATCCGGTACTTTGAATGGGGTTCGTTAGGCCCAATAGATCTATCTTTAGGATTCGCGTCAATTAAGGGTGCACTAATTCTCAAAATTAGTGATGTTCCCTAATTCTTAGGCTACCAAGCAAAAACGGGCATACTCGGCTTCTATCATTCAACCATACAATGTAGTTTCTATTACTTGTGTCTATTTCGTAAAACATTAATAAAAATTTCGCATGTATTCTCAGTCCAAAAATATAAAGGGTAAAAAGGCAAATGAAACTCACCATACTGTATTTCGTAGTAAAAATACATATGACGATATTGAACAAGTGTAGGGTTGGCCTCGGATTCACGAACCTATATCAGGTATATATATTAATACACATAATCGTAATCGAACAATTTATTTATTTTATTATTAATTGTTACTTTAGTAAGTTATATATTTCATTAATAATTTAGCTATATTTATTATGAGAAATTCTAAAATATCATCATAAATATCTTCGATATTTCTGAGGATATTTTCATAAATATTCTTGTCTGAAATTATCTACCTCTTCGTATTTTTCTGTATTCCATTATATTGAAAACTTCTGTAAACTCTTTCAGATTAATAATGTTAATAATAATTATTTTAATGTTAATAATAATGATGATAATAATGATGATAATAATAATAATTATAATATTCATAAAATTAATAGTAATAGTAATTTTTATAGAAATAATATTAATTATAATAATTATAAAAATCATAATATTTATAATAACTCTAATAGTAATGTTAATAATAATAATGATAATAGTATTAAAAAATGATATTTTACATAATAAAGACAATTTATTTAATCATGACTTACTTATGATTATTTTCGCAACTATATCATTATTTTATCTTAATCATAATCATCTCATAATCTTATTAATACTGGAATTATAAACTTTCCATCATTATAATTATCATCATATCTATAATTATGTTCATCATGCTTTAAATATTAATGATTAATGATAATAATAATAATAATAATAATAATAATAATAATAATAATAATAATAATAATAATAATAATAATAATAATATTAATGAAAATAATAATAATATAGATGATAAGATTTATACCCTCATAGTCATAATCGTATATCGTCATCGTTATCATCATCGAACGTCTCATTAACATAATAGTTTTCCATAATCATCATTAATATTTATGATCATAATCACTTATGATCATCACCTTTTTCCATTCCATTATCATTATCAATATCAAAATCTCGTTTCGTTATCACCTTGCTAATATTATTTATCATTCGGGAATCCTAATCGTCACTACATCATCAACGATATCATCCAAACTAAATCATCTAAGCATCGTAACATATCATCATTATTATCATAATCAACACTATCACCATCAATAAACGCCATTATCATAACATGATTAACACCATGTCATCATCATACAGTCCACTACAAACTGGGTCACGGCCCAATGGTACCAAGGAAAAATACGGCCCAACTGGAAATTAAAGGCCCAAGTCATAAATGCCTTAAGGTCATTCACGGTTCAAGTGGTTTTCTGTGTATACACCCATTCACGAAACAGAAAAAAGAAAAAGAAAAATCGATATCCATCATCAACAATTCTTTTCTTCCTCTTCGATGTTAGAAGGAAACAGAAAAAGAGCAGCACAACAGATAAGTTATAGGTTGATTTGGTGATCAAGTTCAAGTAGGAACAGAAAGAGAAGAGTGCAGTAACCATAACAAATACTAACGATGGGTTTGATGGTTTTATATAGAACAGAAAAAGGTATTGATTAGTTGCAGTATCAATGGATTGAAGGTGATTGGAGGGATGGTGTTTGTGGTTTATAAATGATTGGTTGTTGAGTGGGTCTTGACTGATCGGACAACAGTTATAACAACAAGAATTCAGGCTGCAGTTGTGGTGATGGTTTGATGGTTAAATGGATCGAAATCCAACAGCAACAGGAATAGATATGTTCGTGGTTTGTTCGAATCAGGTAACAGAAATAAGTAGAAGCAGTTTAGTAGGAGTAATTGGTTGACTGTAAGGCGGTTTTGATGGTTGTAGTGTTTGATTTGAGTTGTCTAACAGAAGAAACATTGCAGCAACAGCAATGAAAAAAAAAATGAGTGTATCAGTTGCAGGATCAAAACTAGCAATCGCATGTGGTTGTGTTCAATTATTCCAGTCATGTTTTTAATCAGAAGAAAACAACACACAAAACAAGAATATATATATGTACCGATATATAACAGAACAAGAACATGGATGAACATATAAAACCTCCAAATTCGTATCATCTAGTTCGATCATTTCAAGCTATAATCCCAACATAAAAGTTGTTATAAATCGCTCCTCGATTTCTCGACACCAAAATTTAACACCTGAAACAATCTACAACATTCCAATTCGAATGAAGAAATCCGTTTGACTTTTTTTGTTATAAAATTTTGACTATCGAATTAACAATCAAATTGAAGCTTGAGAATTTACAGACAGCTTTACTAGCTGATTCATAATAACTCTGCACTTTCAATTTTTGATAATTGATTCGAAATTGATGTTCTTTGAACAACCCGATCGTGAAGAGAAAAGAAAGAAAAAAAATATCTTTAACTTCTGATTGATTCTTCCCTTCGCAGTAGAGGGTATTAGGGTGCAGTTATATTGATGTTGATTTGAATGATTGTAGCATAAATCACGGAGATATCAAATTAATTTGTAGGGTTGCAATGTTGATGGAGTCACAGGCGAAATAGAAAGACAGGGAAAGGAGACAGATTTATAAAAAAAAAATCTGATACGCGTAATTTATTTTGTTTTTATATATTATCTTTAATATTAATAAATAATGATAAATAAATATATTAATAATAATATTGATAATTTTATTAATAATAATAAATACTAATTACTAATAATAATAGAAATAATAATAATAATAATGATAACAATAAAAATAGAACAATAATAGTAATGCTAATACTTAAAAATAATAATTTTTAATATAACAAAACAATATTACCACATAACTATTTATATGAAATGAATTATTATAACTTTCTACATATATTATTTATAATTTACTTATATTACAGTATATATATATATATATATATATATATATATATATATATATATATATATATATATATATATATATATATATATATATATATATATATATATATATATATATATATATATATATATGAATACATTTTAATTATCAAGTTTTATTACATAACTGAATATACTAATTATATATTTTTAAACATATGAATTTAATATTTATATATATATTTACAAGTAATATTCTTATATATATATGTGTATATATATATATATATATATATATATATATATATATATATATATATATATATATATATATATATATATATAAAATAATAAATTCATTACCTAGTATTTTATTTTACATAATTATTTATAACAACAATATCATACTATAGTTTAATAATCTTTCAAATTATAATAAAAATTTATCTAGATATATATCCATACCAATTTACAATTAGTTGTTCGTGAATTGTCGGAACTAGTCGAAGGTCAAATGACTATATGAAATAGTTCAAAATTTTGAGACTCAATATTACAGACTTTGCTTATCGGGTTGGAATCATATAAAGTTTAAGTTTAAATTTGGTCAAAAATTTTCGGGTCGTCACAGTACCAATATTACTATCATAACAACTATTATTATTATTATTATTATTATTATTATTATTATTATTATTATTATTATTATTATTATTATTATTATTATTATTATTATTATTATTATTATTATTATTATAAAATAAAATAACTTTTTATTATTATTAGCAATATTATTTTATCAAATAACTATTAGTTATATAAAATCATATTTACTACATATAACATAACTATACTTTAATAATAAATATTAATAAATGTAATTAATTATATTATTAATGAAACTCATAATTAAAATCACAATTATATCACTAATAATATGTAAATTTGTTCGAATACAATTATATGTGTTAATATATATATATAACTAATATAGGTTCGTGAATCCAAGGCCGACCCTGCATTGTTCAGTTCAGTCGTATGCATATTTTTACTACAAAATATCGTATTGTGAGTTTCATTTGCTCCCCTTTTAAATGCTTTTGCAATATATATTTTTGGGACTGAGAATACATGCGCTACTTTTATAACTGTTTTACGAAATAGAAACAAGTAATCGAAACTACATTCTATGGTTGAATTATCAAAATCGAATATGCCCTTTTTATCATGTCCGAAGTTGTCCCGGAATGATAGCGAATTTATCATGTCCGAAGTTGTCCCGGAATGATGGCGAATTTATCATGTCCGAAGTTGTCCCGGAATGATGGCGAATTTATCATGTCCGAAGTTGTCCCGAAATGATGGGAATATTCTATATGCATCTTGTTAAGGTCGATTATCAGGTGTTCAATCCATATGAATGATTTTTGTCTCTATGCATGGGACATATATTTATGAGAAATGGAAATGAAAATATTGTGGTCTATTAAAATGATGAAAATGATTGATTATGATAAACTAATGAACTCACCAACCTTTTGGTTGACACTTTAAAGCATGTTTATTCTCAGGTATTAAAGAAAGCTTCCGCTGTGCATTTAATCATTTTAAAGATATTACTTGGAGTCATTCATGGCATATTTCAAAAGACGTTGCATTCAATTCGTTGAGTTCATCAAGATTGATAATAAGTCATTTATAGTTTGGATATATTATGAGATAGTATGCATGGCTGTCAACTTTCGTTGTAATGAAAGTTTGTCTTTTAAAAACGAATGCAATGTTTTTAAAATGTATCATTTAGAGGTCAAATACTTCGCGATGAAATCAACTATTGTGAATCATTTATAATCGGTATGAGTGGGTCCTTTCAGTTGGTATCAGAGCGGTGGTCTTAGCGAACCAGGTCTTGCATTAGTGTGTCTAACTGATAGATATTAAGATGCATTAATGAGTCTGGACTTCGTCCGTGTCTGCATGTCAAAAGTTTTGCTTATCATTTCTTATCGAAAATTGTCTGCTTATTATCTTAAGTCTAAACGCATCTTACTGCATTTATTGCATAGATAGTGTATAGAGAAATTTCATATCTTAGCATATCTATTACAGAAAACTCTGTCTAACGTTTTCCGTAAAATCCTCTGTAATTTATGGGATTTTGGTATTATAAATACATATGTAAATTATGTATTTTGGAATACCAAACTAGTCCTATAATATATTTCATTTCGAAAATCTTTTCCCTACTCTGTATGTGATGGAGCTCTCAACTAGTTCGAACTCATCGGATTCCGATATGGAATTTCACTCGAGCTCCGAAAGCAGTGTGACCGGAATGGATAAACCGATTAGCCATCATCTATTCTGGATGAATTGGGGATGGGTTCGTAGTATACTTAATCATTGGAGACAAGAAGAAGGTGATCCCTTCCATCTACCACATTTCCTTCTTGGCGAAGAACCTGAAGCACTTACCGGCGAACCTGTTCGAGACACCATTTTCTCTCTCATTTCTAGGATACCTCGTCACGATTATATACTATCTAAAATTTAAAACCTTATTCATCCGCTCGTTCCAACCATCAACCATCCTGGAGTAATAGAAGGAGTCAACGAACTTAGCGCTCGAGTAATCAATTTGGAGAATATGGTGCAAAACTTACCAGCTTCAGCAACTTCACCAGCACAAACAGTACCACCAACAACCCAAGTTTCAACATTACATGCCTCAACATCACAACCTAGACCTCGAACCTAATCATCATTCTACCTATCGTTCTACGTCATTTATCTTTGTTCTACCTGACGATTATGTAATTTCTAATATTTCAGAGATTATGTACTTTAGTTCTAACCGTAAATTAGATGAGTTTAATATCATATTAACTCATTAAATCCATGATTACATCTGAAGAAAATATATATGTAAGTATATTTTCATAAAGATTGTAATTAAAAAAATTCTTGTGTACAAACTGTTAATGGTAAAAATATTTTAACGGGTAGGTAATACCCAAGGAATATTTAGATTTCACATTAATAAGTTACACTGTACATTCTTCAATTTAGATTCAACAGTCATTAACAATACTTCTCAAATCCACACATATACGTATCCGTTCAAACCCTTTGAAATTCTTGAAACTTCTCGGTTTGATAACCGATGATCCGAATCCGTTAACCTTGAAAATGTTGACTAATCAACAAGCATTGTAGATGGCCTTAATGGTCAAAAGTTGATGATAAAAGAAAGAAGTGCTGGGACGCTCGATAGAAAATTTGGTACTGAAAAACGGATTGAGCAAATCATGAAGGAGATCAAGGATAAATACAAGGACCAAACTCTGTATTCAAAGAATCCAGATAATTCTGTATCCGATGAAATCTTTAGAGAATATCTTGCTCCGTACTCATGTTAAATCTTGTGAAAAATCTTTCTTCATCAACCTTCGATCTTGGAAATTCTGAAAATATCATCATAAATATCTTCGATATTTCTGAGAATATTTTCATAACTCTTCTTATCCGAAATTAGTTATCTCTTTGTGTTATCCATATTACATCGTAAAGGAAACTGTTTTAGATTCTCTATTCTGTAAAAGTTCAAGTTTTAAATTATGAATGATTTCTGGAGAAGTGTTGGGAATTGAAGCATAAGTTATTATAATATAATGACGCCGGGCCAACGTGGTTATATTACAGTAAGTCATGCTGAAATTTCTAATGAAACGTGATGATGGTTCACAGATCATACCCTCATCATGTATCATGTTACATAACTCTTTCATTCTATTTAATTCTCTAAGCATATCACAGAAATATTTTCCTTGATATTTCTGTTCTTCCGTAATTCCGACAATTTGCTAATAAATCATGCAATTACATTTTCATTCTAATTATAAGATTTCTTTAAATTTCTTGGATTTCGGAAATCAACCGTGACTACGTCAAAAGTCAAGACGAATCTATATTTCACTCTTTTGTGATAACTTCACTCGTACTCTTCACATAAACGAATTGTTTTATCCATATTACTCACTAATGATAAAACCCTAATTTCCAACTAGTATGAGTCATGAAAACATACTTATTGTCAGCCATGACGATTCCAATCAAATTTTGGGATGGAATTTCTTTAACGGGTAGGTACTGTGACGACCCAGAAATTTTCGACCAAATTTAAACTTAATCTTTATATGATTTTGACACGATAAGCAAAGTTTGTTAGGTTAAGTCTCAAAAATTTTGAACTATTTTCATATATGCAATTACCCTTCGACTATCTCCGACGATTCACGAGCAATTATGTGTGTATATATATATATATATATATATATATATATATATGAATTCTGTACACAATTAATATTACTATATATAATATGAAATTTAATATATTTAAATTATTATAATTAATAATATTATTATTATCATTAGTAAATTTTTAATTAAAAGTAAAATTTTCATTTTAGTTATTATTATTATTATTATTATTATTATATAATATCATTAATATGAATATCACTCTTATTATGAGTATTATTTTGATTATTAATGTTATTATTTCTATTATTATTATTATTATTATTATTATTATTATTATTATTATTATTATTATTATTATTATTATTATTATTATTATTATTATTATTATTATTATTATTATTAGTATTTTTATTATTTATAATATTATTAACTGTATTATTATTATTTAATATTTATATTTATTAATAATTATTAAACTTATATATAAAATATATAAAAATGTATATGGACGGATAGAAATCAACATCACTTTTCTTTTTATTTTATTCTACCTATCTGCAATTTGTTACCTATCGAATCTTCACTTCAATAAGACAATCGAGTAAAAACAAATTCTGTTAGCCGTCTAATTCATCTGATACAATTCGATAAGAAGAATCAAACAAAATAAATTACAATCCCAGTTTCATTCACTATCTGCTTTTCCTCTGATTGTGATTATGTCGAATCCAAATTTAATACAAACAAAATCAGTTACCAATCGACTTCAACTTTACTTTCTTTTATTTCTCTTTTTCATGAACTCTTCTCCTGCTTGAGATTCCCTGCCGACCCAATCTAGCTACAAAACAACTTCAATTGATTCTTATCTGATTACAAATTGAATCCAATCAATGATACAAACAAATTAAGTTGCAAGTCTCTTTCTGCTTTTATTTTATTTTGTTATTTTCTTCATGGCTCGAATATTTCTGTCGACCACCATCAACCCTACAAAACAAAATTTGATCTAGTATTGTTACGATATTACTCACTATATATACATATAATTACATATACAACGGACATAGAGGGAGGGAGTTATAGAATTACATTCACCATCACCATCGAATCATTCTTGCTTCTGTTATTATTAGATGAAGGTCACATCTCATCTGCAAACCGCCACCATACACCATTGAAATCCTTAAACAAACAACTACGATCCACCATTATATACCCACTATAAACCTCAACAAACAACCACAGATTACTGCTACTACATGATTCTGTTTCAGCCCGTAAACCACCACCAAACCTCCATTGTTACTACGTTTCTTTGATTCTGTTAAAACCGAAAACATCCTGAAAAACCACCATCACACCTCCACCACCATGACAACCGAGAACAAGCCATTCACCACCATCGTGACCACGATTTTGGATTGATTACCAACACCACTTTAAGGTTCAATGTTCTTCTGTTTCTTTTATCTTGTTAACCGAACACCCCAGCTTGAACCCAACAAAACCACCACAACTTTGATACAAAACGGTATCTTCTTGCTACCATGGTTTCTGTTTCAACTCCTTTGATATTTTTCTTGCTTTTATTCAGTTTGAAAATACCACACAACTACTATATATTCAACTCTTGCAAGTAATTATTCAAACTGCTTTTGCGTATTATTTTTGGCCGACATATACCAACTCAATAACCCCACTTGATAAAGACAATTGAGTTGTTGTTTATTTAATCACGTTCAAATAAATTGAATTATTATCACCGAATTTTATAAGAGCTCCCCACTTGCTATTATTAGAATTCATTTTTAAACCAAAAAGCCATATCATACATCCACTATCGTTCCACTAAACCGATCATAGTTTTTGTTAATATTTAAAGTGGGCCGACAATAAAAGAGATGGAGGGTGTAGGGTATAACCATGAAGACTCATTTGTTCTAAGAGAGGTGATTCTATTTAATTCATGCAACGGATTGGATGAGATGCAGCTGGCATGTGTGCATATGGAGCAAGTAGTGGCCGACCAAAGTGGGGAAAGGATGTTCGGGTTCAAGGATGTTCATGCTGCACGCGTTTCTTCTACTTTACTTAGTGGTCAATAACCCTTAATCTAATAGACCCATTTGATTATTAATAGAAAAGGGAATAGAATTGTTACAGAATAAGGAAATCGATTTGTTACAAGGAGTTTGTTGGGCCACCAGTTCTATAATTTGTCTTAGGGCTGTGAAATTCATTTCATATAATTGGGCCGAGATACATGTATGTTTTCCCTGTGGGCTGAAGTATATACATAGGCCTAATTATAAACTGCTGCAGTATACATCACGATCCTGTAGCTGCACGAATAATTTTGATTATGATGATGAATGAAAACGTGTGACTAGTGATACATGATTAGATTATGATGATAAAACCCGTTTAGATGATGTACTAAGGATATGATATGGGATGTTATCAATGATGATGATAACCCATGGAAGATGATGATGAAGGTTAAATGGGTTTGATTATAAAGAAGAAACATAAACATTAGGGTAAAATAAATTTGAGTGGTGAATTAAATCACAAATAGAGCAAAAGCGGGATGGTTAAGTGTGTTTGGTGATTATCGAGAGGTCTTGGGTTCGAGTCCCGGTTGTAGCATTTTTTTTAAGAAGAAGAAGAAATAGGGAAAAACAAAAAAACAAGGGTTATATATTATTTAGATAAGAATTATTTCAGAAAAATCTAAATGGATCGATGGTTAAAGGTGTTATTGGGTTAGCAGGACGTCGCGGGTTCAAACCCGGACTTGAGCATTTTTTTAAGGACTACTTCTTGTGAGGTAGTTTTCTTATCATTATCATCATCATCATCATCATCATCATCATCATCATTATTATTATTATTATTATTATTATTATTATTATTATTATTATTATTATTATTATTATTATTATTATTATTATTGTTATTATTATTAATATTATTATTGTATCATCTTTAATAAAAACTATCATGTTTATTTAAAAGTATCAATTTTTATTATTATTATTATCATTATTAGAAAAATTATCATTTTTATCAAAATTATTATTATTATTATTATTATTATTATTATTATTATTATTATTATTATTATTATTATTATTATTATTATTATTATTTTGACATTAATATTAATATTAATATTATTATTTTTATATTATTATTATTATTATTATTATTGCTATTAATACTAGTATCAATATTACTATCATAATAACTATTATTATTATTATTGTAAAATAAAATAACTTTTTATTATTATTAGCAATATTATTTTATCAAATAACTATTAGTTATATAAAACCATATTTACTGCATATAACATAACTATACTTTTATAATAAATATTAATAAATGTAATTAATCAGATTATTAATGAAACCCATAATTAAAATAACAATTATATCACTAATAATATGTAAATTTGTTCGAATACAATTATATGTGTTAATATATATATAACTAATATAGGTTCGTGAATCCAAGGCCAACCCTGCATTGTTCAGTTCAGTCGTATGCATATTTTTACTAAAAAAATATTGTATTGTGAGTTTCATTTGCTCATTTTTTAAATGCTTTTGCAATATATATTTTTGGGACAGAGAATACATGCGCTACTTTTATAACTGTTTAACAAAATAGACACAAGTAATCGAAACTACATTCTATGGTTGAATTATCAAAATCGAATATGCCCTTTTTATCATGTCCGAAGTTGTCCCGGAATGATGACGAATTTATCATGTCCGAAGTTGTCCCAGAATGATGGCGAATTTATCATGTCCGAAGTTGTCCCGGAATGATGGCGAATTTATCATGTCCGAAGTTGTCCCGGAATGATGGCAAATTTATCATGTCCGAAGTTGTCCCGGAATGATGGGAATATTCTATATGCATCTTGTTAAGGTCGATTATCAGGTGTTCAATTCATATGAATGATTTTTGTCTCTATGCATGAGACGTATATTTATGAGAAATGGAAATAAAAATCTTGTGGTCTATTAAAATGATGAAAATGATTGATTATGATAAACTAATGAACTCACCAACCTTTTGGTTGACACTTTAAAGCATGTTTATTCTTAGGTATTAAAGAAATCTTCCGCTGTGCATTTGATCATTTTAAAGATATTACTTGGAGTCATTCATGGCATATTTCAAAAGACGTTGCATTCGAGTCATTGAGTTCATCAAGATTGATAATAAGTCATTTATAGTTTGGATATATTATGAGATAGTATGCATGGCTGTCAACTTTTGTTGTAATGAAAGTTTGTCTTTTAAAAACGAATGCAATATTTGTAAAATGTATCATTTAGAGGTCAAATACCTCGCGATGAAATCAACTATTGTGAATCGTTTATAATCGGTATGAACGGGTCCTTTCATGATTGCATAATTGATAACCTGAAAATTTGTTATAGATATAGACACCCTGAACACTTAAGGAAAAAGTTCTCAATAGGAAAAACTTTGGACTTACTTGCAGTAGAGCAATCGTTATCTCAACTATAAATGCTCGCATGGATCCTGATTTTAGTTAGGGTATGTTTCGCCACAATGTTTTATTATCTCAAAATTGTTTAATACTAGAGCGATAGAAACCTTATATCTAAGAACCTTAGTGTTATGACTAATAAGTCATTAACAACCATGAGAGCTAAGTATTCTATAGGACAAGCTAATGGTAAGCTGGCAGAAATAGAGGAATAATTTAAGGTAGTACCTTAAAATTAATAGATGGGTCATTTGGAGAAGACCTCATGCCGACAAAACTTGGAAGTTTTAAAGTAGTAGTTGGAAAGGATTAGTTACTTACGCACAAGCAGATGTTATTAGAGAGGATTAATAGAATTTTTCACGGCAGTATAATAAGATTTGGTTGGAATGGACTTTAGGATTAACCAAATACTCATCAAGTTAGGAAGCTTTGATGAAATAGTTGGAATGGACTGGCTTTCGAGGATGAACGCGAAAGTTACTTATAGTAAGAAGATTATTCGTATACCTCGCGAGAATGGTGAGCCATTAATAGTTTAAAGGAGAGGAGTAGCCCGAAGCCAAACTTTATTAGTTTCATGAAGGCACAAAAGGTCATGAGAAAAGGACATTGCTACTTATGTTGGGAAGTGTCTGACTTGTTCCAAAGTCAAAGCCGAACACCAAAAGCCATCTAGGTTACTTCAACAATCCGAAATCCCATAATGGAAACGGGAAGGAATAACAATGGATTTCATCACGAAGCTAGGCGGTTATGACACTATCTGGGTTATTGTTGACTGCCTCACCAAATCTGCTCACTTTCTAGCCATGAGAGAAACTGATACAATGGACAAACTTGCACAACGATACATAAAAGAAATTGTATCCCGTCACTTCAGCAATTCAAATTCTATACTCATTCTTACGCGACTCTAAATCCTAGCTTATTCCGAGAGATTTCTTATTTGATGATAATCACACCATCATCCTTCTTACTTCGATATTAGTCATACCAGTTCGAAAATTTTCCAAAATTAATGGGTAGTTAATTCTCGCCCTCATATTCTCCCGTTCGTATCTCACTTATAAGCAACAACTTTACACTTAAGCATTTTTGGTCGAAGGACTTATTTCCTACTAATAGTAATCAACCACATTTAAATTCAATAGTTTTCATTACCTCATGACATTGTTGCTCAAATATCACCCGAAATTTTAAAAATCTTTTACTCTATCCTTATCAATCTTTTTTTTTTCCAACTTGTAACCTCCGAAATATGAAAATTTTATTTACACACACTATTTTACAATGCGATCCTCTCAAAGTTTTATAAAAATAAATTTATTTTATTGCCATTCGTACAAATTTTAGAAACCGTATATGTTATATGTAATAAAGTAAATAATTACTTATTTTTGACTAGTGCATGTGAAATTTTACTTTCACTTTTACAAATCAAATCTTTTATTCAAAAGAAATTTTACTTAGAATAGTACATGTTGTACATAACCCTAGTTTACTAAGAACTTCGTTTCTTTTCTTACATTGTTACCTCAAACAATTTCTATAAAATTTTCGTTGCTTATTATATAAACTTTTTCGTTGCTTATTCGTATCCAAGTCATCATGAAGACTGACAACCGTCGAAATTGAGAGATTCATGTGTGTGTGTATGTGATGAAGGCACTTACTACCACGTCATGCATGAAATGTCCCATTCATATCGATTATAAACGTTTCATATTTATTGGTTCCGTTGCGAGGTTTTGACCTCTATATGAGATGTTTTTCAAAGACTGCATTCGATTTTTAAAAACAAACCACAACCTTTATTTTATCGATAAAGGTTTAAAAGCATAACGTAGATTATCAAGTAATGATAATCTAAAATATAACTTTTTACACACGACCATTACATAATGGTTTACAATAATATTACACATCGATTTAAATCTCCGAATGCAGTTTTTAAACAATATTTTACAAGCATGCTGACTCCAGTTCTTGTCCTTAATTTAGCATGCAACATCGGAAGCTCTTAATAATCATCTGAGAATAAATATGCTTTAAACGTCAACAAAAATGTTGGTGAGTTATAGGTTTAATCTATATATATCAAATTGTAGTAATAGACCACAAGATTTCATTTTCAATAAACATCCGTCTCATATTAGGCATTTCGCAAACTGCATAGAGATAAAAATCATTCATATGATGAACACCTGGTAACCGACATTAACAAGATGCATATAGAATATCCCCAAAATAGAATCCTCTCGTCTGTATAATAGAATCCTCTCGTCTGTATAAAAATCGAAGTACTAAAGCATCCGTACCTCGGATGGGGTTTGTTAGGCCCATAGATCTATCTTTAGGATTCGCGTCAATTAGGGGTACTGTTCCCTGATTCTTAGGTTACCAAGCTAAAGGGGTGATATTCGATTTCGATAATCCAACATAGAATGTAGTTTCAAGTACTTGTGACTATTTTGTAAAACATTTATAAAACTGCATGCATTCTCATCCCAAAAATATTAGATAGTAAAAATGGGACTATAACTCACTTTTACAGATTTTCAAATAGCCGGAAATAAGACTTGGCCACGGGTCGATTCATGAACCTATAACAAATATATACATATATATCAAAGTATGATCGAAATATATTCACAACATTTTTTCTATTATGTTTTAATGTTTTAAGTTTATTAAGTTAATAGTCCAACGTTAGTAGTCCACAATTAGTTGTCCACAGTTAGTAGTACATAAATAAATCAATATATATTATCTCGAATCAATCCACGACCCAGTGTATACAAGTCTCAGACTCGATCACAACTCAAAGTATATATATTATTTTGGAATCAACCTCAACCCTGTATAGCTAACTCGAACATTACCGCATATAGAGTATCTATGGTTGTTCTAAATAATATATATAGATGACGTCGATATGATATGTCAAAACATTGTATACGTGTCTATGGACTATCAAGGTTACATAATATATGTTAGACTACATGTATAATACAATATAAGTTAGTTAAGTTATGGTTAGTATGGGTTTTTGTAAATTCATCCCGTAGTCAAATTAATCATTTTTAACCAATTTTGTTTTATCCATAACTTCTTCGATTTAAATCCGTTTTGAGTGAATCAAGTTGCTATGATTTCATAATGAACTGAAATTTATGAAACTAAACAGAAAAAGTATAAGTTTATAGTCAGAAATACAAGTTACAAGTCGTTTTTGTAAGAGGTGGTCATTTCAGTCGAAAGAACGACGTCTTGATGACCATTTTGAAAAACATACTTCCACTTTGAGTTTAACCATTATTTTTGGATATAGTTTCATGTTCATATGAAATATCATTTTTCCAGAAAACAAACTTCAAGTTCAAAGATTAAGATAGTTTTTATTTTTCCAACCCAAAACAGCCCGCGATTTTACTACGACGGCGTATGTCCGGTTTTACGGTGTTCTTTGTGTTTTCAGGTTTTAAATAATTAAGTTAGCATATCATATAGATATAGAACATGTGTTTAGTTGATTTTAAAAGTTAAGTTAGAAGGATTAACTTTGTTTGCGAACAAGTTTAGAATTAACTAAACTATGTTCTAGTGATTACAAGTTATAATCTTCGAATAAAATAGTTTTATATATATGAATCGAATGTTGTTATGAATATCATTTCTACCTCAAGTATAGTAGGTAAACTTACAGGAAATGACAAGAAATGATCTAGAGCTTCAAAGGGTCTTGGATGGCTTGAAAGTTCTTGGAGTAGAATCATGACACGAAAACAAGTTCAAGTGAGATTACTACTCGAATTAAGATTGTTATAGTTATATAAATTTAATCAAAGTTTGAATATGAGTATTACCTTGAATTAGAAAGATAACCTACTATAAATAACAAAGATTTCTTGAGATTGGATGATCACTTGAAATGGATTTGCGAGATTGAAAGTAAGATAGCAAACTTGAAAGTGTTCTTGATGTGTTCTTGAGTTGTTGTTTTGTAAGTTGGTTTATGTATGGATTTATGAGCTAGATTGATGTAGATTCTGATGAAGATGATGAAGAACACTTAGAACAATGAGAGAGAACTTGAGAGAGATGTGTTTGATGCAGAAAAGTTGGATTAAAAATGTGTTTGTGATGGGTGAAAGAAAACGCGAATATGGAGTCAAGATATAGGCTCCATTAGTTTGATTTTTAGTGTAATCATTCATGCTAGTTGCCAAATGATGGTTCCCACATGTTTGATGACTCATTAAGGCTGCTAAGGAGCTGATCATTGAGTGTATATACCAATAGTATATACGTCTAGAGGCTGGGTATTGTACGAGTACGAATACGAATTGAATACGAGTAAATAGTGTTTACTGTAGCAATAGTGTTTACTATAGCAAATAGTTTTACTGTAGCAAATAGTATTTTACTATAGCAAATAGTATTTTAATGTAGTAAATAGTATTTTACTGTAGTAAAGTGAAAATTTACTGTAGTAAATAGTGTTTTACTGTGGCAAATAGTGTTTTATTGTAGCAAATAGTGTTTTACTGTAGCAAATAGTGTTTTACTTGTACATCTTTGATTGAATTGTATTTCTTCTTATATATATATATATATATATATATATATATATATATATATATATATATATATATATATATATATATATATATATATATATATATATATATATAAATAAAAACTTACATCATAAAAAAAATAAAATGATTATATAATTATCACAAGTTATGACGTTCGTGAATCATCAGGCAAACAGGGTGGTCAATTGTCTACATAAACTTCTTTCAATTAATCAAGTCTTAACAAGTTTGATTGCTTAACATGTTGGACACATTTAAACATGTAAATATAGTTTTCATTTAATATATAATCATGGAAAAGTTCGGGTCACTACAATACCTACTCGTTAAATAAATTTCGTCCCGAAATTTTAAACTGTTGGAGGTGTTGACGTATCTTCTGGAAATAGGTGCGGGTATTTCTTCTTCATCTGATCTTCACGTTCCCAGGTGAACTCGGGTCCTCTACGAGCATTCCGTCGAACCTTAACAATTGGTATTTTATTTTGCTTAAGTCTTTTAACCTCACGATCAATTATTTCGACGGGTTCTTCGATGAATTGAAGTTTTTCGTTGATTTAGATTTTGGCTAACGGAATAGTGAGATCTTCTTTAGCAAAACATTTCTTCAGATTCGAGACATGAAAAGTATTATGTACCCCGGCTAGTTGTTGAGGTAAGTCAAGTCAGTAAGCTACTGGTCTGACACGATCTACAATCTTGAATGGCCCAATGTACCTTGGATTTAGTTTCCCCTGTTTACCAAATCGAACAACGCCTTTCCAAGGTGAAACCTTAAGTATGACCATCTCTCCAATCTCAAATTCTATATCTTTTCTCTTAATGTCCGCGTAGCTCTTTTGTCGACTCTGGGCGGTTTTCAACCATTGTTGAATTTGAATAATTTTCTCGGTCATTTCTTGGATTATCTCCGGACCCGTAATTTTTCTATCCCCCACTTCGCACCAACAAATTGGAGACCTGCACTTTCTGCCATAAAGTGCCTCAAACGGTGCAATCTCAATACTCGAGTGGTAACTGTTGTTGTATGAAAATTCTGCGAACGGTAGATGTCGATCCCAACTGTTTCCAAAATCAACAACACATGCTCGTAGCATGTCTTCAAGGGTCTGTATCGTTCTTTCACTCTACCCATTAGTTTGTGGATGATAGGAAGTACTCATGTCTAGACGAGTTCCCGATGCTTATTGTAACGTCTGCCAAAATCTTGAAACAAATCTACCATCCCTATCAGATATAATAGAGATTGGTATTCCGTGTCTGGAGACGACTTCCTTCAAGTATAGTCGTGCTAACTTTTCCATTTTATCATCTTCTCGCATTGGTAGAAAGTGTGCTGATTTGGTGAGACGATCGACTATTACCCATATAGTATCATAACCACTTGCAATCCTTGGCAATTTAGTAATGAAATTTATGGTAATGTTTTTCCATTTCCATTCTGGGATTTCAGGTTATTGAAGTAGACCTGATGGTTTCTGATGTTCAGCTTTGACCTTAGAACCCGTCAAACATTCTCCTAAGTATTTAGCAATATCGGCTTTCATACCCGGCCACCAAAAGTGTTTCTTGAGATCTTTATACATCTTTCTTGCTCCAGGATGTATTGAGTATCTAGTTTTATGTGCTTCCTTAAGTAGCATTTCTCTCACATCTCCAAACTTTGGTACCCAAATTCTTTCAGTCCTATATCGAGTTCCGTCTTCTCGAATATTAAGATGTTTCTCCGATCCTTTTGGTATTTCCTTCTTCCAATTTCCTTCTTTTAAAACTCCCTGTTGCGCCTCTTTTATTTGAGTAGTAAGGTTAGTACGAATAATTATATTCATAGCTTTTACCCGTATAGGTTCTCTGTCTTTTCTACTCAAAGCGTCGGCTACCACATTCGCCTTCCCCGGGTGGTAACGAATTTCAAAATCGTAATCATTTAACAATTCAATCCACCTACGCTGCCTCATGTTCAGTTGTTTCTGATCAAATATATGTTAGAGACTTTTGTGGTCGGTATATATGATACTTTTAACCCCATATAAGTAGTGCCTCCAAGTTTTTAATGCAAAAACAACAGCGCCCAATTCCAAATCGTGAGTCGCATAATTTTGCTCGTGAATCTTCAATTGTCTAGATGCATAGGCAATTACCTTCGTTCGTTGCATTAATACACAACAGAGGCCTTGCTTTGAGGCGTCACAATATATCACAAAATCATCATTCCCTTCAGGCAATGACAAAATATGTGCCGTATTTAACTTTTTCTTCAACAATTGAAACGCTTTCTCCTGCTCATCCTTCTATTCAAATTTCTTCCCTTTATGTGTTAATGCAGTCAAGGGTTTTGCTATTTTGGAAAAATCTTGGATGAACCTTCTGTAGTAACCAGCCAGTCCTAAAAATTGGCGTATCTGCGTCGGAGTTTTCGGGGTTTCCCATTTCTCAACGGTTTCAATCTTTGCTGGATCAACCTGAATACCTTCTTTACTCACTATATGACCGAGGAATTGAACTTCTTTCAACCAAAATGCACACTTTGAAAACTTGGCGTATAGTTTTTCTTTTCTTAACAATTCTAGCACTTTTCTCAAATGTTCTTCGTGCTCTTGATCATTTTTAGAGTAAATAAGTATGTCATCGATGAAGACAATAACAAACTTGTCAAGATATGGTCCACACACTCGGTTCATGAGGTCTAGGAACATGGCTGGTACGTTAGTTAAGCCAAACGGCATAACCATAAACTCATAATGACCGTAACGCGTTCTGAAAGCAGTCTTCGGAATATCATCCTCCTTCACTCGCATTTGATGATAACTGGAACGTAAATCGATCTTCGAATAAACTGATGAACCTTGCAGTTGATCGAATAAGTCATCGATTCTCGGTAGTGGATAACGGTTCTTGATGGTAAGTTTGTTCAATTCTCTGTAGTCGATACACAACCTGAATGTACCATCCTTATTTTTGACAAACAAAACAGGAGCTCCTCACGGTGATGTGCTTGGTCGAATGAAACCACGCTCTAAAAGTTCTTGTAATTGACTTTGTAACTCTTTTATCTCGATGGGTGCGAGTCTGTATGGAGCACGAGCTATCGGTGCAGCTCCGGGTACAAGATCTATTTGAAATTCAACGGATCGATGTGGAGGTAGTCCCGGTAATTCTTTCGGAAATACATCGGGAAATTCTTGTGCGACGGGAACATCACTGATGTTCTTTTCTTCGGGTTTGACTTCCTTGATGTGTGCTAGAATGACATAGCAACCTTTTCTTATTAGTTTTTACGCCTTCAAACTACTAATAAGATTTAACTTCGCGTTGCTCTTTTCTCCGTACACCATTAAGGGTTTTCCTTTTTCACGTACAATGCGAATCGCATTTTTGTAACATACAACCTCTGCTCTCTCCTTTTTCAACCAATCCATGCCAATTATCACATCGAAACTCCGTAACTCTGTTGGTATCAAATTAATCTTAAATGTTTCGCCAACTAAATTAATATCTCGGTTCTGACATATTTTATCCGCTGTAATAAATTTACCGTTTGCTAATTAGAGTAAAAACTTATTATCCAAAGGCGTTAGTGGACAATTTAATTTAGCACAAAAATCTCTACTCATATAGCTTCTGTCCGCACCCGAATCAAATAAAACATAAAAAGGTTTTTCATCAATAAGAAACGTACCCGTAACAAGCTCCGGGTCTTCCTGTGCTTCTGCAACATTAATATTGAAGTCTCTTCCATGGCCTTGCCCATTAGTATTCCCTTGGTTCGGGCAGTTAGTCCTGAAGTGGCCCGGTTTCCCACATCCATAACAAATAATGGCGGCATTATTTGTTCTGACATTATTTGTTCTGGCATTATTTGTTCCTTTAATTCTGTTGATCATTGGTCCGTAGACTTCACACTTCGTCGCACCATGATCGCTTCTTTTACACTTGGTGCAAAATGTCATGCAGAACTCATTCGGATGGTACTCTTCACACCTTTGGCATGACTTTTTCTTATTCTTGTTGTTGTTACAGTTGTTATTGTTGTTGGGACAGTTGTTGTGGTTGTTGTTGGTGTGATGGTTGTTGTTGCGTTTGTTGTTGCGAAAAATGGTGCGATTGAAGTTGTGATTGTTGTGTTGATTGTTGACGCGATAGTTACTGTTGTTGTGTTGGTGACCCTTGTCACTATTTTCTTCCCACTTTCTCTTGACTTGTTTCATTTTGGCCTCCTCGGCCGCTGATGTCGAACGAGGTGTATATAAAATAGCTTATATTTTACGCAGAAAATACTATTAAATACGATACAATTTTACACAAGATATTTATTTATTTATAGAATGGATATACTTAAACCTTGCTACAACACTTATAGGCAGTGTACCTAATCGTACAGTAGTGTAGTTTTTAGTAAGTCCGGTTCGTTCCACAGGGAGATCTTTAAGCAAAGCTCAACGCTATATTAGTTTACTTTTATAAAAATACAAATATATATATAAGTAATATTATTATTATAAAGAGGGGTTTTTACCGTTTAATGACCGGTTTGTCGATTTTAAAACTTTAGTCGCAGTTAAAACCTAATGTAAAATATAAAATAAATACAAGACTTTAAATTAAAGCGTAAAGTAAATAACGATAATGAAATTGCGAATAATAAAAATGCGATAAAAATTAAATTGCGATAATTAAAAGTACGATAATTAAAAGTGCAATTAAATAAAATAACAATAAATAAAAGTGCGATAATTAGAAGTGCAATTAAATATAAAATAAAGGAAATTAAATATGAAATAAAAGAATTATGCTTATTTAAACTTCCGTAATCATGATGTTTGACGTGTTGATTTTAGTTTTATGCCCATGGGTTAATTGTCCTTTGTCCTGGATTATTCAATATGTCCGTCTGGTTTTTGTCCATAACAGTCCATCAGTCATAAATATAAATTGCAAGTGTCCTTGTCAAATTATTATTATACCCGAAGATAAATATTCCAACTAATTGGGGATTCGAATTGTAACAAGGTTTTAATACTTTGTTTAATGAATACACCAGGTTATCGACTGCGTGTAAACCAAGGTTTTACTACTTTGTTAACAATTACACCAATTACCCTTGAATGTAATTTCACCCCTGTTTTAATTATTCTAGTGGCTATTAATCCATTCCCGTGTCCGGTTAAATGAACGATTATTCGTACATATAAATACCCCGCCCATCGTGTCCGATCGAGTGTATATGGTAGTTTATAGGGACGCCCAATTGTAAATCTTTATATTAACATTAACAAACTTTCATTTAGTTAAACAAATATAAAGCCCATTAATAGCCCATAGTCTAGTTTCCACAAGTGTCGTTCTTTTGTCCAAACCCCAATTATGGTACAAAGCCCAATTACCCAATTTTAGTAATTAGCCCAACATCATGATTACTTCGTTTTAAATAAGCATAATAATAACTTAGCTACGAGACATTAATATAAAAAGGTTGAACATAACTTACAATGATTAAAAATAGCGTAGCGTTACACGGACAGAATTTCGACTTACACCCTTACAACATTCGCTAACATACCCTTATTATTAGAATTATAATTAAAATTAAAATATAAATTATAAATATAAATATATTACTTCGTATGAAGAGAAGAAAAAAAAAATGATGATAAAACTCGTCAGAAAACTGGCTATTTATAGGACCTGACCAGCAATCTCAAACCATGCGACTCGCATGGTTTTGTGCTTCTGGCCATGCGAGTCGCATGGCCACCCTGGATTCAGCCAACTACTTTTGTTTTCTTCTTGCCGACGTAATATAATAATAATAATATATATAATATATAATTATATATAATTATATATATATTATATTATATTCTTGTGCATAGTAGACTAGATATTTTTGGTCCGTTGCGTCGGGCGTTTCTTCTTGGCTCAGGTCCCGGTTCCGGATTTTCGGACGTCCTCGCGTATTATTTTAAATCGCGTACTTTGCGTCTTGTAACTTGTACTCTTGTCATTTTGAGACGTTCCTCATCAATATTTTGAACCTTTTTGATTGTCTTTTGTTCTTTTGAGCTTTTTGGTCGTTTGCGTCTTCAAATCGTCGAATCTGTCTTTTGTCTTCACCTTTTATTATTTAAACGAATATCACTTGTAAATAGAACAATTGCAACTAAAAGCTTGTCTTTCTTGAGGAATAATGCTATGAAATATATGTTCGTTTTTAGCATTATCAAATATTCCCACACTTGAGCGTTGCTTGTCCTCAAGCAATATTGTCTTGAAATACTAGAATCACTTCTTTATTCTTCACACTTTGTACATCAGTGATTTCTATACGGCGGTATAAACAATGGTAGTAACGATATGGTTTACAGTCCCACATGACTATAAAAATTTAGATCCATTAAGGAAATTGGATCTTTATGAAAACATTTGATCTTTTGAAAATTAAATCTAGTTTTTACCCTAGATAAGTTTTCCGGAATAACCCTTTACCGGTGTTTGCAAAATATTTTTGTGGGTTTGGTGGGTTTCAGATTTGAAAATTTTAGCTCAAAACTTGCGGTTTTGTGTCACCCACTTGCTAACCTTGTATTAGGAAAGCAACACGTCCAGTTTACTTGTCCCGTATATTACCTTTCGGCAAACTACCGTCCGGTTGTAAAGGAAAGCGTTGAACAAGCAACTGTTAAGGCAATGTCCCGTGACATGCTTTTGATTATGGTCTATAACGTGTCGGACGCAATTACTATCCTTGGTAGGAGCAATAGTAAAGCTCACCCTTATAATTTGTCGGTTTGGCACAAAGTCCTGTCTTTGACCATGTTATGCAACCACCGTTCTTACGGTTGACACCCGATTTAGTTCAGGTGACCTAATGAATTCCAGGTGAATTCCTAGGATTTTACGTTCAATGGTAATGAACGCATTGAAAATAGGGTTTTCAGAAAACAAATCGGTTTGTATTTTTGATCAAAATATTTTCTCGTTTCAGCTCGAGTTTTAGATATCATTGAATTCCATGAGTTTGAATTCTCAATCTTTACGGTCAATCTCTAGGATTGAGTAATATCAGTCTTAAAAGCTGATTTTTAATCTTTAAGGAGATTATCCTTTCTGGGGATCTGATTCATTAGTCTTATCCAGCTAATTTGCACGGTGCCTCCCCATTGTACGAGATAAATCCTTCTCATGGTTAGGATAAATCTGACCACTTGGCGACCCTGTTTGATGCTGAGGTCCGTGGATTTCCTGCTGATTTTAGTGATGACTTTTCTAGATTTTTCGTCAACCTACAGCTGGTCTGGACGACAACTTCATGACCTAAATCAAGAAGCGCGTGTCTTTTTCGGAAGACTTTACTTCCTTTTAATGATGGAATTGATTCATCGTGTAGATCCATCTCTTCTTTTCTTTCATCGGGTAAAACAGTTTAGTTTAGTCCAAAGCAAAAGTATTTTCAGTTATTTGTTACAAATATATGTGACATATGTTTAAAATAACTTGGTAAATTTTCCCACACTTGGCTTTTATTTTCCTTTTTATCGTCCTCTATTCCATTTTAAATGAATTTTAACATTTTAGTTTGTTTCTCAATTTATGTCCTTTCCGAGGTAACAATAATTTCGGTGTTAAAACCTAGTTTTATCGTTCATAAATATGTATAAACATGATTTTGAATTCATTTAATTGAAAATTTTAAAAAATTTTACTAGAATTGGGTAGTCAGTATATAAGACTAGGGCTGTTCTTTTTTATCAGAGAGCACTAGATTCTAATACAACTACTGCTTTACTAGTATTTTTAATGGTAACCAAGTGTTTAATATAAAAATTTTAAAATCCGAAAGAATTTAACCCCTTCCCACACTTAAGATCTTGCAATGCCCTCATTTGCAAGAAATCAGTAACAATTTAAATTATTGAGGGTGATTTGTGTGAAAATGATTAAATTTTTACCAAAGTTTCCAAATATATTGGCGTTTGTTTGCTGAATGATAAATGGTGCACGTCATTTGTTCATTCCGTCTTGTTGTTATTTCACATACATTTTGCATCATTGTCGTCAAAATTACTTGCTTTTGCTGAACTTAATGCCAGTCTTTGAAAACGCGTTGTTTTACCCTGTTTTGTGCATAAAATAGAATACATACAATACAAATATAATCATACATGCAATTTGAAATGGAACTTTGGCATCCCACTTTCAAACTATAAGAAAAATATTAGTACACAATAATAATAAAATATCCAACATTACATAAACATAATAAAATGTTAAGTGTTTAAAATAAAAATAAAAATTACCAACTTATCTCATCTCTACTGATCAGGAGGTGGGTTAGGAGGAAAATTAGGATATGGATCCCAATTCATGTTCGCGTCCGGGTTCCATGGCTGATTATAGGTGTACTGGTATGCTGCGTCATAATCATATGAATCATAGGGTGGTCTCATCTCTGGCTGATGTGCGGGATAGTATGCGGGTCGGGTCGGATAATACATCTCACCAGGCTGCAACTGGCTTATAATTTGGCGCTGATGATAATCCCATCGGCCATGCTCTCGTTGCCGGGAATGCTCGTAGTCATTCCGGCGTTGCCATGCCTCGTACTGCATATGCCTATCATAGTTCGTCATGTATTCATCCTCCATACGAATACCTAAATCAAGAGCAGTCTCCCGAACAACTCCTATAATGTTGTTCGCCTCCTCCATCTCGTCATCCGAACCTCTCTCTACCTGTCGCTGAGGTCCCTCGTATCGATATACCCGACCACGTCTCATCAATAATACCCTTGCACCGTGATAAAGGTTTGAACTTATAGTTTCACCTCCGTCCTCTATTTCGTTCATTGGACCCCCTTGGTGCTTATCTACACCTAAATACTCTCCAATGAGAGTAATGAAAATACCACCACCTATAATACTCCCCGATTTCATCCCCGAAACTACATTAGCGAGATAATAACCAACACAATAGGGAATGTTAACGAAACTCCTCGGGTCTCTAATACACTTGAGGTAGAACAAATCATTTACGGTCAATTTCTCCTTATTCCTACCCCTTTGTGTAATTGTGTTTGCTAAGAATCTATGAATCACCCGGAGTTCAGCTCTGTCTATATCTAAGTATGTATGATTTCCACTGGCGTGGAATTCATTAAAGTGGGACATACGCCTCCAGACAGCGTTAATATCAAATTCCCTATCTACCCTTTCTCCTTGGGCAATCAGGCTATTACAGTCGGGGCTCAAAAGTTCAGCAGGGGTGTAAATCTGTAAGGCCCTTGCTAAATCTATCATGGACATTCTGTACATTCGTCCACCTAACAGAAACCTAATAAAGCTTCTATCATCTATCCTCCTAACATCACTGTTTAACTTAATAGTACTAAGTAATTCTATACACCATTCCCTATATATTGTTCTACGAATGGAAAATAGGCGCATCCAATCGTTAAACTGAGAATTACCATACCTTTGCACCAATAATCCCCGAATCGGTTCGGCAAGGTCAACTGTTTCCAAAGGTACCCAGTCAATTGCCCTTGGCATTTCAACAACCTTAAAGTAGAGAATGTGCATGTTCTTTTGATAGTCTGGATACTCTATCCAACATCTATCAAATCTCAGATTTGGGTGTAACTGATCTTCATTAATGTCTAAACTCAGAATCCTTTGATGTGGAGCGAATTGACGAAACTGATTCACGAATAATTGATCTTGATCGTAATATGGAATATGTTGCTCCTCCTGTTCTTCTTCTTCTTGTTGCATATGTTGTTCTTGTTCATGAAACATTTCCGGTTCGGGCTCTGGTTGCCTGGACGATGATGCTCCTGAACCTCCAGTATCGGCTTTCTGCAAAACACATTAAACACAAAATTTGTGTATCCAAATATGCATTAGTGTTAGCAAAATAATAACTTGAAACAATTATGATGACCTGTTCAATTCATAACACATTTTATACACATTTTCTTAACAATAACAATTCTACACTTTTACATACGAAAATGTGTACAATGTTTTATCACATTTAAACTCTTAAACATGTCAACAATAATCATTATAGCAATTAAACACTTGTTACATGGCATTCAAATCAAACTAGTGTTCATTTTCATATTTTTGTCAAGTCTACACTTTGTCAAATAAGCCTATACGAAAAATGTACATCAAGTTCATAAGCATTTATCTCAAATAACATGCCAAAATAATCACTACTAGCAATGAAACAAGTTTCAAATGGCCTTTATATCAAATTATCCAAGTTCATGAATTTTTAGGCTTAAAAAGTCTACTTTAATTCTCAAAAACATGTTTAGGCTCAAAGTTTGGATCAATTAACTACCTAAACATGTTACACTACTTAATTTAGCAACAATTCATGACAAAAATCGGCCATAACCTGTTTATATCAAAAAGCCCCAAATTGCTCAAGAACACAAACCCTAGATTCTTAAAAATTTGAAGTTTTTAGCTTCAATTCATGTTAAATAGCTTCTATCTAGGATATACATGCATAATATAACATCAATTTAGCTCTAATTACACCTAAATTTAACAAAATCAAAATATAAATTTTCTAGCTCAAGAACACAAAAATTCGAATTTAAAGAGATTAGGGGTGAAATCTTTACCTTTCTCCTGAAGGGGTTGAGACTACTGAATCTAGGCATGATTATTGTGAAGTTTTGCAAGAAATTTGGTGAAAAATGGCGGATTTTTGAGAGGATTTGGGAGAGTTTTCGTGTATATGTGTGTGTGTTGTGAAAGAAGCAGAACTCGGCTGCTTTTTGATCCTGTCCAGTTTTTAACAGCCATGCGAGTCGCATGGCTTAAGCCTTTCCCCCATGCGACTCGCATGGGGTGTAATTCCAGGTTTTTTTTTTTTTTTTTTTTTTTTTTTTTTTTTTTTTTTTTTTTATATAAACCTTAAACTTTTAAAACATAAAATTTAATAAAATTTTAAAAATTTTGTTTCTTTTTAAGACGAGGTCGTTTCGGGACGATGCCCTAGTCCGTCCCTCGACAAAATTTTAAAATTTGTCTTTTTGTACCGATTGTTTTAAAAGCTAAGATTTTTGGGTTTTTTTAATGTTTTTGGCATACTTTAAATCAATAAGATTAAAAATAATGATAATAAAAGTTCTCGTCCCTCTCTCGGGTAAAGCAATTTCGGTTCAAAGACCTAGTCTTCAACTTACGACGAATTTTAAAAATCATATTCTTAACTTAATGAGATAAAGTAAATTTTTTTGTTTTTAAATTCACACAACTTAAATATAAAATTCAAAATTAAAAAATTAAAAATTAAAAATTCACACCAAACTTAATTTAAAAATTTATAAATTCATATCAAACTTATATTAATTTTTCAAATATTTATAATTTAAATATATTGTTTTTACAAAGTTTACAATATTAATTTAAGATTTAAATATTAATTTTTAAAAATATGGTAAAAATAAAATTAAAAATCTTTTTGTCTTTTTATCCCACTTTAATCAATCAAATATTATCAAAAATATGCGCCCCTCTTTTCGGTAAAGTAATTTCGGTTCCAAAACCTAATTTAACTCATGACGAATTTTTGAAATATTTTGGGTTGATTGATTAAAGATATTTATACCTTAAGAATAAACGTTAAATTTCGCAGTGATGTAATAAATTTTTGAATGATATCAATAATTTCGGTCGCCAAACCTAATTTTATTTAATACCAATTTAATACTTTTTAGCGAACAAATTAGCGTTTATTATCAAAAGGTTAAAAAATAAAAATAAAAATAAAAACAAAACTGTACAGACATACCTGTGAAATAGATTTCTTAGTTATATGATCTATTATATTCATAAGATAGTCGGTTTAATTGGTTTTCCATGGCTGCATAAGCGTAACCTCGAGCATTCATTGTCTTTTCTTCTAAACATATGAACGGTCCGTCTCTGCATAAAGTAACAAATTCTGTATTTGAATAGGTTTGATTATTTGAACATTTACCTCCATGTGACCATTTTCCGCATTTGTGACATTTTTCTAGGTGTCGTGCTCTTCTTTTCGCTGCGGATTTTGATTTTCCTTTACCAAATTGTAACTTATTATCTTCGCATCTGGATCCTTTTCTAACTCCGTCCATTCTTTCTCTGATTACTGATACTAATTCACTTGGTAGTATGTCATTATTTCTTTTAGTGATCAAAGCGTGTAGCATTAGACCATGGTTTAGTTCACAGGCAGTCTTCATTTCGTAAAAACCTAAAAAAAATAAAAATTCAGAATGGGGGGAGAAGACTAGTTCTTTAGGGTCTGCTAGGGAAAGACCATACGTGTTCCATTTTCGAGAACTACACGAAAACAGACAATCTAACTCTAACAGAAATACATATTATCCTTTAAAGACTTGATTCTCCCCACACTTAGTTAGCTGTGGTATCGAAATTGTGATTAACTTCGTTGTCGACTTCCATCGGACCCTGTATGTAATGTTTAACTCTGTGACCATTAACTTTAAATTCAATCCCATTTGAATTTATTAATTCTATCGTTCCGTATGGGAAAACTCTTTTGACTATGAATGGTCCAGACCATCTTGATTTCAATTTTCCAGGAAATAGCTTGAATCGTGAATTGAAAAGAAGAACTCTGTCTCCTTCTTTAAATTCTTTTGAACTTCTGATTCTTTTATCATGCCATTTCTTCGTTCTTTCTTTATAGATTAACGAATTTTCGTATGCTTCATGTCTTAATTCTTCTAATTCGTTTAGTTGACTTAATCGTAGACGTCCGGCTTCATGTAAATCAAGATTACATGTCTTCAAAGCCCAAAATGCTTTGTGTTCAATTTCTACTGGAAGATGACACGCTTTTCCATAAACAAGTCTAAAAGGTGTGGTTCCAATTGGAGTTTTGTAGGCTGTTCTAAAAGCCCAGAGTGCATCCTCCAATTTAATGGACCATTCCTTCGGATTTGATCCTACAGTTTTTTCTAGAATACGTTTTAAAGCTCGGTTTGTATTTTCAACTTGTCCACTTGTTTGTGGATGATATGCGGTGGAGATTTTATGAGTTACTCCATATCTTTTAAGAACTTTTTCAAGTTGATTATTACAGAAATGAGTACCCCGATCACTTATTAAAGCTTTCGGTGTTCCAAACCTTGCAAAAAGACGTTTTAAAAAATTTACTACAACTCGTGCATCGTTAGTTGGGAGAGCTTGTGCTTCCGCCCATTTAGATACATAATCAATGGCTACGAGTATATATAGATTATTATGAGATTTTGGAAATGGACCCATAAAGTCAATACCCCAAATGTCAAATACTTCACATACTTGGATGACATTTTGTGGCATTTCATCGCGTTGACTTATTCTTCCGGCCCTTTGACATGCATCACAGGATTTGCAAAGAAGGTGTGCGTCTTTGTAAATTGTAGGCCAATAGAATCCAGCTTCATAAACTTTTCTTGCTGTTAGTTGAGGCCCATAATGCCCTCCTGTTGGTCCTGTGTGACAATGGTTTAAAATTTTACTCGCTTCATCTCCAAATACACATCGGCGTATTATTCCATCGGGACAACTTTTAAACAGATGTGGATCTTCCCAGAAATAGTGTTTTATATCACTGAAGAATTTCTTTCGTCTTTGGTACGATAATCCTTTTTCAAGGAATCCACAAACTAAGTAGTTTGCATAGTCTGCAAACCATGGGATTTCTTTATAATCTATCTTCAATAGATATTCATCAGGAAAGTTGTCTTGTATGGCCGATTCATTCAGAACTTCTAATTCGGGATTTTCAAGACGAGAAAGATGATCAGCGGCGAGATTTTCTGCTCCTTTTTTATCTCGGATTTCAATATCAAACTCTTGTAAGAGTAAGATCCAACGGATTAATCTTGGTTTAGCATCTTGTTTTGAAAATAGGTATCTAAGAGCAGAATGGTCGGTATAGACCACCGTTTTTGCTAGAACGAGATATGATCGAAATTTGTCAAATGCAAAGACAATAGCAAGGAGTTCTTTTTCAGTAGTTGTATAGTTCGTTTGTGCTCCTTGTAATGTCTTACTAGCATAATATATAGGTTGAAATCGTTTTTCAATCCTTTGTCCTAAAACGGCTCCCATTGCAAAATCACTTGCATCGCACATTAGTTCAAATGGTAGATTCCAATTTGGCGTTATCATAATTGGCGCATTAGTGAGTTTTTCTTTAAGAATATTAAAAGATTTGATACATTCATCTGAAAAGATGAATGGTGCATCCTTTTCTAGGAGTTTATTCATAGGAGTGGCAATTTTTGAAAAATCTTTTATGAAACGTCGGTAAAAACCGGCATGCCCTAGAAAACTCCTAACTCCTCTAACATTGGTGGGATGTGGAAGTTTAGCAATTACATCTACTTTAGCTCTATCCACTTCAATTCCTTCTTTTGAAATTTTATGTCCAAGAACGATGCCTTCTTTAACCATGAAATGGCATTTCTCCCAATTAAGTACTAGATTTGATTTTTCGCATCTAATTAGCATTCGTTCCAGATTAACTAGACATGATTTAAATGTATCACCGAAGACTGAAAAGTCATCCATGAATACTTCCATGCATTCTTCTATCATGTCATGAAAAATTGCCATCATACACCTTTGAAAGGTTGCAGGGGCGTTACAAAGTCCAAATGGCATGCGTTTGTAAGCAAAAGTACCATAAGGGTACGTGAATGTGGTTTTCTCTTGATCTTCGGGTGCTATTGGAATTTGAAAATATCCGGAAAATCCATCTAGAAAACAATAGTAACTATTTCCGGCTAATCTTTCCAACATTTGATCTATGAAAGGTAAGGGAAAGTGATCTTTTCTGGTGGCGTCATTTAATTTTCTATAATCAATACATACACGCCATCCTGTTACAGTCCTAGTAGGAATAAGCTCATTTTTCTCATTTGTGATGACAGTCATGCCACCCTTCTTAGGTACGCATTGAACTGGGCTTACCCATGGACTATCAGAGATTGGATATATCAAACCTGCATCTAGCAGTTTAATAATCTCTTTCTTAACTACATCTTGCATATTAGGATTTAGTCTTCGTTGGCGTTGCACATACGTTTTATGACCTTCTTCCATAAGGATTTTATGTGTGCAATACGAAGGACTTATTCCTTTAATATCATGAATCTTCCATGCAATGGCTGGTTTATGAGCTTTCAACACAGAAATGAGCTGTGATTTCTCATTTTCAGTAAGAGAAGACGATATTATTACAGGTAATTCAGATTCACCATGTAAATAAGCGTATTCCAAATGGTTTGGAAGTGGCTTTAACTCTAATTTCGGAGGTTCTTCTATCGATGATTTATATCGATATCTGTCTTCTTCTTTTAGCATTTGAATTTCTTCTGTTGTTGGTTCATATCCATTAGCTATAAGTGTAGCTAACATTTCAGCTTCATCAATTGGTTCATTACCTTCTCCTAAAGAACATTCTCCTGTTCCTTGTAGTTCTGGAAATTCTTCTAATAATTCTGCATGTGCATCTATAGTTTGAATATAATAACATGTATCATCTGCAGATTGTGGTTGTTGCATGGCTCTATCCACTGAAAAGGTAACACTCTCATCCTCTATACTTAGGGTCAGTTTCTTACCGAACACGTCTATCATTGCTTTAGCCGTGTTTAAGAATGGTCTTCCTAATATGAGAGGAACTTGAGAATCTTCTTCCATGTCTAAAACAACAAAATCTACTGGAAATACTAAAGTACCAACTTTAACTAGCATGTTCTCCATTATCCCTCTAGGATATTTTATTGATCTATCGGCTAGTTGTATGCTTATTCTGGTTGGTTTCAATTCTCCAAGGTCTAGTTTAGCGTATAGTGAATACGGCATTAGATTTATACTAGCACCTAAGTCTGCCAATGCTTCTATTGAACTAAGGCTACCCAGAAAACATGGAATTGTGAAACTTCCTGGATCAGATAGTTTTTCTGGTATCTTATTCAACAGCACTGCTGAACAATTTGCATTCATAGTAACAGCCGAGAGTTCTTCCATTTTCTTTCTATTAGTGATTAGATCTTTCAAGAATTTAGCATACCTTGGCATTCCTGAAATCACATCAATGAAAGGAAGATTTACATTTATCTGTTTAAACATATCCAAGAATTTGGATTGCTCGGCCTCAAGTTTTTCCTTCTTCATTTTACTCGGGTAAGGAAGTGGTGGTTGATATGGTTTAACATAAGGTTTATCCTTAACTGTGTTATCTTCATTAATCTTTTCAACTACCGGTTCTTTTTCCTTATCTTGATCAGGTTGTGGTTCTTGTGGAGTAGGAATAGTTTCATCAGAAGTTACAGGTATTTCAGGTGGTTTAAGTGTTGTACCACTTCTTGTGGTAATAGCTTTAGCTGTTTCATTCCGGGGGTTAGCATTTGTATCGCTTGGTAGACTTCCCGGTTTTCTTTCACCTATTAACCTTGCTAGGTTACTTACTTCTTGTTCTAGATTTTGAATAGAAGCTTGTTGATTTCTAAATGCTTGAGCATTTTGTTCATTGGTTTGTTTTTGAGATGTGAAAAACTGCGTTTGAGTTTCAACTAGCTTCGTCATCATATCTTCTAAATTCGGCTTTTTATCTTCGGTTTGTTGTGGTGGTTTGTTTTGAAAATTAGGTCTTTGCTGATTGTAAGTATTATTGGATAATTGTGGATTGCTAGGACCTTGTTGGTTATTGTATGGAATATTTCGGTTATAATTCTGGTTTTGATTGTAAATCGGTCTTGGCGGTTGATAATTATTCTGATAATTATTTCCAGGCCTTTGGTTTATGTATGAAATATTCTCTCTTTGTTCCATTGTTAATTCAATACTGAGACAATCTTTTGTCAAATGTGGTCCTCCACACTGCTCACAACTAATTCGTATAGCATGAATATCCTTAGTCATCTTTTCCATTCGTCTCTCGAAAGCATCTATCTTTGCGGAAATGGAATCTAAGTCATGGCTAGAATCGGCTCTAGCTGCTTTAGATGATCTAATGATATCTTTTTCTTGGTGCCACTCATGTGAGTGGGAAGCAGTGTTATCAATAATTTTGTAAGCATCAGTTTCGGTTTTCTTCATAATAGAACCACCAGCTGCTATATCTATGTCTTTTCTTGTAGTGATGTCGCATCCTTGGTAGAATATTTGTACTATTTGACAGGTGTCTAAACCATGTTGCGGACATCCTCTTAACAACTTTCCATATCTTGTCCACGCCTCATATAGAGTTTCATTTGGCTTTTGTGTGAACGTAACAATTTCTGCTTGAAGTCTTACGGCTTTAGATGCAGGAAAAAATTGTTTAAGAAATTTGTCAATTAAAACATCCCATGTATCGATCGCCCCTTCAGGTAACGATTCCAACCAATCTTTGGCTTCTCCCTTTAAAGTCCAGGGAAATAACATGAGATATATCTGTTCATCCTCCACTTCTCGTATTTTAAATAGTGTGCAGATCCTATTAAAGGTACGTAGATGTTCATTTGGATCTTCCTTCGGCGCACCACTAAATTGGCATTGATTAGTCACCATGTGTAGAATTTGTCCTTTGATTTCATAATCTGGCGCATTAATGTCTGGATGAGTAATTGCGTGACCTTGGCCAGTGCGTTTAGCTCTCATTCGGTCTTCCATACTTAAAGGTTCCAGATTCTCCATAATTGAATTTGTTGAATCGGTATCACTGAATGATTCTGATTTAATAGTTCGTTCCTCAACAATCTCTGTTTGAATGATTGGTGGTTCCGGAGGAAAGTTTAATGGTTCAGGATCTACGAACCGTTCCTGAATATTTTCTGGATTCTCAATTGTGAGGTTTGTTTCAAAAAATGGATTATCGTTAATTTGAACTGAAGTACTTGGTCGACTGGATGACGATTCTAAAGAAAAATCAACGGCGGTTATATTTGTTAAACGATGTCTTGATCGAGTTACAGGTGGTGAACGTACAAAAGGTGATGAACGTCTTGCTCGGTGCATTCACAGAATATCCTATTAGTTTTTAAAAGGAAAGAAAAATTATAATAAGTTATCCAATCAATAGACTTTTCTGATTTTGCCCACGTTTCGAATAGCCAAAAGATGCAGCAGAGGGGCAGGATTCGTTTGGTCTCAATATAATTGAGGACTGTTTGGCTCCAATAACCCGGTCCACGTACAAATCCAACTATTACTACGAACCAGAAAATTTTGATGTCTATCAATTTAATTACTTAAAATAAATTTTCGTAATTTTAAGAAATTTAGATAAGAAGTAGAATAAAATTCTAAGTCCTAAAAACTAGAATAGCGAGAAATAAGAAAGACAAAGATTGCGCGTCGAAAAATGTCGAAAAAGAAAAATTGGTTGAAAAATAAAAGGTGACGGAAAAATAAAAGAAACTTATCAAAACTTAAAAATACTTAACTAATTTAACCTTATTACTACAACTAACTTAAAATTATAATCGCAAATTGAAATTATTAATTGGAATGATAATTGATACATAGTAAAAGGTCTAAAAATATTAAAGCTTACAAGAAAAACTAAATCCCAAATGGAAATAACTTAAAAAGAAACTAAAACTTAAAAAGGCGTCGCAAAATTCTAAAGCACCTAATTCTTAGTCTAAAGAAAAAGCACTTAAGGAATTCTACGGCAAAGCCTAAAAATATAGGAGTAAAAATAACTATAGCTAAAACTAAGTTTAAAATTAAATATGAGCTAAAAAATACAAATATTACGCTACAACGATTAAAAAGGTACAAAATATAAAAATATACAAAAAGTTGTAAAAAGTACAATTTTTATAAAAATATATTATTTTTATATTATTTATTTAATAAAAACTACTAATTTTACAATTTTAATAAAACTAATTAAACAAAATACATATATAAAGTAAAAAGTAAAAATAAAACTAAAATTAATAATAATAATAATAATTAAGTAATTAATAATAATAATAATAAATTAAAACCCGTGATTAGGGTTTTGTCCGTGTGTCAGAAGACCTCCGCGAGTTGCGGTGAATAAAGAGGAAAACCCCGCGAGTCGCGGGGTTCAGAAAAACAGTTGACAGGTTTTACTTTTACGCGTTTTCTTTATTTTTTTTTTTTTTTTTTATTTTCTTTTTTCTGTTTTTAGTTTAAATAAACGATTTTTAATAAAATTTATATTTTTATAAATTAAAATAAAGATAAAGAAACTTATAAAACTTAAATATTTAACAAAATCCTAAAAATACTTATATTTTTGTTTTTCTTTTTATATTTTTGAATGATTAAAACGTAATTTTTACAAAAACGACTTTTAATAAAAGTAAATAAAAATCTTTTTTTTTTTTTTTTTTTATTAGCGTTGCGCTTCCGGCTTTTAAGATGTTGTCCCCGGCAGCGGCGCCAAAAATACTTGATGTCGAACGAGGTGTATATAAAATAGCTTATATTTTACGCAGAAAATACTATTAAATACGATACAATTTTACACAAGATATTTATTTATTTATAGAATGGATATACTTAAACCTTGCTACAACACTTATAGGCAGTGTACCTAATCGTACAGTAGTGTAGTTTTTAGTAAGTCCGGTTCGTTCCACAGGGAGATCTTTAAGCAAAGCTCAACGCTATATTAGTTTACTTTTATAAAAATACAAATATATATATAAGTAATATTATTATTATAAAGAGGGGTTTTTACCGTTTAATGACCGGTTTGTCGATTTTAAAACTTTAGTCGCAGTTAAAACCTAATGTAAAATATAAAATAAATACAAGACTTTAAATTAAAGCGTAAAGTAAATAACGATAATGAAATTGCGAATAATAAAAATGCGATAAAAATTAAATTGCGATAATTAAAAGTACGATAATTAAAAGTGCAATTAAATAAAATAACAATAAATAAAAGTGCGATAATTAGAAGTGCAATTAAATATAAAATAAAGGAAATTAAATATGAAATAAAAGAATTATGCTTATTTAAACTTCCGTAATCATGATGTTTGACGTGTTGATTTTAGTTTTATGCCCATGGGTTAATTGTCCTTTGTCCTGGATTATTCAATATGTCCGTCTGGTTTTTGTCCATAACAGTCCATCAGTCATAAATATAAATTGCAAGTGTCCTTGTCAAATTATTATTATACCCGAAGATAAATATTCCAACTAATTGGGGATTCGAATTGTAACAAGGTTTTAATACTTTGTTTAATGAATACACCAGGTTATCGACTGCGTGTAAACCAAGGTTTTACTACTTTGTTAACAATTACACCAATTACCCTTGAATGTAATTTCACCCCTGTTTTAATTATTCTAGTGGCTATTAATCCATTCCCGTGTCCGGTTAAATGAACGATTATTCGTACATATAAATACCCCGCCCATCGTGTCCGATCGAGTGTATATGGTAGTTTATAGGGACGCCCAATTGTAAATCTTTATATTAACATTAACAAACTTTCATTTAGTTAAACAAATATAAAGCCCATTAATAGCCCATAGTCTAGTTTCCACAAGTGTCGTTCTTTTGTCCAAACCCCAATTATGGTACAAAGCCCAATTACCCAATTTTAGTAATTAGCCCAACATCATGATTACTTCGTTTTAAATAAGCATAATAATAACTTAGCTACGAGACATTAATATAAAAAGGTTGAACATAACTTACAATGATTAAAAATAGCGTAGCGTTACACGGACAGAATTTCGACTTACACCCTTACAACATTCGCTAACATACCCTTATTATTAGAATTATAATTAAAATTAAAATATAAATTATAAATATAAATATATTACTTCGTATGAAGAGAAGAAAAAAAAAATGATGATAAAACTCGTCAGAAAACTGGCTATTTATAGGACCTGACCAGCAATCTCAAACCATGCGACTCGCATGGTTTTGTGCTTCTGGCCATGCGAGTCGCATGGCCACCCTGGATTCAGCCAACTACTTTTGTTTTCTTCTTGCGGACGTAATATAATAATAATAATATATATAATATATAATTATATATAATTATATATATATTATATTATATTCTTGTGCATAGTAGACTAGATATTTTTGGTCCGTTGCGTCGGGCGTTTCTTCTTGGCTCAGGTCCCGGTTCCGGATTTTCGGACGTCCTCGCGTATTATTTTAAATCGCGTACTTTGCGTCTTGTAACTTGTACTCTTGTCATTTTGAGACGTTCCTCATCAATATTTTGAACCTTTTTGATTGTCTTTTGTTCTTTTGAGCTTTTTGGTCGTTTGCGTCTTCAAATCGTCGAATCTGTCTTTTGTCTTCACCTTTTATTATTTAAACGAATATCACTTGTAAATAGAACAATTGCAACTAAAAGCTTGTCTTTCTTGAGGAATAATGCTATGAAATATATGTTCGTTTTTAGCATTATCAGCCGCCTGCTCTTTAATCCTTCCCTCGATCTGGTTTATAAGTTTGTGAGCCATTCGGCTTGCCTTTTGCATTGAAGTGGGCGCGCTTGCACTCACATCCTCCTGAATTCTCTCTGGTAATCCCTTTACAAAAGCATCGATCTGCTCTTATTCATCTCCGAACACTCTTGGGCACAATAAACACAACTCGGTGAATCGTCGTTCGTATGTGGTGATATCGAATCCCTGCGTTCGTAATTCTCTAAGCTCTGTCTTGAGCTTATTGACTTCGTTTCTGGGACGGTACTGCTCGTTCATCAAGTGTTTGAATGCTAACCACGGTAGTGCGTAAGCAGCATCTTGTCCCACTTGTTCGAGATAGGTGTTCCACCATGTTAACGCAGTACCTGTGAAGGTATGCATGGCGTACTTTTACCTTGTATTCTTCAGCACATTTGCTTATAGCAAACACAGATTCGACCTTCTCGGTCCATCATTTCAGTCCGACTGGTCCTTCAGTTCCATCGAATTCCAGAGGTTTACAGGAAGTGAAAGCCTTGTAGGAGCATCCTACGCGGTTTCCTGTGGAGTTAACTCCACTGCTAGACCCTGAGTTATTGTGGTTATTTTGCATTGCATTCTGTACTGCAGCTATATTTACTGCAAGGAAAGTACGGAAGTCTTCCTTGCTCATGTTCAAGTTCTGCCTAGTAGTCGGTGCCATTTCCTTCAAAAATAGCCAAAAGAGTTCGGTTAATCATATAGAATATTTTAGAGTAGTCATTAGTATTTCATAGCATAATATGAACTTATTTATAAAAGCTTTTTCTTCATATTAGCGTTTTATAATTTTTAATTCGGGTAGTACCTACCCGTTAAGTTCATACTTAGTAGCTAATATACAATTCAACTACTACAATTCTATATGAAAAAACTGATTACAATAATATTATGTTCAAACTTTTATACAATTTTTACAAATTTACAATACTGCTATTTTACATATAGCATGAAGTATAGCACACAATAACTTTGATACACGGTAGTTGCGAAGACAATTCTAGTTAATACGCAAGTCGTTCAGTAAAGGCAATAAAGACACGTAATTCATAAGTCCAGAAATAAGTCATGCATTCGGGTTTTACTAGTATTATTTCCCATCCTTGGTCTTGTGGAAAATAACCATTGTGACCGTTGGCTAAGCAGCATGTTGTAACGTCGTCAAAAGGACGAGGGTTACGTAATGCCCAACTGTGACGACCCGGAAATTTCCGAACAAATTTAAGCTTAATCTCTATATGGTTTCGACATGATAAGCAAAGTCTACTAAATTGAATTTCAAAATCTTTGAACTATGTTATGAAATCATTTGACCTTCGACTGCTCTCGACGATTCACGAACAATTAATTGTAAATAGATATGTGTGTATGTATATATAAATAATAATTCAAAATATAATTTGAAATATTATATGTTGTTGTTATTAAAAATTAATAATAAAAAAATAGGATATTACAATAATTATTATTTAAAACATATCTATATAAAGTATTAAAAAAATAAATATTAAATGATTGTAATACTCGTTTGATGTTCCGAGTGATATTAGACAAGTAAAATATGAACTTATATGATTTTAAAATAAACGGTGATCCGAAAATGAGTAATATAAATTTTAGGCTTATTAAAAATGTAATTAGGAACTATTTGTTGAATTTTAAAACTTTTTATATTTTACTTGGGGTTGGGAGTGAATAATTAATGTAATTTTTATTTAATAATTTATGATTGAATTTTATACCATAATGACCAAACTAAATAAATACGGTTAATTTAAAAATATGAGATTTTTCTGATAACTTTTATCCGATACTAGTTATCAACGGACCACGTTATATTCCCTGTGTTAAAACTGTTAGTAGAATTAGGAGGCTGTTTACTATATTACACAGTTTGAATCCACTAGTTGTATTATTATATTTTTATTGTTTTATGACTAGCACATGGGATAAATATATCCATACATTTTCTGTTCATTTCAGACTCCGTTGCTCTACATCACTTAAACATGGGAAAAAAATGATATTGCTATTAATATAAATCAACGTTAGACCAAAGTGGATGGAGTATTAAGTAATTAAATAATTATGATTCAAGTTCCATTGATAAAAATTTTAGTTCCTAATGGGTCCCTTATGACATTAAGCCACTTATAACAATTTCACCAAAAGTGAAAAAAATACAGTAATCATGCAATGGAGGCAGTATCATCTATCTATTCTATTTATATTTGACTAATAATGTAATAAAATTGTTTACTAAATAGTTAGTATGTTTACTACTATATGTATATAATATACATGATAACCCACAACCTCACCATTTCACACAAACCTACAACTTCTACTTGTGCTTACTACTTATACTTTTGTTTAGAGTTCAACAAGTACAAAGACCACCACCATTAAGTGTGGTTACTTTCTATCTTCATATTTCGTTCGACCAACATAACCACAACCATCTTTATTTATATTAAACACCAAGGCAAAGAGCCATTCATTCACCAAAAGCTCACAAGGAACATATTATATTATTGTTCATAACTTTAATCATGATCTCCACCTACACACCTCACAGTAAAAGCATAAAGCACCAAAGCTAAATTATTCTTGAGTTAGTCAAAAGTAATTATGGGTCATCTCAATTTTGGAGTTATATATCACAACAAAAAGTCCGAATTTTCATGGCACATTTTATGTTTTAGCTTCATCATAAAATAATATTAAAAAAAAGAACCCACTCCATATCTATTCTTCACTATTTCCTATTGTTACTATATTACTTCATTTATTACATATCATATATTATATGTGTATGAGATTCATGGATACACACAAAACTCAATCATTTGAATCACCATCCACCCCATCCTTCTATGCACCACCATAACATCTAGCACCACCACCACCCTTCACCATAGTAAACTTGTATCCGCCACCTACTACTTATTACTACTGCTGCTAAATTATGTTTATATTCGAAAAACATCAAGAACACAATCACTATACTAATGCCGGTCTTTGTTTCAACTCGAACAACAACCTCTCTGATGTTAGAGTTATTCCTTCCTACTACTGTTTAACCACTGTTGATGTTCCGTCTCTTTTCATGACCATGAACCAAACTCCACACAAACCGCCACCATTCTTCAACCCACTATAACCGTAAACCACCATTAACCGCCACTTCCTTCTATCTCTCTCTTTCATCCTATCTTTCTAATAATTCTGTTTAAAAAAACCGAACACAACCATCACCGCACTCTCGTGTTTATGTTCTTCGAAAACAACCAAGCCACTTACCATCGTTTGTTTTATTTTTATTTTTATTTTATTTTTTTTCTTATTCGTGACAACTAAACCCACCACCAATAAACATAGTTGTTTAAATATTCCTGTTAAACGAAGATGACAAGGGATGAAGACGAAGAAACAATATGATAACGTGATGATGATTAGCTGTTGTTACCACTTCTACGTTTTCTATTCTACAATTATGATGGTGATAGGTACGAAAAATTGGCGATATACATATTAATGATGAAGAGATCATTTCTGTTATGAAGATAAAATTGGTGATGAATTCAAACGAAGCCGTAGATGATGACTCCGTAATTGATTATCTATTTCCGGTTTAAATCGACACACAAAACAATAGTTGGGTAGATCAATTGGTTCTTGGGCTTACTAACTATATTGGGCTCTATTAGATATAATTGGACTATTTATTTCATGGGTTTTTAATGGACTTCATTAGTTATAAGATTAGTTGAACGGGTTATTTAGTTCGGGTTCGGGATTCAAAACAGAATACAGAAAACGGAGCAGTGGTTAAGGGTGTTGTTGGGTTTTGAGAGGTCTCGAGTTCGAGCCTCAGCTGGGGCATTTTTTTTTGTTGGAAACTTGTTACTTTAAGGTAGTCTCATATTATTATTATTATTATTATTATTATTATTATTATTATTATTATTATTATTATTATTATTATTATTATTATTATTATTATTATTATTATTATTATTATTATTATTATTATCATTATGTTAATTATTGTTATCACTAATATTAATATTATGAATGTTATTATCATTAACATAACTAATATTATTATTATCATCATCATGATTATTATTATTATTATTATTACTTGTTAGTATTATCAATAAGCATTATTATTATTGTTATTATCAATATTATTAATTTTATCAAATTATTATTAATATAAGTATTATTTATTGTTATTATTAAGATTAGGATTACGAATTGATGTTATAGAAGCTTTAGTCATTAGTTTAGAAATTAAACACAAAGATTATGATTATTATGACTATGAATATAAAAGTTTCAATGATATTGTGAGGATTATAAATATAGAAATCTTGGATATAAATATTATTATGAGAATGGTTAAGTTAAAGTTTTAATTAGATCATGATTTAAAAGAATTATTAAAATTATTATAATTATTGTTAACATTGTTATTATAATACAACATAATATTAATGTCATTATTGATATCATTATTATTTTTATTAACCTTATTATTATCACTTTTATTATTATAATATCGTTATTATTTCTAATATTAGTAATATCATAATTATTAGTATTATCATTATTACTAGTATATTATTATTATTATTAAAATATTTTAGTGAATACTTATAAGTAATAAACTTGCTATAGTAATTTAATAATAAATATTAATTAGTTATTTTAAACGAATATCATAAATATATTTAACTTACCATCTTAATACAACTTTTAAATTATTAAAATATTAAAATAAATATGAAAGTATATATATATATAACAATTATATAATAAATAAAAATATTATATAATTAAAAGTTTTTTTTAATATTATTATAGGTTCATTACATTATTTAATATATATTAATGATATAGGTTCGTGAATCCAAGCCAACCTTGCATTGTTCAGTTCCGTCGTATGCATATTTTTACTACAAAATATAGTATTGTGAGTTTCATTTGCTACCTTTTTAAATGCTTTTGCAATATATATTTTTGGGACTGAGAATACATGCGCTGCTTTTATAAATGCTTTACGTAATAGACACAAGTAATCGAAACTACATTCTATGGTTGGATTATCGAATCGAATATCACCCCTTTAGCTTGGTAGCCTAAGAATTAGGGAACATACACCCTAATTGACGCGAATCCTAAAGGTGGATCTACGGGCACTAACTTCCCCCATACTGGAAAATGATATGCTTTAGTACTTCGAGTTATTAATACAGATGGATTTCTATTTTGGGGATATTTTATATGCATTTTGTTAATGTCGGTTACCAGGTGTTCAATCCATATGAATGATTTTTAAACACTTGCGAGTGTATGATTATTGAATAAAGGAAATCTTGTGGTCTATTAAAATTATGGAAATGATTGATTACGATAAACTAATGAACACACCAACCTTTTGGTTGACACTTTAAAGCATGTTTATTCTCAGGTATGAAAGAAATTTTCCGCTGTGCATTTGCTCATTTTAGAAGAGGAGTCATTCATGACATATTTCAAGAGACGTTGCATTCGAGTCATTGAGTTCATCAAGATTATTATTTAGTCAATTATAATTGGATATATTATGAAATGGTATGCATGCTGTCAACTTTCGATGTAATGAAAGTTTGTCTTTCAAAAACGAATGCAATGTTTGTAAAATGTATCATATAGAGGTCAAGTACATCGCGATGTAACCAAATGTAATGTATTCGTCCAGATGGATTAGGACGGGTCATTAGACCAACAGCCCCGTAACAATCTAAAAACCTTGTTTCTCACCCCAACTACCGAATTTGTCACTTGTGGGAACGTTTTATTTAGCAGTTGTAATCCGATGTTCTTTTTCTCAATTTGGTGAGAAGCGAACATCACTAACCCGTAAACATAACATGCTTCTCTAAGTTGCATGTCGAAAGCTCTTTCTAAAGAACGAAGTCCTATGTTGGGATATGTGGAGTCAAAATAGGCTCTCAACCCGTAGCGTAAAATTGCATTTGGGTTCCCCGCATTTAATGCTTTAAAGTAAACATGGCGTAACTTAAAGTCTCCCCAATGTGATATACCCCATCTTTCAAAGGAAAGCCTTTTATAAACTAAGGCATGTCTGGAACGTCTTTCAAATGTTTGACAAACTAATTTCGCCATAAATAATTGTGCCGATGAATTCTGACCGACTCTAGACAAGATTTCATCAATCATGTCCCCGGGTAGGTCTTCTAAAATATTTGGTTGTCTATCCTTAACGTCTATTGTGTGTTTTTATACTGTAAAATAGACGAGGATTAGATTCGTAAAAGATAATTAACAAATAAAACAAGCAATTTTTACATATAACATAAAAGTACAAGCACACTTCAATATATATATATAACACATCATGGTTACTACTCTTCATTCCGACTCACTTGTTTCTTCCTCTTCGGACTTGGTTCGTTTCGCTAATTTCCTGGGGATATATGGTGCTCCCCTAATACGAGCCGTTGTTTTCACAAATGGTTTAGAAAAACCTGGTGGCTTAGATGTCCCCAGGTTATAGTTAAAACTTAAGAAATACGGGTGTTGACGGTATTTCCCATCGGGATATTTAATGATAACATAAAGTTCATCGGGATTGGAATTAGGTTTCTCTATTTTGATGCATTTTCCCTTATTGTTTTCTTTTGCTTTTTCAATTTAGGTCGGGGTAATTTCTATAACATCATTGGAATCCTCGTCGGGATCCGATTCATCAGAAAATTGGTAATTTTCCCAATATTTTGCTTCTTTGGCGGAAACACCATTGACCATTTTTAATTTTGGTCCATTGGTTGAGGATTTTCTTTTATTTATCTCTTTTTCTATGGTTCCTAATATTTCCTCCTTCGAAACCTCTTCAACCGGTTCCTCTTCTTCTGGTTCCTCTTCTTCCGGTTCTTCTTCTTCTTCCGGAATTTGTGAATCTTCCCAAAATACATTCGACTCTTCATTATTATTGGGTGAGTCGATGGAATTTGCACTAGAGGTAGACATCTATCACACAATAGCAAGCACATAAAGAGATTAATATATCACATAATATTTATATGTAAAAATATATAGTTTCCAACAAACGTATTAAGCAATCGTTTTTAAAGCAAAGCACGGTCGAAGTCCAGACTCACTAATGCATCCTAACAAACTCGATAAGACACACTAATGCAAATTTCTAGTTCTCTAAGAGCAACGCTCGGATACCAACTGAAATGTCCCGTTCATATCGATTATAAACGTTTCATATTTATTGGTTTCGTTGCGAGGTTTTGACCTCTATATGAGACGTTTTTCAAAGACTGCATTCGATTTTTAAAAACAAACCATAACCTTTATTTTATCGACAAAGGTTTAAAAGCATAACGTAGATTATCAAGTAATGATAATCTAAAATATAAAGTTTTACACACGACCATTACATAATGGTTTACAATAATATTACACATCGATTTAAATCTCCGAATGCAGTTTTTAAATAATATTTTAAAAGCATGATGACTCTTTGTTCTTGTCCTTAATTTAGCATGCAACAACGGAAGCTCTTAATATTCACCTGAGAATAAACATGCTTTAAATGTCAACAAAAATGTTGGTAAGTTATAGGTTTAATCTATATATATCAAATTGTAATAATAGACCACAAGATTTCATTTTCCATAAACATCCATCTCATATCAGGCATTTCGCAAACTGCATAGAGATAAAAATCATTCATATGATGAACACCTGGTAACTGACATTAACAAGATGCATATAGAATATCCCCAAAACAGAATCCTCTCGTCTGTATAACAAAATCCTCTCGTCTGTATAAAAATTGAAGTACTAAAGCATCCGTACCTCGGATGGGGTTTGTTAGGCCCATAGATCTATCTTTAGGATTCGCGTCAATTAGGGGTACTGTTCCTTAATTCTTAGGTTACCAAGCTAAAGGGGTGATATTCGATTTCGATAATCCAACATAGAATGTAGTTTCAAGTACTTGTGTTTATTTTGTAAAACATTTATAAAACTGCATGTATTCTCATCTCAAAAATATTAGATAGTAAAAATGGGACTATAACTCACTTTCACAGATTTTCAAATCGTCGAAAATAAGACTTGGCCACGGGTCGATTCACGAACCTATAAAAAATATATACATATATATCAAAGTATGATTGAAATATATTCACAACTTTTTTTTTATTATGTTTTAATGTTTTAAGTTTGTTAAGTTAATAGTCTAACGTTAGTAGTCCACAATTAGTTGTCCACAGTTAGTAGTACAGAAATAAATCAATATATATTATCTCGAATCAATCCATGACCCAGTGTATACAAGTCTTAGAATCGATCACAACTCAAAGTATATATATTATTTTGGAATCAACCTCAACCCTGTATAGCTAACTCGAACATTACCGCATATAGAGTGTCTATGGTTGTTCCAAATAATATATATAGATGACGTCGATATGATATGTCAAAATATTGTATACATGTCTATGGACTATCAAGGTTACATAATATATGTTAGACTACATGTATAATGCAATATAAGTTAGTTAAGTTATGGTTAGTATGGGTTTTTGTAAATTCATCCCGAAGTCAAATTAATCATTTTTAACCAATTTTGTTTTACCCATAACTTCTTCATTTTAAATCCGTTTTGAGTGAATCAAGTTGCTATGATTTCATAATGAACTGATATTTATGAAACTAAACAGAAAAAGTATAAGTTTATAGTCGGAAATACAAGTTACAAGTCATTTTTGTAAGAGGTAGTCATTTCAGTCGAAAGAACGACGTCTTGATGACCATTTTGAAAAACATACTTCCACTTTGAGTTTAACCATGATTTTTGGATATAGTTTCATGTTCATATGAAATATCATTTTTACAGAAAACAAACTTCAAATTCAAAGATTAAGATAGTTTTGTTTTTTCCAACTCAAAACAGCCCGCGATTTTACTACGACGGTGTATGTCCGGTTTTACGGTGTTCTTCGTGTTTTCAGGTTTTAAATTATTTAGTTAGCATATCATATAGATATATAACATGTGTTTAGTTGATTTTAAAAGTTAAGTTAGAAGGATTAACTTTGTTTGCGAACAAGTTTAGAATTAACTAAACTATGTTCTAGTGATTACAAGTTATAATCTTCGAATAAAATAGTTTTATATATATGAATCGAATGATGTTATGAATATCATTTCTACCTCAAGTATAGTAGATAAACCTACTGGAAATGACAAGAAATGATCTAAAGCTTCAAAGGGTCTTGGATGGCTTGAAAGTTCTTGGAGTAGAATCATGACACAAAAACAAGTTCAAGTGAGATTACTACTCGAATTAAGATTGTTATAGTTATAGAAATTTAATCAAAGTTTGAATATGAGTATTACCTTGAATTAGAAAGATAAGCTACTGTAAATAACAAAGATTTCTTGAGATTGGATGATCACTTGAAATGGATTTGCGAGATTGGAAGTAAGCTAGCAAACTTGAAAGTGTTCTTGATGTGTTCTTGAGTTGTTGTTTTGTAAGTTGGTTTATGTATGGATTTATGAGCTAGATTGATGTAGATTCTGATGAAGATGATGAAGAACACTTAGAACAATGAGAGAGAACTTGAGAGAGATGTGTTTGATGCAGAAAAGTTGGATTGAAAATGTGTTTGTGATGGGTGAAAGAAAACGTGAATATGGAGTCAAGATATAGGCTCCATTAGTTTGATTTTTAGTGTAATCATTCATGCTAGTTGCCAAATGAAGGTTCTCACATGTTTGATGACTCATTAAGGCTGCTAAGGAGCTGATCATTGAGCGTATATACCAATAATATATACGTCTAGAGGCTGGGTATTGTACGAGTACGAATATGAATTGAATACGAGTAAATAGTGTTACTGTAGTAAATAGTATTTTACTATAGCAAATAGTTTTTTACTGTAGCAAAGCGAAAATTTACTGTAGCAAATAGTGTTTTACTGTGGCAAATAGTGTTTTACTGTAGCAAATAGTGTTTTACTTGTACATCTTTAATTTAATTGTATTTCTTCTTATATATATATAAAATAAAAACTTACATCATAAAAAAATAAAATGATTATATAATTATCACAAGTTATGATGTTCGTGAATCATCAGGCAAACGAGGTGGTCAATTGTCTACATAAACTCATTTCAATTAATCAAGTCTTAACAAGTTTGATTGCTTAACATGTTGGAAACATTTAATCATGTAAATATAGTTTTCATTTAATATATAATCATGGAAAAGTTCGGGTCACTACAATGCAGAGCCTTCAGGAATCCACTAACACTTAAACCATTCAAAATTATTGCGTTACCCCAGGGATCTTATTTGCCACACCTGTTAGAACGATGCTCTTTCTTACATAACTCTAAGTCCTGACTTATTCCAGGGGATTCCCATTTAGTGATTTTAACACCATCAGTATTCCGACTTTAATATTAGTCATAACCTGTTTGGCATTTTGCAAAGTCAAGAAGCGATTAACTTCTCGACCTCATGCTCTATCCTTCATACCTCACTTTTTAGCAATGGCTCCGCACGTGAACATTTTTGGCCCAAAGACTTATGTCCTGATAATTATCAAAACTACGTTTAATTTATTAGTTTTCATTACCTAGTGACATGTCACCCGATAATTCAAAGATTTTTCACTTGATCTTTTTCAACTCGTAACCTTTGAAATACGAAAAACTATGTTATCAAAATTTTTTTTACATGGTGTTTATTTGTGCGGTCCTCACGAGATTTATGGACAAATGAAAGTAATAAAATTTTCTGTCACTTATACGATTTATAAAATCATATATGTACGTACAAAAACTAAGTTAATAAATTTACCCTTACTTATTTTGGTTAGTACATACTAAGTTATACCTTCAAATTATGTAAAAATCGCTCCTTTAATGAGTTGTTTAACTTAAGTCAAATAGTTTTGTGCAAAATGGTACACGTTGTACATACTTCTAAATTTACTAAGAACTTCGCTCCGTTTATGTTGTCACATCAAACGTTTAAAGGATTTTCAAAACTTCCTTGGTTGATTTTATTAAAGGTTTTTGTATTAGTCTACACCATGTATGGATCACACTTCTTCTCGTCCTCCATTTAGGGATAAAGCTTACGATTAAGATCTTTGTTAAAAACTCTTGAGCCACTTTGGATGGCAGTTTTATAAAATTTGTTAGGAGGTCTTTTCGCTCATAAAATGTTCCTTTTAAGGTTAGACATGGCAAAATCGCGGGCCGATAAATCAGTTTTCCGAGGTACGCTCAGTGGTCACCCTATTATAGGAAAGGCACTAGGTAGGTTCCTACTCTCAATATTTCACGGCTAATCACAACACCCTCGTAAATATCATCTCTATGATTCAGTATGTTGAGGTACAAGAAATCATTTTTGAGATCCTTTTCACTTGGAGTAAACCATTCTTTATGACCAAGGGTTCACGAATCTTCTCATCCGCGCATCCCCTTAAGTATAAGGATATATTCAGATCAACTCGCTCATTGTATGAAGAGTTCACTCTCGTTCAAAGATCACATCTTTCGTGCGATTCTCTTTCGGAAATGTAATGTAAATTACTTTAAAGATCTATGAATCTTGTTATCCTCTTGAAAGGGACTGCTTAAAACATCTATAACACTGATGTGGTTACTCTATATATTTCTTCCTTCGTTGGTTGCAACTATATGTTGCTCTAATCGATGTTAACCCTAACTTCAGCATGTAACTGAAAGCATATAGTTACATTATGGAACTGTGCTTTCATTTCATCCAGGATAAGTTCACCTGTAGTATGTTAAACTGGGTGATATCTTTCATTGTTCGTTCAGACCGACCTGAAGACACTATAAATAATTATGGCTTGCATTGTATGTAAGTCTGATTAGTCACTCTCTGCTAAAATTTCAATTCATTTATTCAAATGAAATGTTTCTTAAATATCGGGTTCTTTATGCCTATAGTCTCCTTCCGAAATTAAGGGGTTAGTAAAATCCATGGCTAACACTATCCAGGCATCAAATCGTATGGTTGTGATCACCATGTTTTCCATTCTATCTGTCAGTTTTTTATTGCGACATAAGCGCTCAATGTTTTAGATGAGTTTGGTAACATTCATGATGCATTTCATGCATCTAGCTTACTGAAGATGCCGGTAAGGCTAAAAACATCATCTTTCCTTTTGTGGATATATATTCAGATGACATATTCATGTTAACAAGAAACGAAATCAATTGGTTGATCTTAAGGTCAAGAGACTTAATTAATGGCATATACCTATTCTTACTTTTATGCGCCCAAGTACCTTTCAAGGTAAATCGCTCACTTCTGAGCCCACGAGTCTCTCGGAACTTTGATACGCTTCTTCTTCTTCAAATTTGGTACCATTGTTGGTCCCTTCTCAAAATTTCGGGACGAAATTTTCTTTAACAGGTTGGTAATGTAACGACCCGACTTTAACGACTTATATTTTTGTGCTCTATACTTCCACAAAAATGCGTATTTGTGCGTACTGAGCTAGTTTATGCTCTGGGATCTTATTTCATGATTAATTACTTTCGTTAATATCTTAAAACGTGCTATTAAGTGTTTAATTACTTAACTTGATCCACGAATGCTTTTACGACCGTTAATGTCACTTGTCGTTTGAAACGAGCTATGTACTTTGTACACGTTAAACTTTTGTCATAATTGAAATATTATGACTACGTAATACTAATTGTTATTTTCTAATAACAATTACTTGGATTATTGGATGCTTTATTACACTTAGTAATTTACTAATGCACACTAGTTAGTCTTGTTGGACTTTCTACCTTGTTGGACTTTAGCCCACCCTACTCTAGCTAATGGACCATTTAATTAGCCAAATTTTTATGGATTAATGACCCATTAAGATGTAGGATAAAAACTCATTTATAAGAGGGAACATACTAGCATTTTTGTTAACCATAATCACAAATGTTGCATGGGATCCTAACATAAGCACCACCTTTAGACCACCACTAACAAAAAAGCAAAAGTTGTCCCCCCAAACCCACGGCCACATATCACCACCACCACTTTAAATACCAAGCTCATTCCTCCCATTTCACACTTGATCTCATTCACATTTTACACACACTTACTCCCTAATTCTCTCTCTAGTCGTTCTCACTCTATAAAGTGTAGGTTTTAAATTTTCTTCTTCTTCTTTTCTTCTTCATAGAATCGACATCATCATCATACAAGGATCAAGCTTTTTAGCTTCTTGATCTTGTTATATTTTGAAGATTCAAACTTTGAATTGAATCCTTCAAGAATATGAAAGATTCAAGCTTTCTAGCTTTGAATCTTCATTACTTTTGTTGGATCTAAGTTTTCTAACTTATGATCTCTTTAATTTTGTTAAAAGATCAAAACTTGTGTTTATGATCTTCATGAAACTTGAAGATCTAGCCTTTTGCTTTAAGGATCTTCAAGAACATTAAATATCCAAGCTTTCTAGCTTAGGGTTTCATTATTTTGTTAAAGATCTTAGCTTTTTAGCTTATGGTCTCATTACTTTTACTAGATCTTAGCTTTCTAGCTTATGGTCTCATTAATATTGTAAAGATCCAAGCTTTCTAGTTTAGGGTTTTCTTAATACTTGAGATCTAAGTTATCATTGTAGATCTCACTTACTTGGAACCTTTTTGTGATTGTTGTGATGATAAAGATCAAGTCTTCATCATCATCTATGATGAAGATGCATAAACTTGTGTCAAAAGGACAAAGGTTGAAGCTTTATTGGACTTATGCAATAAAGAGACAACCTTGATGTTCAAAACTTGTAGAATATTAGCTTTTACTCTTAGTTGTGTGTTGATGGTTGAAACTTGGTCAAAGTAATGCTAAAACATCAAAGAGTTGTACACTTAAAGCTTACACGCATCAAGGATGAGAACCGTGATGAGCATCAAGCACCAAGAAACCCACCGGAGCACTTGTTTTCTAATTTTCGGGGTCTGATCAGACTCCTGATGTAGTGACCCGAACTTTTCCATGTTTATATATATTAATTGAGATTGATATTTACATGATTAAATGTTTCCAACATGTTAAGCAATCAAACTTGTTAAGACTTGATTAATTGAAATATGTTTCATATAGACAATTGACCACCCAAGTTGACCGGTGATTCACGAACGTTAAAACTTGTAAAAACTATATGATGACATATATATAGATATATATATAGTTAACATGATACTATGATAAGTAAACATATCATTAAGTATATTAACAATGAACTACATATGTAAAAACAAGACTACTAACTTAATGATTTTTAAACGAGACATATATGTAACGATTATCGTTGTAAAGACATTTAATGTATATATATCATATTAAGAGATATTCATACATGATAATATCATGATAATATAATAATTTAAAATCTCATTTGATATTATAAACATTGGGTTAACAACATTTAACAAGATCGTTAACCTAAAGGTTTCAAAACAACACTTACATGTAACGACTAACGATGACTTAACGACTCAGTTAAAATGTATATACATGTAGTGTTTTAATATGTATTTATACACTTATGAAAGACTTCAATACACTTATCCAAATACTTCTACTTAACAAAAATGCTTACAATTACATCCTCGTTCAGTTTCATCAACAATTCTACTCGTATGCACCCGTATTCGTACTCGTACAATACACAGCTTTTAGATGTATGTACTATTGGTATATACACTCCAATGATCAGCTCTTAGCAGCCCATGTGAGTCACCTAACACATGTGGGAACCATCATTTGGCAACTAGCATGAAATATCTCATAAAATAACAAAAATATGAGTAATCATTCATGACTTATTTACATGAAAACAAAATTACATATCCTTTATATCTAATCCATACACCAATGACAAAAAACACCTACAAACACTTTCATTCTTCAATTTTCTTCATCTAATTGATCTCTCTCAAGTTCTATCTTCAAGTTCTAAGTGTTCTTCATAAATTCTACAAGTTCTAGTTACATAAAATCAAGAATACTTTCAAGTTTGCTAGCTCACTTCCAATCTTGTAAGGTGATCATCCAACCTCAAGAAATCTTTGTTTCTTACAGTAGGTTATCATTCTAATACAAGGTAATAATCATATTCAAACTTTGGTTCAATTTCTATAACTATAACAATCTTATTTCAAGTGATGATCTTACTTGAACTTGTTTTCGTGTCATGATTCTGCTTCAAGAACTTCGAGCCATCCAAGGATCCGTTGAAGCTAGATCCATTTTTCTCTTTTCCGGAAGGTTTATCCAAGGAAATTAAGGTAGTAATGATGTTCATAACATCATTCGATTCATACATATAAAGCTATCTTATTCGAAGGTTTAAACTTGTAATCACTAGAACATAGTTTAGTTAATTCTAAACTTGTTCGCAAACAAAAGTTAATCCTGAAATGTCCCGTTCTTATTGATTAAAAACGTTCCATATGAATGATTTTTATCTCTATGTATGGGATGTGTATTGAAATATGAAATCTTGTGGTCTATTATTATGATTTGATATATATAGGTTAAACCTATAACTCACCAACATTTTTGTTGACGTTTTAAGCATGTTTATTCTCAGGTGATTATTAAGAGCTTCCGCTGTCGCATACTTAAATAAGGACAAGATTTGGAGTCCATGCTTGTATGATATTGTGTAAAAACTGCATTCAAGAAACTTATTTTGTTGTAACATATTTGTATTGTAAACCATTATGTAATGGTCGTGTGTAAACATGATATTTTAGATTATCATTATTTGATAATCTACGTAAAGCTTTTTATTTCAATACACATCCCATACATAGAGATAAAAATCATTCATATGGTGAACACCTGGTAACCGACATTAACAAGATGCATATATAAGAATATCCCCATCATTCCGGGACACCCTTCGGATATGATATAAATTTCGAAGTACTAAAGCATCCGGTACTTTGGATGGGGCTTGTTGGGCCCGATAGATCTATCTTTAGGATTCGCGTCAATTAGGGTGTCTGTTCCCTAATTCTTAGATTACCAGACTTAATAAAAAGGGGCATATTCGATTTCGATAATTCAACCATAGAATGTAGTTTCACGTACTTGTGTCTATTTTGTAAAACATTTATAAAACCTGCATGTATTCTCATCCCAAAAATATTAGATTTTAAAAGTGGGACTATAACTCACCAACATTTTTGTTGACGTTTTAAGCATGTTTATTCTCAGGTGATTATTAAGAGCTTCCGCTGTCGCATACTTAAATAAGGACAAGATTTGGAGTCCATGCTTGTATGATATTGTGTAAAAACTGCATTCAAGAAACTTATTTTGTTGTAACATATTTGTATTGTAAACCATTATGTAATGGTCGTGTGTAAACATGATATTTTAGATTATCATTATTTGATAATCTACGTAAAGCTTTTTAAACCTTTATTGATGAAATAAAGGTTATGGTTTGTTTTAAAATGAATGCAGTATTTGAAAAACGTCTCATATAGAGGTCAAAACCTCGCAACGAAATCAATTAATATGGAACGTTTTTAATCAATAAGAATGGGACATTTCAAATCCTTCTAACTTGACTTTTAAAATCAACTAAAAACATGTTCTATATCTATATGATATGCTAACTTAATGATTTAAAACCTGGAAACACGAAAAACACCGTAAAACCGGATTTACGCTGTCGTAGTAACACCGCGGGCTGTTTTGGGTTAGTTAATTAAAAACTATGATAAACTTTGATTTAAAAGTTATTATTCTGAGAAAATGATTTTTATTATGAACATGAAACTATATCCAAAAATTATGGTTAAACTCAAAGTGGAAGTATGTTTTCTAAAATGGCCATCTAGACGTCGTTCTTTCGACTGAAATGACTACCTTTACAAAAACGACTTGTAACTTATTTTTCCGACTATAAACCTATACTTTTTCTGTTTAGATTCATAAAATAGAGTTCAATATGAAACCATAGCAATTTGATTCACTCAAAACGGATTTAAAATGAAGAAGTTATGGGTAAAACAAGATTGGATAATTTTTCTCATTTTAGCTACGTGAAAATTGATAACAAATCTATTCCAACCATAACTTAATCAACTTGTATTGTATATTATGTAATCTTGAGATACCATAGATACGTATACAATGTTTCGACCTATCATGTCGACACATCTATATATATTTCGGAACAACCATAGACACTCTATATGTGAATGTTGGAGTTAGCTATACAGGGTTGAGGTTGATTCCAAAATATATATAGTTTGAGTTGTGATCAATACTGAGATACGTATACACTGGGTCCTGGATTGATTCAAGATAATATTTATCGATTTATTTCTGTACATCTAACTGTGGACAACTAGTTGTAGGTTACTAACGAGGACAGCTGACTTAATAAACTTAAAACATCAAAATATATTAAAAGTGTTGTAAATATATTTTGAACATACTTTGATATATATGTATATATTGTTATAGGTTCGTGAATCAATCAGTGGCCAATTCTTACTTCCCGACGAAGTAAAAATCTGTGAAAGTGAGTTATAGTCCCACTTTTAAAATCTAATATTTTTGGGATGAGAATACATGCAGGTGTTATAAATGATTTACAAAATAGACACAAGTACGTGAAACTACATTCTATGGTTGAATTATCGAAATCGAATATGCCCCTTTTTATTAAGTCTGGTAATCTAAGAATTAGGGAACAGACACCCTAATTGACGCGAATCCTAAAGATAGATCTATTGGGCCTAACAAACCCCATCCAAAGTACCGGATGCTTTAGTACTTCGAAATTTATATCATATCCGAAGGGTGTCCCGGAATGATGGGGATATTCTTATATATGCATCTTGTTAATGTCGGTTACCAGGTGTTCACCATATGAATGATTTTTATCTCTATGTATGGGATGTGTATTGAAATATGAAATCTTGTGGTCTATTATTATGATTTGATATATATAGGTTAAACCTATAACTCACCAACATTTTTGTTGACGTTTTAAGCATGTTTATCCTCAGGTGATTATTAAGAGCTTCCGCTGTCGCATACTTAAATAAGGACGAGATTTGGAGTCCATGCTTGTATGATATTGTGTAAAAACTGCATTCAAGAAACTTATTTTATTGTAACATATTTGTATTGTAAACCATTATGTAATGGTCGTGTGTAAACAGGATATTTTAGATTATCATTATTTGATAATCTACGTAAAGCTTTTTAAACCTTTATTGATGAAATAAAGGTTATGGTTTGTTTTAAAATGAATGCAGTCTTTGAAAAACGTCTCATATAGAGGTCAAAACCTCGCAACGAAATCAATTAATATGGAACGTTTTTAATCAATAAGAACGGGACATTTCAGTTGGTATCCGAGCGTTGGTCTTAGAGAACCAGAATTTTGCATTAGTGTGTCTTATCGAGTTTGTTAGGATGCATTAGTGAGTCTGGACTTCGACCGTGTTTACTTGAAAAATGATTGCTTAACAAATTTTGTTGGAAACTATATATTTTTAACATGTGAATATTATGTGATATATTAATCTCTTAACGCGTTTGATATTATGTGATAGATGTCTACCTCTAGAACAAGTCCCATTGACTCACCTAATAATAATGAAGAGTCAAATGTAAATTGGAATGATTCGTGGACTGATTCACAAGTTCCCGAAGAGGAACCGGAAGAAGAGTCGGAACCGGAAGAAGAATCGGAACCGGAAGAAGAATCGGAACCGGATGAAGAAATAGAACCGGTGGGGGAAATAATAAAACGGTTAAGTAAAAGAAAATCCTCAACCAACTGACCAAGGTTAATTATGGTCAATGGTGTTTCCGCCAAGGAAGCAAAATATTGGGAGGATTACCAATTCTCCGATGAATCGGATTCCGAAGAGAATTCCGATGATGTTATAGAAATTACCCCAACTGAATTTAAAAAGGCAAAAGAAAATAATAAGGGAAAGGGCATAAAAATAGAGAAATCTAATTCCAACCCCGATGAACTTTATATGTATCGTCAACCCCCGAAGTCCTTAAGTTGTAACAATGACCCGGGAACCTCTAAACCACCAGGTTTTTCTAAACCAATGTGGAAAACGACGGCTCGTATTAGGGGAACATCATATATCCCTAGAAACTTGGCAAAACGAACTAAAACCGAAGAAGAAGAAACAAGCGAGTCTGAATAAGATAGTTGTATTCGTGTGGTGTAATATATGTAATATAGTGTGCTTATGCTTTATGATATATGTAAAAATTGCTTGTATTAATAATTATTTTTTTATGAATCTAACTCTTGTCTATTTTACAGTATAAAAACACAAAATGGATAGACAACCCAATATTTTAAGAGACCTACCCGGAGACATGATTGATGAAATCTTGTCTAGAGTCGGTCAGAATTCTTCGGCACAACTATTTAAGGCGAGATCAGTTTGTAAGACATTCGAAGAACGTTCCAAGAATGCCTTGGTTTATAAAAGGCTTTCGTTCGAAAGATGGGGGATATCACATTGGGAAATCCATAAGTTACGATGTGTTTACTTTGATGCATATATTGCGGGGAACCCAAATGCTATTTTACGCAATGGGTTAAGAAGTTATTTTGACTCAATATATCCGAATATTGGACTTCGTGATTTAGAAAAAGCGGCTAACATGCAACATAAAGAAGCATGTTATGCTTACGGATTAGTAATGTTCGCTTCTCACCAAAGTGAGAACAAGAACATCGGGCTACAACTATTAAACAAAATGTTCCCACAAGTGACGGAGTCGGTAATTGGGGTAAGAAATGAGGTTTTTAGATTGTTACGGGACTGTTGGACATTACGTAACCCTTGTCCCTTTGACTGCGTTACAACACGCTGTCTTATCAACGGCCATAACGGTTATGTTCCACAAGACCAAGGATGGGAAGTAATCCTAGTAAAACCAGAATGCATGACTTGTTTCTGGACGTATGAATTACGTATCTTTATTGCCTTTGATGAACGACTTGTGTACTAGCTAGAATTATCTTCACAACCATCTTGTATCAAATTTATTGTGTGCTATATTTCATGCTATATGTAAAATAAGCGGTATTGTAAGTTTGTAAAATATTGTGCAAAAGTTTGAACGCGAAATATTATTATAATCAGTTTTTCATATAGAATTGTAGTAGTTAAATTGTATATTAGCTACTAAGTATGAACTTAACGGGTAGGTACTACCCGAATTTAAACTTATAAAACGCTAATATGAAGAAAAAGCTTTTATAAATGAGTTCATATTATGCTACGAAATACTATTAACTACTCTTAATATTCTGTATGATTAACTTGTTCCATTTGACTATTTTGAAGGAAATGGCACCGACTACTCGACACACCGTGATATGAATGAAGAGGAATTCCATACTTTTCTAGCTTCAAACATAGCCGCAGTACAGGCTGCGCTACATACCAACAATAACCTTGGATCTAGCAGTACAGGAAATCGTGTAGGATGCACCTACAAAGAATTCACTGCCTACAAACCTTTAGAATTTGATGGAACCAAAGGACCGATTGGATTGAAACGGTGGACCGAGAAGGTCGAATCGGTGTTTGCCATAAGTAAGTGTACTGAAGAGGACAAAGTGAAGTACGCTACGCATACCTTCACAGGTTCTACGTTAACATGGTGGAATACCTATCTAGAGCAAGTGGGACAAGACGATGCGTACGCACTATCGTGGTCAGCATTCAAGCACTTGATGAACGAGAAGTACCGTCCCAGAACCGAGGTCAATAAGCTCAAGACAGAACTTAGAGGGTTATGAACCCAAGGATTTGATATTTCCACGTACGAAAGACGATTCACAGAATTGTGCCTATTGTGTCCGGGAGCATTCGAAGATGAGGAATAGAAGATCGACGCGTTTGTGAAAGGATTACCGGAAAGAATCCAAGAAGATATAAGTTCACACGAGCCCGCCTCCATACAACAGGCATGTAGAATGGCTCACAAATTAGTGAACCAGATTGAAGAAAGAATTAAAGAACAGACTGCTGAAGAGGCCAATGTGAAGCAAGTCAAAAGAAAGTGGGAGGAAAACGGTGATAAGAATCACCAATACAACAACAACAGCAATTACAACAATAATCGCAACAATTATCCCAACAATCGCAACATCAATCGCAACTACAACAAACGGCCCAACAACAACAACAACAACAACAACAACAACAACAACAACAACAACAATTACAACAATCATCCCAATAACAATAATAATCGCAACAACAACAACAACAATCAGAAGCAGCTATGCCAAAGGTGTGAAAAGTATCACTCGGGGTTCTGCACCAAATTTTGCAACAAGTGTAAAAGAAATGGTCATAGCGCGACGAAGTGTGAGGTCTACGGACCAGGGGTTAATAGAACGAAAGGAACAAATGGTGTCGGAACGAGTAATGGCGGAGCAAGTAGTGTCGGAGCAAGTTATGCCAATGTAGTTTGTTATAAATGTGGAAAACCGGGCCACATTATTAGAAATTGCCCAAACCAGGAGAACACGAATGGACAAGGCCGCGGAAGAGTTTTCAATATTAATGCGGCAGAGGCACAGGAAGACCCGGAACTTGTTACGGGTACGTTTCTTATTGACAATAAATCTGCTTACGTTTTATTTGATTCGGGTATGGATAGAAGCTATATGAGTAGAGATTTTTGTGCTAAATTAAGTTGTCCATTGACGCCTTTGGATAGTAAATTTTTACTCGAATTAGTAAATGGTAAATTAATTTCAGCAGATAATATATGTCGGAATCGAGAAATTAAACTGGTTAGCGAAACATTTAATATTGATTTGATACCAGTAGAGTTAGGGAGTTTTGATGTGATAATCGGTATGGACTGGTTGAAAGAAGTGAAAGCAGAGATCGTTTGTTACAAAAATGCAATTCGCATTATACGAGAAAAAGGAAACCCCTTAATGGTGTACGGAGAAAAGGGCAACACGAAGCTACATCTTATTAGTAATTTGAAGGCACAAAAACTAATAAGAAAAGGTTGCTATGCTGTTCTAGCACACGTCGAGAAAGTACAAACTGAAGAAAAGAGCATCAATGATGTTCCCATTGCAAAAGAATTTCCCGATGTATTTCCGAAAGAATTACCGGGATTACCCCCACATCGATCCGTTGAATTTCAAATAGATCTTGTACCAGGAGCTGCACCAATAGCTCGTGCTCCTTACAGACTCACACCCAGCGAGATGAAAGAACTGCAAAGCCAATTACAAGAACTTTTAGAGCGTGGTTTCATTCGACCAAGCACATCACCGTGGGGAGCTCCTGTTTTGTTTGTCAAGAAGAAAGATGGTACATTCAGGTTGTGTATCGACTACCGAGAGTTGAACAAACTTACCATTAAGAACCGCTACCCACTACCGAGAATCGATGACTTATTTGATCAACTACAAGGCTCGTCTGTTTATTCAAAGATTGACTTACATTCCGGGTATCATCAAATGCGGGTGAAAGAAGATGATATTCCAAAGACTGCTTTCAGAACACGTTACGGTCATTACGAGTTTACGGTCATGCCGTTTGGTTTAACTAATGCACCAGCTGTGTTCATGGACCTTATGAACCGAGTGTGTGGATCATACCTTGACAAGTCTGTCATTGTTTTCATTGATGACATACTTATTTACTCAAAAAATGACCAAGAACACGGTGAACATTTGAGAAAGGTGTTAGAAGTATTGAGGAAGGAAGAATTGTACGCTAAGTTTTCAAAGTGTGCATTTTGGTTGGAAGAAGTTCAATTCCTCGGTCACATAGTGAACAAAGAAGGTATTAAGGTGGATCTGGCAAAGATAGAAACTGTTGAAAAGTGGGAAACCCCGAAAACTCTGAAACACATACGCCAGTTTTTAGGACTAGCTGGTTACTACAGAAGGTTCATCCAAGACTTTTCCAGAATAGCAAAACCCTTTACTGCATTAACGTATAAAGGGAAGAAATTTGAATGGAATGATGAACAAGAGAAAGCTTTTCAGTTATTGAAGAAAAAGCTAACTACGGCACCTATATTGTCATTGCCTGAAGGGAATGATGATTTTGTGATTTATTGTGACACATCAAAGCAAGGTCTCGGTTGTGTATTAATGCAACAAACGAAGGTGATTGCTTATGCGTCTAGACAATTGAAGATTCACGAACAAAATTATACGACGCATGATTTGGAATTAGGCGCGGTTGTTTTTGCATTAAAGACTTGGAGGCACTACTTATATGGGGTTAAAAGTATTATATATACCGACCACAAAAGTCTTCAACACATATTTAATCAGAAACAACTGAATATGAGGCAGCGTAGGTGGATTGAATTGTTGAATGATTACGACTTTGAGATTCGTTACCACCCAGGGAAGGCAAATGTGGTAGCCGATGCCTTGAGCAGGAAGGACAGAGAACCCATTCGAGTAAAATCTATGAATATAATGATTCATAATAACCTTACTACTCAAATAAAGGAGGCGCAACAAGGAGTTTTAAAAGAGGGAAATTTAAAGGATGAAATACCCAAAGGATTGGAGAAGCATCTTAATATTCGGGAAGACGGAACCCGGTATAGGGCTGAAAGGATTTGGGTACCAAAATTTGGAGATATGAGAGAAATGGTACTTAGAGAAGCTCATAAAACCAGATACTCAATACATCCTGGAACGGGGAAGATGTACAAGGATCTCAAGAAACATTTTTGGTGGCCGGGTATGAAATCCGATGTTGCTAAATATGTAGGAGAATGTTTGACGTGTTCTAAGGTCAAAGCTAAGCATCAGAAACCATCAGGTCTACTTCAACATCCCGAAATCCCGGAATGGAAATGGGAAAACATTACCATGGATTTCATCACTAAATTGCCAAGGACTGCAAGTGGTTTTGATACTATTTGGGTAATAGTTGATCGTCTCACCAAATCAGCACACTTCCTGCCAATAAGAGAAGATGACAAGATGGAGAAGTTAGCACGACTGTATTTGAAGGAAGTCATCTCCAGACATGGAATACCAATCTCTATTATCTCTGATAGGGATGGCAGATTTATTTCAAGATTCTGGCAGACATTACAGCAAGCATTAGGAACTCGTCTAGACATGAGTACTGCCTATCATCCACAAACTGATGGACAGAGCGAAAGGACGATACAAATGCTTGAAGACATGCTACGAGCATGTGTTATTGATTTCGGAAACAGTTGGGATCGACATCTACCGTTAGCAGAATTTTCCTACAACAACAGCTACCATTCAAGCATTGAGATGGCGCCGTTTGAAGCACTTTATGGTAGAAAGTGCAGGTCTCCGATTTGTTGGAGTGAAGTGGGGGATAGACAGATTACGGGTCCGGAGATTATACAAGAAACTACCGAGAAGATCATCCAAATTCAACAACGGTTGAAAACCGCCCAAAGTCGACAAAAGAGCTACGCTGACATTAAAAGAAAAGATATAGAATTTGAAATGGGAGAGATGGTCATGCTTAAAGTTGCACCTTGGAAAGGCGTTGTTCGATTTGGTAAACGAGGGAAATTAAATCCAAGGTATATTGGACCATTCAAGATTATTAATCGTGTCGGACTAGTAGCTTACAGACTTGAGTTACCTCAACAACTCGCGGCTGTACATAACACTTTCCACGTCTAGAATTTGAAGAAATGTTTTGCTAAAGAAGATCTCACTATTCCGTTAGATGAAATCCAAATCAACAAAAAACTTCAATTCATCGAAGAACCCGTCGAAATAATGGATCGTGAGGTTAAAAGACTTAAGCAAAACAAGATACCAATTGTTAAGGTTCGATGGAATGCTCGTAGAGGACCCGAGTTCACCTGGGAGCGTGAAGATCAGATGAAGAAGAAATACCCGCATCTATTTCCAGAAGATTCGTCAACACCTTCAACAGCTTAAAATTTCGGGACGAAATTTATTTAACGGGTAGGAACTGTAGTGACCCGAACTTTTCCATGTTTATATATATTAATTGAGATTGATATTTACATGATTAAATGTTTCCAACATGTTAAGCAATCAAACTTGGTAAGACTTGATTAATTGAAATATGTTTCATATAGACAATTGACCACCCAAGTTGACCGGTGATTCACGAACGTTAAAACTTGTAAAAACTATATGATGACATATATATGGATATATATATATAGTTAACATGATACTATGATAAGTAAACATATCATTAAGTATATTAACAATGAACTACATATGTAAAAACAAGACTACTAACTTAATGATTTTTAAACGAGACATATATGTAACGATTATCGTTGTAAAGACATTTAATGTATATATATCATATTAAGAGATATTAATACATGATAATATCATGATAATATAATAATTTAAAATCTCATTTGATATTATAAACATTGGGTTAACAACATTTAACAAGATCGTTAACCTAAAGGTTTCAAAACAACACTTACATGTAACGACTAACGATGACTTAACGACTCAGTTAAAATGTATATACATGTAGTGTTTTAATATGTATTTATACACTTTTTAAAGACTTCAATACACTTATCAAAATACTTCTACTTAACAAAAATGCTTACAATTACATCCTCGTTCAGTTTCATCAACAATTCTACTCGTATGCACCCGTATTCGTACTCGTACAATACACAGCTTTTAGATGTATGTACTATTGGTATATACACTCCAATGATCAGCTCTTAGCAGCCCATGTGAGTCACCTAACACATGTGGGAACCATCATTTGGCAACTAGCATGAAATATCTCATAAAATTACAAAAATATGAGTAATCATTCATGACTTATTTACATGAAAACAAAATTACATATCCTTTATATCTAATCCATACACCAACGACCAAAAACACCTACAAACACTTTCATTCTTCAATTTTCTTCATCTAATTGATCTCTCTCAAGTTCTATCTTCAAGTTCTAAGTGTTCTTCATAAATTCTACAAGTTCTAGTTACATAAAATCAAGAATACTTTCAAGTTTGCTAGCTCACTTCCAATCTTGTAAGGTGATCATCCAACCTCAAGAAATCTTTGTTTCTTACAGTAGGTTATCATTCTAATACAAGGTAATAATCATATTCAAACTTTGGTTCAATTTTTATAACTATAACAATCTTATTTCAAGTGATGATCTGACTTGAACTTGTTTTCGTGTCATGATTCTGCTTCAAGAACTTCGAGCCATCCAAGGATCCGTTGAAGCTAGATCCATTTTTTTATTTTCCAGTAGGTTTATCCAAGGAACTTAAGGTAGTAATGATGTTCATAACATCATTCGATTCATACATATAAAGCTATCTTATTCGAAGGTTTAAACTTGTAATCACTTGAACATAGTTTAGTTAATTCTAAACTTGTTCGCAAACAAAAGTTAATTCTTCTAACTTGACTTTTAAAATCAACTAAAAACATGTTCTATATCTATATGATATGCTAACTTAATGATTTAAAACCTGGAAACACAAAAAACACCGTAAAACCGGATTTACGCCGTCGTAGTAACACCGCGGGCTATTTTGGGTTAGTTAATTAAAAACTATGATAAACTTTGATTTAAAAGTTATTATTCTGAGAAAATGATTTTTATTATGAACATGAAACTATATCCAAAAATTATGGTTAAACTCAAAGTGGAAGTATGTTTTCTAAAATGGTCATCTAGACGTCGTTCTTTCGACTGAAATGACTACCTTTACAAAAACGACTTGTAACTTATTTTTCCGACTATAAACCTATAATTTTTCTGTTTAGATTCATAAAATAGAGTTCAATATGAAACCATAGCAATTTGATTCACTCAAAACGGATTTAAAATGAAGAAGTTATGGGTAAAACAAGATTGGATAATTTTTCTCATTTTAGCTACGTGAAAATTGGTAACAAATCTATTCCAACCATAACTTAATCAACTTGTATTGTATATTATGTAATCTTGAGATACCATAGACACGTATACAATGTTTCGACCTATCATGTCGACACATCTATATATATTTCGGAACAACCATAGACACTCTATATGTGAATGTTGGAGTTAGCTATACAGGGTTGAGGTTGATTCCAAAATATATATAGTTTGAGTTGTGATCAATACTGAGATACGTATACACTGGGTCATGGATTGATTTAAGGTAATATTTATCGATTTATTTCTGTACATCTAACTGTGGACAACTAGTTGTAGGTTACTAACGAGGACAGCTGACTTAATAAACTTAAAACATCAAAATATATTAAAAGTGTTGTAAATATATTTTGAACATACTTTGATATATATGTATATATTGTTATAGGTTCGTGAATCAATCAGTGGCCAATTCTTACTTCTCGACGAAGTAAAAATCTGTGAAAGTGAGTTATAGTCCCACTTTTAAAATCTAATATTTTTGGGATGAGAATACATGCAGGTTTTATAAATGATTTACAAAATAGACACAAGTACGTGAAACTACTTTCTATGGTTGAATTATCGAAATCGAATATGCCCCTTTTTATTAAGTCTGGTAATCAAAGAATTAGGGAACAGACACCCTAATTGACGCGAATCCTAAAGATAGATCTATTGGGCCTAACAAACCCCATCCAAAGTACCGGATGCTTTAGTACTTCGAAATTTATATCATATCCGAACGGTGTCCCGGAATGATGGGGATATTCTTATATATGCATCTTGTTAATGTCGGTTACCAGGTGTTCACCATATGAATGATTTTTATCTCTATGTATGGGATGTGTATTGAAATATGAAATCTTGTGGTCTATTATTATGATTTGATATATATAGGTTAAACCTATAACTCACCAACATTTTTGTTGACGTTTTAAGCATGTTTATTCTCAGGTGATTATTAAGAGCTTCCGCTGTCGCATACTTAAATAAGGACGAGATTTGGAGTCCATGCTTGTATGATATTGTGTAAAAACTGCATTCAAGAAACTTATTTTATTGTAACATATTTGTATTGTAAACCATTATGTAATGGTCGTGTGTAAACAGAATATTTTAGATTATCATTATTTGATAATCTACGTAAAGCTTTTTAAACCTTTATTGATAAAATAAAGGTTATGGTTTGTTTTAAAATGAATGCAGTCTTTCAAAAACGTCTCATATAGAGGTCAAAACCTCGCAACGAAATCAATTAATATGGAACGTTTTTAATCAATAAGAACGGGAAATTTCACCTGAGACTTTTGGAAAATTGATTTTCAGATAGTTCGGTTCAAGTAGATGACTTTTCGTTTAGGACTCGCCTAAATCTGATATACGGTTTAGGATTTATAGCCATCCGAAAATCACTACGCCTTTGTAACGACGTGCTGAAAATTCCGACCTACTCGCGCTTGAACCGTCGCCACGGTCAAACGACATCGAGTTAGGATCTTAAAATTGGATAGAGGTTAGAGGACTCACATACGGAGCCTTGGCCACTGACTACGTGTCTTTTCGGTTTGTATAGAGGTCGTAGCAGCTATCCGAAGTCAGCCTTTTGTTTCGATCTTGTAACATCCCAACCCGTTATCCTTAAACGCGGAATTTTTTTTTTATACAGATGATAATGCTAAAAACGAACATATATTTCATAGCATTATCTCTCAAGAAAGACAATCTTTTATTTTCAATTGTTCTATTTACAAGTGATATTCGTTTAAATAATAAAAGGTGAAGACAAAAGACAGATTCGACGATTTGAAGACGCAAACGACCAAAAAGCTAAAAAGTACAAAGTACAATCAAAGTGGTTCAAATTATTGATGAGAAACGTCTCAAAATTACAAGAGTACAAGACGCAAAACGCAAAGTACAAGATATTAAATAGTACGCAAGGACGTTCGAAAATCCGAAACCGAGACATGAACCAACTTTCAGTGCGCGACGGAACGGACCAAAAATTACAAGTCAACTATGCATAAGAATAAAATATAATATATAATTAATTATATATATTATTATATAATATAATTTTACGCAGTCCACATTTTGGATCTAATATGTGAGCTGGTTTCCAGACATTCGTACTCGCGGTACTTTTGTGAAGGATATCTCCGCACTCACGGAGCTCTACAGTACAACGTGGGCCTATAAAAGCCATCGAATTCTGCACGAATTTTACACACCTTTTTCTAATTCATTCTCTCTATCTCAACGTATATATATATATATATATATATATATATATATATATATATATATATATATATATATATATATATATATATATATTAATTTTAATTTTAATTTTAAATTCTAATAATAAGGGTATGTTAGCGAATGTTGTAAGGGTGTAAGTCGAAATTCTGTCCGTGTAACGCTACGCTATTTTTAATCATTGTAAGTTATGTTCAACCTTTTTAAATTAATGTCTCGTAGCTAAGTTATTATTATGCTTATTTAAGCCGAAGTAATCGTGATGTTGGGCTAAATATTTAAGACGGGGTAATTGGGCTTTGTACTATAATTGGGGTTTGGACAAAAGAACGACACTTGCGGAAATTAGACTATGGGCTATTAATGGGCTTTATATTTGTTTAATTAAATTATAGTTTGTTAATTTAATATAAAGGCTTACAATTGGACGTACCTATAAATAACCATATACACTCGATCAGACACGATGGACGGGATATTTATAAGTACTAATAATCGTTCATTTAACCGGACACGGGAATGGATTAATAGTTAATGAACTTATTAAAACAGGGGTGAATTATGTACAAGGACACTTGGCGTAATTGTTAACAAAGTATTAAAACCTTGGGTTACACGCAGTCGATATCCTGGTGTAATTATTAAACAAAGTATTAAGACCTTGTTACAGTTTAAGTCCCCAATTAGTTGGAATATTTGACTTCGGATATAAGGATAATTTGACGAGGATACTCGCACTTTATATTTATGACTGATGGACTGTTATGGACAAAAACCAGACGGACATATTGAATAATCCAGGACAAAGGACAATTAACCCATGGTAATAAACTAAAATCAACACGTCAAACATCATGATTACGGAAGTTTAAATAAGCATAATTTCTTTATTTCATATTTAATTGCACTTTTAATTATCGTACTTTTATTTACTGTCATTTTATTTAACTGCACTTTTAATTATCGTACTTTTTAGTTATCACAATTTTATTTATTGTCATTTTATTTATCGCATTTTAATTTATCGCACTTTAATTTACTTTACGCTTTAAATTAAGTTATATTTATTTTTAATATTTTACATTAGGTTTTAACTACGACTAAAGTTTTAAAATCGACAAATCGGTCATTAAACGGTAAAAACCCCCTTTTATAATAATAATACTACTTATATTTATATATATATTTATTTACAAATATAGTTTTAAAAATATAGCGTTAAACTTGGCGAGTTACCTGTGGACAAACCGGACTTACTAAAAACTACACTACTGTACGATTAGGTACACTGCCTATAAGTGTTGTAGCAAGATTTAGGTATATCCACTCTATAAATAAATAAATAACTTGTGTAAAATTGTATCGTATTTAATAGTTTTTCATAATAAATATATAACTATTTCGTATACACCTCTACGCACATCAATTATTTTTGGCGCCGCTGCCGGGGAACAACACTTAACGCCGAAGCGAGACCCTATTATTAAAAAAAAATTAGTTTTTACGTTATTTTTGTAAAAGTATATTTACATAAGTTTTAAATATGAAAAATATAAAAACATAAAAACTATATATCTTTAAGTCTCTAAAAAGTATTTTTAGTTATAAAATACTAATAATTGATTTTTATTTAAAATATAAGTTTTAGTTATATTATAAAACATTTTCTATAAAATAAAAACAGAAAATTAAAAAAACAAAACATAAAAAAAAAATATAAATATATATATATATATATAGAAACTGAGCCTGAAAAATTCGACCTGCATCTGTGGTATCTGCACTCGCGGTACTTTTTGCCAGTTGGCATCCGCACTCACGGAGGTATCTGACAGGTCACACATTGCAGCATTAATTACGAAATTAGGGTTATTTAATTAATTATTATTATTAATTAGGGTTTAATTAAAATATTAATTAGTTTTAGTTAATTAAATTTGTATTTTTAGGTTTTAATTAGTTTTATTACTTATAAAAGTAATACTTTTATAAAATATTAATTTAAAAATAATATTTTTATTAAAATTGTATTTTTACAACTTTAAGTTATATTTTTAAAATTTCGTACCTTTTTAATCGTTTATTTGTAATATTTATATTTTTCGCTCGCAATTAGTTTTAAGTCATAGTTTTTGCCATAGTTATTTTTATTTCTAGATTTTTAGACTTTGCCGTAAAATCCCTTAAGTGCTTTTTCTTTAGACTAAGATTTAAGTGCTTTAGAATTTTGCGACGCCATTTTAAAATTTTAGTACCTTTTTAAGTTATTGCCATTTGGGATATAGTATTTCTTTTAAGCTTTAATATCTTTAGGAGCAACTTTTAATTTTTAGTTTTTAGACTTTTAAGTTTCGACACGCTACATTCTTTTTATTATTTTTCGACTATTTATTTTTCGACATTTTTCGACGCGCTCTTTTTCTTTCTTATTTCTCGATGCTCTAGTTTTTAGGACATAGAATTTTCTATTTCTTCTCTAAAATTTCTTTAAATTTCAACGAAAAATTATTTTAAGTGGTTAAATTGATAGACATCCAAAATTTTCTGCTTCGTAGTAATTGTTGGATTTGTTAGTGGCCGAGTTGTGAGCTTCCAATTTAAAGGGTTCTGGCTCCCTGCTACATCTTTTGGCTATTCGAAACATGGGCAAAAGTAGAAAAGTCTATTAATTTGATAACTTATATAATTTTTATCTTTTATAACTAATAGGATATTCAGTGAATGCACCGAGCAAAACGTTCACCACCTTTTATACGTTCACCACCTGTAACTCGATCAAGACATCTAGCAAATATTATCGCCGTTGATTTTTCTTTAGAATCGTCATCCAGTCGACCAAGTACTCCAATTCAAATTACCAATAATCCATTTTTTGAACCCGACCTCACAATTGAGAATCTGGAGGATATTTAGGGACAATTCAGAGATCCTGAACCACTAATCTTTCTTCCAGAACCACCAATCATTCAAACAGAGATTGTCGAGGAACAACCCATTAAATCAGAATCCTATAGTGATTCAGATTCAACAAATTCAATCATGGAAAATTTAGAACCTCTAAGTATGGAAGACCGAATGAGAGCTAAACGCACTGGCCAAGGTCATACAATTACTCAACCCGAAATTAATGCGCCGGATTATGAAATCAAAGGAAAAATTCTACACATGGTAACTAATCAATGCCAATTTAGTGGTGCACCGAAGGAAGATCCAAATGAACATCTCGTACTTTTAATAGGATCTGTACTTTATTTAAAATAAGAGAAGTGGAGGATGAACAGATATATCTCATGTTATTTCCCTGGACTTTAAAGGGAGAAGCCAAAGATTGGTTAGAATCATTACCTGAAGGGGCGATTGATACATGGGAAGTTTTAGTTGAAAAATTTCTTAAACAATTCTTTCTGGCATCTAAAGCCGTGAGACTTCAAGGAGAAATTATTAGGTTCAAGCAAAAGTCAAACGAAACTCTATATGAAGCGTGGACAAGATTTGGAAAGTTATTAAGAGGATGTCCGCAACATGGTTTAGACACTTGTCAAATAGTACAAATATTCTACCAAGGATGCAACATCACTACAAGAAAAGACATAGATATAGCAGCTGGTGGTTCCAATATGAAGAAAACCGCAACTGAAGCTTATAAAATTATTGATAACACTGCTTCCCACTCACATGAGTGGCATCAAGAAAAAGATATCGTTAGATCATCTAAAGCAGCTAGAGCCGATTCTAGCCATGACTTTGATTCCATTTCTGCAAAGATAGATGCTGTCGAGAGACGAATGGAAAAGATGACTAAAGATATCCACTCAATACGAATTAGTTGTGAGCAGTGTGGAGGACCACATTTAACAAAAGATTGTCTCAGTATTGAACAAACAATGGAACAAAGAGAGAATGTTTCATATCTAAACCAAAGGCCTGGAAATAATTATCAGAATAATTATCAACCGCCAAGACCAATCTACAATCAAAATCAGAATTATAACCGAAATGTTCCATACAACAACCAACAAGGTCCTAGCAATCAACAAGTATCCAATAATACGTACAATCAGCAAAGACCTATTTTTCAAAACAAACCACCACAAACCGATGATAAAAAGCCAAATTTAGAAGATATGATGTCGAAGCTAGTTGAATCTCAAACGCAATTTTTTACATCTCAGAAACAAACCAATGAACAAAATGCTCAAGCATTTAGAAATCAACAAGCTTCTATTCAAAATTTGGAACAAGAAGTAAGCAACATAGCAAGGTTAATAGGTGAAAGAAAACCAGGAAGTCTACCTAGTGATACAAATGCTAACCCCCGGAATGAAACAGCTAAAGCCATTACCACAAGAAGTGGTATTACACTTAAACCACCTGAAATACCTGTAATCTCTGATGACTCTATTCCTACTCCACAAGAACCACAATCTGAGCAAGATAAGAAAACAGAACCGGTAGTTGAAAAGGTTAATGAAGATAACACAGTTAAGGCTAAACCTTATGTTAAACCATACCAACCACCACTTCCTTACCCGAGTAAAATGAGAAAAGAGAGACTTGAAGCCGAGCAATCCAAATTCTTGGATATGTTTAAACAAATAAATGTAAATCTTCCTTTCATTGATGTGATATCGGGAATGCCAGGATATGCTAAATTCTTGAAAGATCTAATCACAAATAGAAAGAAAATGGAAGAACTCTCGGCTGTTACTGTGAATGCTAATTGTTCTGCAGTGCTGTTGAATAAGATACCAGAAAAATTATCAGATCTAGGAAGTTTCACAATTCTATGTTTTCTGGGTAATCTTAGTTCAATAGAAGCATTGGCAGACTTAGGTGCTAGTATAAATTTAATGCCATATTCACTATACGCTAAACTAGACCTTGGAGAATTGAAACCAACACGAATAAGCATACAACTAGCCGATCGATCAATAAAATATCCTAGAAGGATAATGGAGAACATGCTAGTTAAAGTTGGTACTTTAGTATTTCCAATAGATTTTGTTATTCTGGACATGGAAGAAGATTCTCGAGTTCCTCTCATATTAGGAAGACCATTCTTAAACACAGCTAAAGCAATAATAGACCTGTTTGGTAAGAAACTGACCCTAAGTATAGAGGACGAGAGTGTTACCTTTTCGGTTGATAGAGCAATGCAACAACCGCAATCTGCAGATGATACATGTTATTATATTCAAACTATAGATTCACATGCAGAATTGTTAGAAGAATTTTCAGAATTACAAGGAACAGGAGAATGTTCTTTAGGAGAAGGAACTGAACCAATTGATGAAACTGAAATGTTAGCTACACTTATGGCTAATGGTTACGAACCAACAACAGAAGAAATTCAAATGCTAAAAGCGGAAGACAGATATCGATACAAATCATCGATAGAAGAACCACCAACATTAGAATTAAAGCCACTTCCAAACCATTTGGAATATGCTTAATTATATGGTGAATCTGAATTACCTATAATAATATCGCCTTCTCTTACTGAAAATGAAAAATCTCAACTCATTTCTATGCTAAAAGCTCATAAACCAGCTATTGCATGGAAGATTCATGATATTAAAGGAATAAGTCCTTCGTATTGCACACATAAAATCCTTATGGAAGAAGGTCATAAAACATATGTGCAACGCCAACGAAGACTAAATCCTAATATGCAAGATGTTGTTAAGAAAGAAATTATTAAACTGCTAGATGCAGGTTTAATTTATCCAATCTCTGATAGTCCATGGGTAAGCCCAGTTCAATGCGTACCTAAGAAGGGTGGCATGACTGTCATCACAAATGAGAAAAATGAGCTTATTCCTACTAGGACTTTAACAGGATGGCGTGTCTGTATTGATTATAGAAAATTAAATGACACCACCAGAAAAGATCACTTTCCCTTACCTTTCATTGATCAAATGTTGGAAAGATTAGCCGGAAATAGTTACTATTGTTTTCTTGATGGTTTTTCCGGATATTTTCAAATTCCAATAGCACCCAAGGACTAAGAGAAAACCACATTCACGTGCCCTTATGGTACTTTTGCTTACAAACGCATGCCATTTGGACTTTGCAACGCCCCTGCAACCTTTCAAAGGTGCATGATGGCGATTTTTCACGACATGATAGAAGAATGCATGGAAGTTTTCATAGATGACTTTTCAGTATTCGGTGATACTTTTGAAACATGTCTAGTTAATCTTGAACGAATGCTTATTAGATGCGAACAATCAAATCTAGTTCTTAATTGGGAGAAATGCCATTTCATGATTAAAGAAGGCATCGTTCTTGGTCATAAAATTTTAAAGGAAGGAATTGAAGTGGATAGAGCTAAAGTAGATGTAATTGCTAAACTTCCACATCCCACCAATGTTAGAGGAGTTAGGAGTTTTCTAGGTCATGCCAGCTTTTACCGACGTTTCATAAAAGATTTTTCTAAAATTGCCACTCCTATGAATAAACTCCTAGAAAAGGATGCTCCATTCATCTTTTCGGATGAATGTATCAAATCTTTTAATATTCTTAAGGAAAAACTCACTAATGCGCCGATCATGATAACTCCAAATTGGAATCTACCGTTTGAACTTATGTGCGATGCAAGTGATTTTGCAATGGGAGCCGTTTTAGGACAAAGGATTGAAAAACGATTTCAACCTATATATTATGCTAGTAAGACGTTACAAGGAGCACAGACAAATTATACAACTACTGAAAAAGAACTCCTTGCTATTGTCTTTGCTTTTGACAAATATTGTTCATATCTCATTTTAGCTAAAACAGTGGTCTATACCGACCATTCTGCTCTTAAATACCTATTTTCGAAACAAGATGCCAAACCACGATTAATCCGTTGGATCTTACTCCTACAAGAGTTCGATATTGAAATCCGAGACAAAAAGGGAGCAGAAAATCTCGCCGCTGATCATCTTTCTCGTCTTGAAAATCCCGAATTAGAAGTTCTAAATGAATCGGCCATACAAGACAACTTTCCTGATGAATATCTATTGAAGATAGATTATAATGAAATTTCATGGTTTGCAGACTATGCAAACTACTTAGTATGTGGATTCCTTGAAAAGGGGTTGTCGTACCAAAAACGAAAGAAATTCTTTAGTGATATAAAACACTATTTCTGGGAAGATCTACATTTGTTTAAAAGTTGTCCCCATAGAATAATACGCCGATGTGTATTCGGGGATGAAGCCAGTCAAATCTTAAACCATTGTCACACAGGACCAACAGGAGGGCATTATGGGCCTCAACTCACAGCAAGTAAAGTTTACGATGCTGGATTCTATTGGCCTACAATTTTCAAAGACGCACACCTTCTTTGCAAATCCTGTGATGCTTGTCAAAGGGCCAGAAAAATAAGTCAACGTGATGAAATGCCACAAAATGTCATTCAAGTATGTGAAATATTTGACGTTTGGGGTATTGACTTTATGGGTCCATTTCCAAAATCTCATAATAATATCTACATTCTCGTTGCCATTGATTATGTATCTAAATGGGCAGAAGTACAAGCTCTCCCGACTAACGATGCACGAGTTGTAGTCAACTTTTTAAAACGTCTTTTTGCTAGGTTTGGAACACCGAAAGCTTTAATAAGTGATCGGGGTACTCATTTTTGTAATAATCAACTTGAGAAAGTTCTTAAAAGATATGGAGTAACTCATAAAATCTCAACCGCTTATCATCCACAAATAAGTGGACAAGTTGAAAATACCAACCGAGCATTAAAACGTATTCTAGAGAAAATCGTAGGATCAAATCCGAAGGAATGGTCCATGAAATTGGAAGATGCACTCTGGGCTTTTAGAACAGCCTACAAAACTCCAATTGGAACCACACCTTTTAGACTCGTTTATGGAAAAGCATGTCACCTTCCAGTAGAAATTGAACACAAAGCATTTTGGGCTTTGAAGACATGTAATCTTGATTTACATGAAGCTGGACGTCTACGGTTAAGTCAATTAAACGAATTAGAAGAATTAAGACATGAAGCATACGAAAATTCGTTAATCTAGAAGGAAAGAACGAAGAAATGGCATGATAAAAGAATCAGAAGTTCAAAAGAATTTAAGGAAGGAGATAGAGTTCTTCTTTTCAATTCACGATTCAAGCTATTTCCTGGAAAATTGAAATCAAGATGGTCTGGACCATTCATAGTCAAAAGAGTTTTCCCGTACGGAACAATAGAGTTAATAAATTCAAATGGAATTGAATTTAAAGTTAATGGTCACAGAGTTAAACATTACATAGATAATCCAATGGAAGTTGAAGATGAAGTTAATCACAATTTCGACACCACAGCTAACTAAGTGCGGGAAGGTTCGAATCTTTTTAGGGTAATATGTATTTCTGTTAGAGTTAGATATTCTGTTTTCGTGTAGTTTCCAGAGAATGGAATCCGAATGGTCTTTCCCTAGCAGACCCTAAAGAACTAGTCTTCTCCCCCCATTCTGAATTTTTATTTTTTTAGGTTTTACGAGATGAAGAATTCCTTTGATCTGAACCATGGTCTAATGCTACACGCTATGATTACTAAACGTAATAATGACACACTTCCGAGTGAACTGGTATCATTCAAAAGAGAAAAAATGGATGGAGTAAGAAAAGAACTCAGGAAAGATCATCATAAGATACATTTTGGTAAAGGAAAATCAAAAACCGCAACAAAAAGAAGAGCACGACAACTTGAAAGATGTTACAAATGCGGAAAATGGTCACACGAAGGTAAATGTTCAAATAATCAAACATATTCAAATACCGAATTTGTTACTCTATGCAGAGAAGGACCATTCATATGTTTAGAAGAAAAGACATTAAAGATTCGAGGTTATGCATACGTAGCTATGGAGAATCAAATCACACGACTCTCCTATGAGTCGGCTAAAGCAGGTCTCTGAGAATTCTTTCTCACAGGTAAGTATGTACAGTTTTTATTTTTATTGATTTTAACCTTTTGATAATAAACGCTGAATCGTTCGCTATAAAGTATTAAATTGGTATTCAATAAAATTAGGTATGCGTAACCGAAATTATTGATATCATACAAAAATTTATTACATCACTGCGAAATTTACCGTTTATTCTTAAGGTATAAATATCTTTAATCAATCAACCCAAAATATTTCAAAAATTCGTCAGGAGTAAAACTAGGTAATATAGCCGAAATTACTTTACCGAAAAGAGGGGCGTATATTTTTGACAATATTTGATTGATTAAAGTGGGATAAAAGACCAAAAAGATTTTTAATTTTATTTTTACTTTGCTTTTAAAATTAATATTAAATTATTATTGTAAACTTTTTAAAATCAATATATTTAAGTTTGTAAATATTTAAAAAATTAATATTTTTAATATAAGTTTGTATGTTTAAAAATAAAAATATAATATGAATTTGGTGTGAATTTTTAAACATTTTAATAAATATAAATTTTTAACTTTATGCATTTTAAATTTAAGTTTGGTGTGATTTTAAAAACAAAAATTTACTTTATTTCACTAAGTTAAAAATTTGATTTTTAAAATTCGTCGTGAGTTGAAACTAGGTCGTTGAACCGAAATTGCTCTACCCAAGGGAGGGACAAGAAATTTTATTATCATTATTTTTAATCTTATTAATTTAAAGTATGCCAAAAACATTAAAAAACCCAAAAATCTTTGCTTTTAAAACAACGCTTTAAAATGACGAATTTTTAAAAAAATTTGTCGAGGGACGGACTAGGTCAACATACCGAAACAACCTCGTCCTAAATAAAAAGGAAAACAAAATTTTAAATTAATCAAGTAATTGTTTTATTAATAAAGGTTTTATATATAAAAAAAAGGGAAAAACCAGCACTCGCGGTACTTTGTGGGTTCCACATCCGCACTCACGGAGGTCTGGAATCCCAGACCAGATAAACTAGTCGACCGACCAGTTTCCACACACCCCATCCCATTTTATTTTTCTGCGAAAAAACCCACAAAACCACTCTCAAATTCGCGATTTTTCACCGTTAAACATCAAATTTTTTGCTAAAATCATGTTAGGAAGGATGCTACCAAGAAGTTTCTCAAGGAAATCGTTAATTTCTACATCTAAACACCCTTTAATTCGGATTATTAGTGTTTTTGAACAAAAATATACCTAATTGATTTTGATAATTTCTAGTGTAATTTTACTTAAATTGATTGTATATTATGCTTGTATAACCTAGATTGATGCTATTTAACATGATTAGAAGCCTTAAACTTCAAATTTTAAGTAATCTAGGGTTTGTGTTCTTGAGCAAAATTGGGGCTTTTTGATATAAACGGGTTATGGCCGAATTTTGATGTTAGTTTATACTAAATTGAGTAGTGTAATATGTTTAGTTTGCTAAATGATCAAAACTTTGATCCTAAACATGATTTTCAAGTATTAAAGTAGATTTTTTTTAAAAAAAATGCATGAACTCAATTTAATTGATATGAAGGCCATTTGGAACTTGTTTAATTGCTAGTAATGATTATTTTTGCATGTTATTTGAGATAAAAGCTAAAGAACATTGTATACATTCTCATATTTGTTCATTTGTAAAAGTGTAGAATTGTTAATGTTATGAAAATGCGTATAAAGTTTAATATGGATTAAACATGTCATTATGATTGTTTTGGCTTATGATTTTGCTAACACTAATGCATATTTGGATGCACAAAAATTGTGTTTAATGTGTTTTGCAGACTGAAAGGGGTGAATCTTCATCCGCATCTCAGGCTCACAATGCTCCTCCTGAGAATGCAGAAGAACAGGAGATTAATGACCAATATAGACAAGATCTACCGCATCAATTCATTTCATATTCAAATATAGAATTGGCAGATTTACATCCTAATTTAAGGTTTGATCGACATTGGATAGATTATCCAAAATACCAGAGGAACTTGCACACACTTCAGTTTAATGTTGTTGAAGTACCTAGAGTAATAGATTGGGAACCGTTAGAAACAGTTGGATTGGCCGGTCGAATCAGAGAATTACTTACACAAAGGTATGGTAATTCTACTTTTACTGATTGGGAACGTTTGTTTAATATACGTAGGCGTGTATATAGAGAATGGTGTGTAGAATTATTATGTAGTGTTGAAATAAATGATCGGGTATCTACCTTAACCGATCGTAGTTTTATTAGATTTTTATTAGGAGGTGTGATGCGCCATATGTCACTACTAGACATGGCTCAGGCTTTGTGTATATATACGCCTGAGGAACTAGCATCTGCTGATTGTCAAAGGTTGATAGTTGAGGGTAGGAGGGTTGATGAGAATTTTGATATGAATGGTGTATGGAGTAGAATGACTAGGCATAACCGATTTCGTGGGGGAATAACTCTTATACTGATATTGATAGAGCTGAGCTAAGAGTAATCCATAGGTTCTTAGCAAACTCGATTACACAGCGAGGTAAGAACAAAGAGAAAGTAAATGAGAATGATTTATTTTATCTCATGTGTATTCGAGACCCACAGAGCGCTGTGAGTATTCCTTATTGTGTGGGTTATTATTTATCATCTATAGTTAAGATTATACAGCCTAATGGTATAATAGGAGGTGGTATCTTTGTTACTTTAATTGCTGAGTATATTGGTGTCGATAGAAATCGGGGGGGATTAATAATTGCAGCACCAGAACCCCGTGATCCAATTGGTTTGAAAGTATATCATGGTGCTAAGGTTTTAAAGAAACGACATAACGCTGCATCACCATATGATGGCCAGCATCCACAGGTCGAAAGAGATCAGCAGCAAGGTAACGCGGGAGGGGGGAATGAGATGACAGAAATGCAACTTTTTATGGCTCATCATGAGTATGAAATGGCTAGACAATGAGCATTTCAATATTGGCAGTATCATCAAAACCAAATCATAAGTCATCGTGCACACATAAATGCAAACTACATTGCTACTCCAATGCCCGTATTTCCTCCCTGGACTATACAGACCCAACCACCGTACCCTACATATGACCCAGCTCAAGCATTCTATAGTACATACGGCTATGAATGGGATCCCTACTGGCATCATCCTTATCAACCCTGATTTTCTTTTATGCTTATTTTTATATATTTGGTAACTTGTAATTTTATACTTTTAATATTTCTTTTGATACTTTAATAGTTTTTATAATTTTCTAACTTTTCTTATTAGATTTTTAATAATTTTTGAATGTGGGTGATATACCCAACTTCAAAAATATGTATATATATGTTTGTAGTTTATCTCATGTACAAAACAGGGTAAAACAGCGCATTTTCAAAGACTGGCATTAAGTTCAGCAAAAGCAACAAATTTTGACGACAAGATGCAAAATATATGTGAAATAACAACTGCAGAAATGAACAAATGATGTGCATCATTTATCATTCAACAAACAAACGCCAATATGTTTGGAAACTTTGGTAAAATTTAATCATTTTTCTACGCTGATCACCCTTAATAATTTAAATTGTTACTGATTTCTTGCAAATGAGGGCATTGCAAGATCTTAAGTGTGGGAATGGATTAAATTCTTTCGGATTTTTAAAATTTTTTGACTTAAACACTTGGTTACCATTAAAAATACTAGTAATGCAGTAGTTGTATTAGAATCTAGTGCTTTCTGATAATAAAGAACAGCCCTAGTCTTATATACTGACTACCCAATTCTAGTAAAATTTTTCAAAATTTTTAAATAAATGAATTCAAAATCATATTTATACATATTTATGAACGATAAAACTAGGTGTTAACACCGAAATTATTGTTACCTCAGAAAGGACATAAATTGAGAAACAACTCAAAATGTTAGAATTCATTTAAAATGGAATAGAGGACAATAAAAAGGCAAAGAAAGGAAAATAAAAGCCAAGTGTGAGAAAAATTTACCAAGTTATTTAAAACATATATCACATATTTTTGTACAAATAACTGAAGATACTTTTGTTTTGGACAATTTTATCAGTTTTACCCAATTTCTTATAATATATTTGAAAGAAAAGATGGATCTACACGATGAATCAATTCCATCATTAAAATGAAGTAAAGTCTTCCTAAAAAGACACGCGCTTCTTGATTTAGGTCAGGAAGTTGTCGTCCAGACCAGTTGTAGAGTCTACGAAAAACCTTGAAAAGTTTTCTCGAAAATCAGCTGGAAATCCACGGACCTTAGCATCAAACAGGGTCGCCAAGTAGTCAGACTTATCCTAACCATGAGAGGATCTGTCTCGTAAAATGAGGAGGGCACCGTGCAAATTAGCTTGATAAGACTAATGAATCAGATCCCCAAAAAGGATAATCTCCTTAAAAGATCAAAAATCAGCCTTTAAGACTGATATTATTCAATCCTTGAGATTGACTTTTAAAGATTGAGAATTACAAACTCATGGAATTCGATGATATCTAAACTCGAGCTTGAACGAGAAAATATTTTGATCAAATTACAAACCGATTTGTTTTCTTAAAACCCTATTTTCAATGTGTTCATTACCATTGAACGTAAAATCCTAGGAATTCACCTGGAATTCATTAGGTCACCTGAACCAAATCGGGTGTCAACCGTAAGAACGGTGGTTGCATAGCATGGTCGAAGACAGGACCTTGTGCCAGACCGAAAAACTATAGGGTGATCTTTACTATTGCTCCTACAAAGGATAGTAATTGCATCCGACACGATATAGACCATAATTAAAAGCATGTCAGGGGACATTGCCTTAACAGTTGCTTGTTCAACGCTTTCCTTTACAACCAGAAGGTAGTTTACCGAAAGGTAATATACGGAGCAAGTATACTGGACGTGATGCTTTCCCAATACAAGGTTAGCAAGTGGGTGACACAACCATAAGTTTTGAGCTAAAATTTTTAAATCTGAAACCCACCAAACCCACAAAAATATTTTGCAAACACTGGTGAAGGGTTATTCCGGAAAACTTATCTAGGGTAAAAACTAGATTGAATTTTCAAAAGATCAAATGTTTTCATAAAGATCCAATTTCCTTAAGGATCTAAATTTTCATAGTCATGTGGGACTGTAAACCACATCGTTACTACCATTTGTAAGACCCTAATATTTATTATACGGAAGTGTAATTATGCTACATAAAGTGCAGGAAGCATTGTGTAATTAAACAAAGCTCAGATTCTGCCCAGACATGGGTGCGCGCCGCGCACGAGCCCAGCGACAGAATTCTGTTTTTTCTATTTTGGGTTTAATGAGGGGCTTTTTGGTCTTTTCACTTGAGGCGGGATGTGAAGCCATATCAGCTGGTTAGATTCAATTTTGGATCACATTTCACATCCATTAACACTCTCAAATCATTCTAGAGAGAGAGGGAGATTTCTAGAGAGAGATTTGGGGTTTTAGAGAAGAAGGAGCTTGAATTGATCAAAGTCTCGGGTTTTAAAGTTGTTCAACTCGTTCCTAGCTACGTTTTGGTAGTTGTGGTAAGTTCTAACTCCGAATTTCATTGTTTGATTTTGATAATCAAGTTAGGGTTTGAACTTAAATTGATGAGAAACCCATTTAAACTCTTGGAGTGAGTTTAGTGATGCTTGTAATCGGGTTTGTTGTTATTGTTGGTGGATTTTGGGTTGGTAACTAATTGGCCATGATTAGGACTTGAAATTGGGTTTAATCACTTAAGTTAGTGATTATGGAAGTATTGAAACCCATTTAGGGTTATTTGGTTGACTAGTTTTGACTTTGGGTCAAAATTAGGGTTTAGTGATGATTATGACCCAATTGGCGATTTAATGAGGTTTATAAACTTAAAATGGATTAAGTTGAAGTATAAAACTGAGTTAAAGGTGTTTTGGTGTCAAAACTTGTAAATGGTGAGATTATGACCTTATGGGTTAAAATTAGGGTTTATGGGCAATTTGGAGATTTGTAAGTGTTTAACACTTGTGTTCGGGTTTAATTGGCGTGTTAGGACCATTCTCACTTGTGTTAGTGATTATTGGTTAATTTTGGGCGCGGTTTGTACTTGGAAGTGCATTTGGGTCGAATTTGCACTAAGTGTCAAATTGGGTTGGTTTGTAAATCCAATCTAAGTGTGTTGTTGAATTTGTGATAATGGAATAGGTACTTTCCATTGGCGAGTTGCGGTTTACTTGGAAGCATTCATCAAGGCGACAAGGTGAGTGTTAATATCCTATGTGCATATGTATGTGTAGGATGGGTGCGGGTCGGGTGAAGTGGTTCTCGGTTATAGAGCTCACTTCACATATAGGTGGATTCGATGGACTTTGGTATGAGTCCAATTGGCACGGTTGTGCGTTTTGGTTGACCTCCTTTTGGTGAGGTGTATACTTGTGTGTACGTTATCACATGTATTGTGATGTGGTTGTGGATAACCTCGATGTGGTGGATTTTATAATCCCGTGACCGTGGGTTTGAGTTGGAGAAGTGAATCGCGTGTAGTTCGGATTCACGATGACGCGTGTAGTTCGGTCATCTTATCAAAATGAATCTCGTGTAGTTCGGATTCATGGTGACTCGTGTAGTTCGGTCATCTTATTGAGGTAGTAATCTCGTGTGGTTTCGGATTACTAAGGCTCGTGTAGTTCGGCCAACCTCGATGTTGTGAAGATAGTAATCTCGTGTGGTTTCGGATTACTAAGGCTCGTGTAGTTCGGCCAATCTTCATTGTGGTATTTGGTTCTCGGTATTGGGTTAAGGTGTTAACCTTGTTCATTTATATTTTTATATATTAATGTATTGTTGTGTTGTAGCTAACCCTCCGGGTGTAGCTATTTGGCGTGGTTCACATCGTCGTTGGTGAACTTATATTTTTGTTGTTGTATCTTAGCTCGTGCTTAGTGTTTGTACGGTACGCCTAGACTAGCTTGCCTTTATGCTTGGTTGTTCGGTATGCGGTATTTGATATTTGTGTGGCGTATTCATTTTATACATATATATGTATGTAGTATATTATCATTCACTAAGCGTTAGCTTACCCTCTCGTTGTTGACTCTTTTTATAGATTGCATGCGGATGATGGCTCGGGTAAGCGCGAGGATTAGAGGACTTGCATAGTTGCTTTAGAAGATCTTGCTTTTAGATTGATTAGGATTGGGTAGCGTATCCCCAATCGCCATGCTCGGTCTTTATTTTGTGTTAAAAGTCATGTGGTCGAAAACTTGTATTTTGTACGAAAGTCGTAAAACGGCCGATGTGGGCCCGGTCTCGTAAAACTCATTTTATTATTGGAACGTGTTAGTTTTAACTAATATAAATTGTTGTGAAAAGCGTTTGGTCTAAAAGTGTCGGGAAGTCGAAGATCTTTTCGCGAAAAATGGACATTTTGATCAGAACTGTCTCAGGTCTTGTGCGCGCCGCGCACAGGCAGTGGTGCGCGTCGCGCACCCTCCAGATCAGTTTTAATTTTTTTTTCCGCGTTTTTGGTTGGTTAACGGGTTGGGTTGTTACACCATTATTCATATCGCCATATAGAAATCACTGATGTACAAAGTGTGAAGAATAAAGAAGTGATTCTAGTATTTTTTATTTCAAGACTATATTGCTTGAGGACATGCAACGCTCAAGTGTGGGAATATTTGATAATGCCAAAAACGAACATATATTTCATAGCATTATCTCTCAAGAAAGACAAGCTTTTAGTTGCAATTGTTCTATTTACAAGTGATATTCGTTTAAATAATAAAAGGTGAAGACAAAAGACAGATTCGACGATTTGAATACGCAAACGACCAAAAAAGCTAAAAAGTACAAAGTACAATCAAAGTGGTTCAAATTATTGATGAGAAACGTCTCAAAATTATAAGAGTACAAGACGCAAAACGCAAAGTACAAGATATTAAATAGGTGACTTGAGAGCATGGTCTAAGGGATTTAGGTGACTTGAGATAGGTGCCTAGACTTAGACTTTTGTGTGTGCTATTTTGTTGCGGGACTTGTAGGATTACGGGTCGAAATGGGTTTAGTTAGTGCCTTGTTTATAGGTTGACTAACGTTTATATTGGTAATGCGGATATTATTAATATATTATTTGTGTTGTGGTAATAATTCTCGCGTGTGTTTGTACCGCGTAGAATTTTGGTTGTGTTGGTTATATCATCGAGCGAGGCGGTCATTGTACTAACGAGTTGAGACGACGTGTGTGCGTAATAAGGACTTGTAAACCTTATTACGGGTGCAAATCGTGTCTAACAAGTGATGTATGACGAGTGTTTAGCAAGATGGGGCAGTGTGGTGCGTATGGTTTTATACGTTCATGGACTAATCGTTTTGCATTCTTTAGAATGGCAACGCGAAACGAGATCGAGACGAATGACGAGGAGTTTAATACTAGAGTTGCGGCCGCCGTTGCGGAGCAAATGGGTGCGTTGGAAGAAAGAATGGATAGGAAGTATTCTAAATTTCGGGGTAGTAGTGAAATGGAGCGTTGTCTTAAGAGCTTCATGAGGACTAAACCCCCGATGTATGACGGGAAACCGGATCCTTTGATAAGCACAACTTGGATTTCGAATGTCGAAGGGTGTTTCCGTACTATTGATTGCCCTCCCGAGAGAAAGACGAGACTCGCTACGAGTTTATTGCGGGGTTGGGCAAGAGATTGGTTAGATGGTAAGATTGATCTTGTCGGTGGCGAGATGTTTATGGCTTTATCGTGGGATGACTTTAAGGAGGAATTCTTCGAGGAGTTCCGGACTTCGGCCGATTTGTGGGAATTGCGTAATGAGTTGCGAAATTTGCGACAAGGATCTATGGATTTGAGTACTCTCAAGACGACCTTTATGGCGAAGGCTCGTTTTTGTCCTGAGTATTTGGGGAATGATCGTTTATTGATGGGGGATTTCTATCGGACCTTGAATGATGACTTGAAAAGTAAAATTAGTCGAGGTCAAGCGAAATCTTTTTCAGAATTATTCGACTTGGCTAGAGGTTTCGAGTCGTATTCACGATCGAAAAAGGGTGAACCTTCAAGTGAGCGAAGGGTCGTTTCTTATGGTGCTCCGAGTGAGAGGGCTAAGGGTCTGAGTGTGAGCACGGGTGGTACGCGAACGGGTATGTCGGATTCTAGTGCGGCTAGATGTTACAATTGTGGCGTGAGGGGTCACAAGTCTTGGGAATGTTCGGTACCAAAGGGTGATGGTATGGTGTGCTTCAATTGCCAAAAAGAAGGACATCGTAAGTCAGAATGTCCCAAGTTAGCGGGGACGGGTGCGGCAAGGAGACGTTAAGGTACGTTTCATTTTAATAAATATGTCTTTTGATTATTTATTAAATGCCGTTTGAGTTTGAGTTGTATGCCTTTGTTGTGCATGTTATGCTATGGGTGACGTTCCTAATGGAAGTACCCTATGTTGATGTTTGATTGACGGGCGAAGGGCGTAAGACTTGGTGCAACCAAGCATTCCTTAGTATTTGGGAAACGTTTCTACCAAGCCACGGAAATGGTTTTGGTGTTTGGTTGTTAAGCGCGTGTTCGCTTTTATGTTGAAGTGACGAATCATGAGGTTCGTCAGTTGGTTGGAACCCTTGAGATCGAGTATTTTAAATCTCGATGTGTGTTGGTAATGGAGTCTTTATGACGCGACATTAGGTGCCTCTTTTATACCTACTAGCGTGGTGTTCGACTCTGATTGTGTTGTGGTACACTTTTCGTTTAAAGTGTTTAAGGATTGGTTAAAATCCTTCGTGTGCTCAAGGTTGGAGCAAGATGTAGTGATGGGTCGTGTGAGCCCAATTATTGGTAAAGTCTACCTTTGGTAGCATTGTGCGGTTGTACGAGTTGTGACATTGGAACGTAATTTCAAGTGGGGGAGTTACACTCCCGCACGAGGAGGCTTTGGTGGGAGATTTCGGATGATACTTTTGGTAGATCCGGAAATTTTTGGTCGATATGTGGTAGAGTACAATTTCGGATAAATTGTCCTTATGGTTTGGGATTTGTGAATTATCACCGAGGTGGTAAGTTGGTGAATCTCGTTGAGAGATAATGGACGTGTTTGGTGGGCAAGGTGAAATCCTTCGGTTAAGGGAGGTGTGTGTCGGGTTCTCTTTTGGAGAATTATTGTTCGGTACCTATGTTTGATATAGGTGGTTCTTGCTCGATTATGGATGGTTAGTGGTCCGCTAGGGTTCACTATAGTGTAGCAGAGCGCGATGTTGCACTACTCGTTGTTTGAGGCCGAAGGTGCGTATGTGATTGATGAAGCATGACCTTCGGGTCCGCTGACTTCATTGTGGTATTGTTGATTGATGAAGCATGACTTTCGGAGTCCGCTGACTTCATCATGGTATTGTGATTAATGAAGCATGACCTTCGGGGTCCGCTGACTTCATTATGGTATGGTTGATTGGTGGAGCATGACCTTTGGGGTCCGCTGACTTCATCATGGGAGTACGTGATTGGTGGAGCATGACTTTCGAAGTCCGCTGACTTCATCATGAGCGTGGTGTTATATCGGTGAAGCATGATCTTCGGGTCCGCTGACTTCATCCGGTGTCGAGATTGGTGAAGCATGATCTTCGGGTCTGCTGACTTCATCATGGTTGTGGATCGCGTGTGGTTTCGGATTCACGATGACGCGTGTGGTTTCGTTCATCTTATTGTGGAAGTGAATCTCGTGTAGTTCGGATTCACAAATGACTCGTGTGGTTTCGGTCATTGTGTGGAGGAGTGAGTCTCGTGTAGTTCCGATTCACAAATGACTCGTGTAGTTCAGTCATTCCTCTGGGATAGTGACTCTCGTGTAGCTCGGATTCATTATGGCGCGTGTAGTTCGGCCATTCCCGTTTGTTGTTGTAGTGAAGGTAGTGAGTCGCGTGTAGTTCGGATTCACTAAGGCGCGTGTGTTTTTGGCCAGCCTTCGTGTGTTGCGTGATCCGTCGGTTGTTTTATACACCGATGGTGGGGTCGTAAGGACCGGGATGTTTGATCTATTGGTTGTTTTATACACCAATGGTGGGGTCGTAAGGACCGTGTTGTTTGATCTATCGGTCGTGTTATACGTCGATGGTGGGGTCGTGAGGACCATGTTGTGGGTTTAGTGAGGCAATAGCCGTGTTTCGCTCACATGTTGTTACGGGTGTGACGATGGTCGATTTTTGGACACCTTGGGATCTAGCGTTGCCATGATCGTTTTGGGCGCTATCGGTTTTAACCGTTTGTTATGATGTTACGGTAGTTGCGTATTGGTCGTATTGCGCACTACAAGGGATGTTTAGTGATTGGTGTTATCTGTAAGGATTCGTTTGGTTCTGTCTTCATCGTTTCGGGTTGTTGACCTTAGGTTGAGACTTGGTTGCTTTTAGCATTTTACTCGGTAAGGGTACGCTGAGGGATTGATATCTCGGCACGAGATTGGTTGAATTCTCCCGATATTGGGGAATGAGCATGGTTTTAGTGCTCGTATTGGTGGATTTGATAAATCGCGGGTGACGATTTAGTTTTTAAAGGCGATTCATTGGGAAGAATTGCCTAGGAAGGTCGGTTGGGACTTATGTTTGAGGACCATGGAGTGTGGTCCGTTTGGTTAAGTGACGAGGATCACGAGGACGTGATCGATTCTAAGTGGGGGAGAGTTGTAAGACCCTAATATTTATTATACGGAAGTGTAATTATGCTACATAAAGTGCAGGAAGCATTGTGTAATTAAACAAAGCTCAGATTCTGCCCAGACATGGGTGCGCGCCGCGCACACCCATGGGTGCGCGCCGCGCACGAGCCTAGCGACAGAATTCTGTTTTTTCTATTTTGGGTTTAATGAGGGGCTTTTTGGTCTTTTCACTTGAGGCCCGATGTGAAGCCATATCAGCTGGTTAGATTCAATTTTGGATCACATTTCACATCCATTAACACTCTCAAATCATTCTAGAGAGAGAGGGAGATTTCTAGAGAGAGATTTGGGGTTTTGGAGAAGAAGGAGCTTGAATTGAGCAAAGTCTCGGGTTTTAAAGTTGTTCACCTCGTTCCTAGCTACGTTTTGGTGGTTGTGGTAAGTTCTAACTCCGAATTTCATTGTTTGATTTTGATAATCAAGTTAGGGTTTGAACTTAAATTGATGAGAAACCCATTTAAACTCTTGGAGTGAGTTTAGTCTAGTAATCGGGTTTGTTGTTATTGTTGGTGGATTTTGGGTTGGTGAACTAATTGGCCATGATTAGGACTTGAAATTGGGTTTAATCACTTAAGTTAGTGATTATGGAAGTATTGAAACCCATTTAGGGTTATTTGGTTGACTAGTTTTGACTTTGGGTCAAAATTAGGGTTTAGTGATGATTATGATCCAATTGGCGATTTAATGAGGTTTATAAACTTAAAATGGATTAAGTTGAAGTATAAAACCGAGTTAAAGGTGTTTTGGTGTCAAAACTTGTAAATGGTGAGATTTTGACCTTATGGGTCAAAATTAGGGTTTATGGGCAATTTGGAGATTTGTAAGTGTTTAACACTTGTGTTCGGGTTTAATTGGCGTGTTAGGACCATTCTCACTTGTGTTAGTGATTATTGGTTAATTTTGGGCGCGGTTTGTACTTGGAAGTGCATTTGGGTCGAATTTGCACTAAGTGTCAAATTGGGTTGGTTTGTAAATCCAATCTAAGTGTGTTGTTGAATTTGTGATAATGGAATAGGTACTTTCCATTGGCGAGTTGCGGTTTACTTGGAAGCATTCATTAAGGCGACAAGGTGAGTGTTAATATCCTATGTGCATATGTATGTGTAGGATGGGTGCGGGTCGGGTGAAGTGGTTCTCGGTTATAGAGCTCACTTCACATATAGGTGGATTCGATGGACTTTGGTATGAGTCCAATTGGCACGGTTGTGCGTTTTGGTTGACCTCCTTTTGGCGAGGTGTACACTTATGTGTACGTTATCACATGTATTGTGATGTGGTTGTGGATAACCCTGATGTGGTGGATTTTATATTCCCGTGACCATGGGTTTGAGTTGGAGAAGTGAATCGCGTGTTGTTCGGATTCACGATGACGCGTGTAGTTCGGTCATCTTATCAAAATGAATCTCGTGTAGTTCGGATTCATGGTGACTCGTGTAGTTCGGTCATCTTATTGAGGTAGTAATCTCGTGTGGTTTCGGATTACTAAGGCTCGTGTAGTTCGGCCAACCTCGATGTTGTGAAGATAGTAATCTCGTGTGGTTTCGGATTACTAAGGCTCGTGTAGTTCGGCCAATCTTCATTGTGGTATTTGGTTCTCGGTATTGGGTTAAGGTGTTAACCTTGTTCGTTTATATTGTTATATATTAATGTATTGTTGTGTTGTAGCTAACCCTCTGGGTGTAGCCATTTGGCGTGGTTCACATCGTCGTTGGTGAACTTATATTTTTGTTGTTGTATCTTAGCTCGTGCTTAGTGTTTGTACGGTACGCCTAGACTAGCTTGCCTTTATGCTTGGTTTTTCGGTATGCGGTATTTGATATTTGTGTGGCGTATTCATTTTATACATATATATGTATGTAGTATATTATCATTCACTAAGCATTAGCTTACCCTCTCGTTGTTGACTCTTTTTATAGATTGCATGCGGATGGTGGCTCGGGTAAGCGCGAGGATTAGAGGACTTGCATAGTTGCTTTAGAAGATCTTGCTTTTGGATTGATTAGGATTGGGTAGCGTATCCCCAATCGCCATGCTTGGTCTTTATTTTGTGTTAAAAGTCATGTGGTCGAAAACTTGTATTTTGTACGAAAGTCGTAAAACGGCCGATGTGGGCCCGGTCTCGTAAAACTCATTTTATTATTGGAACGTGTTAGTTTTAACTAATATAAATTGTTGTGAAAAGCGTTTGGTCTAAAAGTGTCGGGAAGTCGAAGATCTTTTCGCGAAAAATGGACATTTTGATCATAACTGTCTCAGGCCTTGTGCGCGCCGCGCACAGGCAGTGGTGCGCGCCGCGCACCCTCCAGATCAGTTTTAAATTTTTTTTCCGCGTTTTTGGTTGGTTAACGGGTTGGGTTGTTACACCATTATTCATATCGCCATATAGAAATCACTGATGTACAAAGTGTGAAGAATAAAGAAGTGATTCTAGTATTTTTTATTTCAAGACTATATTGCTTGAGGACATGCAACGCTCAAGTGTGGGAATATTTGATAATGTCAAAAACAAACATATATTTCATAGCATTATCTCTCAAGAAAGACAAGCTTTTAGTTGCAATTGTTCTATTTACAAGTGATATTCGTTTAAATAATAAAAGGTGAAGACAAAAGACAGATTCGACGATTTGAATACGCAAACGACCAAAAAGCTAAAAAGTACAAAGTACAATCAAAGTGGTTCAAATTATTGATAAGAAACGTCTCAAAATTATAAGAGTACAAGACGCAAAACGCAAAGTACAAGATATTAAATAGTACGCAAGGACGTTCGAAAATCCGGAACCGAGACATGAACCAACTTTCAGTGCGCGACGCAACGAACCAAAAATTACAAGTCAACTATGCATAAGAATAAAATATAATATATAATTAATTATATATATTATTATATAATATAATTTTACGCAGCCCACATTTTGGATCTAATATGTGAGCTGGTTTCCAGACATCCGCACTCGCGGTACTTTTGTGAAGGGTACCTCCGCACTCGCGGAGCTCTACAGTACAACATGGGCCTATAAAAGCCATCGAATTCTGCACGAATTTTACACACCTTTTTCTAATTCATTCTCTCTATCTCAACGTATATATATATATATATATATATATATATATATATATATATATATATATATATATATATATATTATATTATAATTTTAATTTTAATTTTAAATTCTAATAATAAGGGTATGTTAGCGAATGTTGTAAGGGTGTAAGTCGAAATTATGTCCGTGTAACGCTACGCTATTTTTAATCATTGTAAGTTATGTTCAACCTTTTTAAATTAATGTCTCGTAGCTAAGTTATTATTATGCTTATTTAAGCCGAAGTAATCGTGATGTTGGGCTAAATATTTAAGACGGGGTAATTGGGCTTTATACTATAATTGGGGTTTGGACAAAAGAACGACACTTGTGGAAATTAGACTATGGGCTATTAATGGGCTTTATATTTGTTTAATTAAATGATAGTTTGTTAATTTAATATAAAGACTTATAATTGGACGTACCTATAAATAACCATATACACTCGATCGGACACGATGGGCGGGATATTTATAAGTACTAATAATCGTTCATTTAACCGGACACGGGAATGGATTAATAGTTAATAGACTTATTAAAATATGGGTGAATTATGTACAAGGACATTTGGCGTAATTGTTAACAAAGTATTAAAATCTTGGGTTACACGCAGTCGATATCATGGTGTAATTATTAAACAAAGTATTAAGACCTTGTTACAGTTTAAGTCCCCAATTAGTTGGAATATTTGACTTCGGATATAAGGATAATTTAACGAGGACACTCGCACTTTATATTTATGACTGATGGACTGTTATGGACAAAAACCAGACGGACAAATAGAATAATCCAGGACAAAGGACAAGTAACCCATGGTAATAAACTAAAATCAACACGTCAAACATCATGATTACGGAAGTTTAAATAAGCATAATTCCTTTATTTCATATTTAATTGCACTTTTAATTATCGCACTTTTATTTACTCTCATTTTATTTAACTGCACTTTTAATTATCGTACTTTTTAATTATAGCAATTTTATTTATTGTCATTTTATTTATCGTATTTTAATTTATCGCACTTTAATTTACTTTACGCTTTAAATTAAGTTATATTTATTTTTAATATTTTACATTAGGTTTTAACTGCGACTAAAGTTTTAAAATCGACAAACCGGTCATTAAACGGTAAAAACCCCCTTTTATAATAATAATACTACTTATATTTATATATATATTTATTTAAAAATATAGTTTTAAAAATATAGCGTTAAACTTGGCGAGTTCCCTGTGGACGAACCGGACTTACTAAAAACTACACTAATGTACGATTAGGTACACTGCCTATAAGTGTTGTAGCAAGGTTTAGGTATATCCACTCTATAAATAAATAAATAACTTGTGTAAAATTGTATCGTATTTAATAGTTTTTCATAATAAATATATAACTATTTCGTATACACCTCTACGCACATCAACAGATAAGGTGCGCGGCGCGCACCACCCATTGTGTGCGGCGTGCACAAGGCCTGATCAGTTCTTTTCGGTTTTGTCATTTTTCAATTAAAGATTTCCCACTTCCCGACACTTTTAGACAAGATGCTTTTCACAACATTTTATAATATGTAAAACTAACACGTTTCAATAATAAAACAAGATTTACGACACCAGGCCCACATCGGCCGTTTTACGACTTTCATACAAAATCCAAGATTTCAACCACATGATTTCTAACACAAAATAAAGATCGAGCATGGCGATTGGGGATACGCTACCCAATCCTAATCAATCCAAAAGCAAGATCTTCTAAAGCAACTATGCGAGCCCACTAGTCCCACGCTTACCCGATCCACCGCATCCATGCAAATCTATAAAAAAAGTCAACAACGAGAGGGTAAGCTAAAGCTTAGTGAGTGATAATATACTACATACATATATATGCATAAAATGGACACGCCACACAAATCTCAAATAACACATACCGGAGTCCATGCATAAAGGCAAGTTAGTCTACGCATACCGTACGATCACTAAGCAACAAGCTACTAACCACAAGTAAGTTCACCAACGACGATGCGAACAACGCCAACAAGCTACACCCGGAGGGTTAGCTACATCACAATAATACGACAATATACAACAAGGCTTAAACCGCCCAAGGTTAACCCCTTAACCCGAATACCGAAACCAAAAGATTACCACTATGAAGATTGGCTGAACTACACGAGCCATAGTAAATCCGCATCCACACGAGACTACTATCTCTAATATCACAACAACATTGAGGTTGGCAGAACTACACGAGCCTTAGTGAATCCGCAACCACACGAGATCACTACCTCAATAAGATGACCGAACTACACGAGTCATCGTGAATCCGAACTACACGAGACTCACTTTCTCAATAAGATGACCGAAGCTACACGCGTCATCGTGAATCCGCATCCACACGTGATCCATTTCTCCAATCACAACTCAATACTAACCCTTCGCCATTGGGGTTGTATAATCCACATCACAAGCATAAGTGATAACGTACATACAAAGTGTGCACCTCGCCGAAGGTGGTCAACCAAAATGCCCAACCGTGCCAATTGGACCTATTACACAAGTCCACCAAATCCACCTATATGTGAAGTGGGCTCTATAACCGAGAACCACTTCACCCGACCCGCACCCATCCTACACATACATATGCACATAGGATATTAACACTCACCTTCTCGCCTTGATGAATGCCACCGAATAATCCGTAACCCGTCAATGGAAAGTACCTATTCCATTATCACAAATACAACAACACACTTAGAGTGGATTTACAAACCAACTCAATTCGACACTTAGTGCAAATTTGACCAATTGCACTTACAAACACAAAATGCGCCCAAAATAACCAATAATCACTAACACTAGTGACAATGGTCCTAATATGCCAATTTAACCCAATCATAAGTGTTAAACACTTAAAATTCTCAAAATCACCCACAAACCCAAATTTTGACTCATTTCAAAATTAGTCTTTCAAACACTCTAAATGGGTTCCAAAACTTCCATAATCACTAAACCTAGTGATTAAACCCAATTACAAGTTCTAATCATGGCCAATTTGTTCACCAACCCAAAACCCACCAACAACAACCATAAACCCGATTACTAGCATCACTAAACTCACTTCAAGAGTTTAAATGGGTTTATCTACAATTTAAGTTCAAACCCTAACTTGAATATCAAAATTAAACAATGAAATTCGGAGTTAGAACTTACCACAACAACCAAAACGTAGCTAGGAACGAGGTGAACAACTTTAACACTTGAGCTTTTGATCAAACCAAGCTTCTTCTTCTCCAAAACCCCAATTCTCTCTCTATAAATCTCCCTCTCTCTAGATAGTTGAGAGTGTGTTTGTGGATGTGAAAATGATCCAACAATGGATCCAAACCAGCTGATAAGTCCACAGATCCGGCCTAAAGTGAAATGACCAAAAAGCCCCTCATTAAACTAAAAATAGAAAAAGACAGGAATCTGTCGCAGGCCACGTACGCGGCGCGCACCCCTTATGGTGCGCGGCGCGCACCCACGTCTGGGCAGATTCTGAGCCTTTAATTTTATTCCACGCTTTACCCACTAAACGTACATCATTAATACTCTAAGTATAATAAATATTAGGGTCTTACAACTCTCCCCCACTTAGAATCAATCACGTCCTCGTGATCCTCGTCACTTAACCAACCGGACCTATACTCCACGGTCCTCAACATAAGTCGCAATCCGACTTTCCTAGACAATTCTTCCCAATGAATCACCCTTAACAATGAAATCGTCACCCGCGATTTATCGATTCACAATCCGAGCACTAAAACCTTACTCATTCCCTCACATCGGGAAAACTCAACCAAATCTCGAACCGAGATATCAACCCCTAGCATACCATACCAAGTACATTGCTAGTAAAAACCGCTCATCAAAATAAAGTCAACCATCTAGACCGACGAAGACCGAAAAGGAGCGAATCCTTACGGATAACACTTACCACTTGACATCCTTTGTAGTGCGCAACACGACCAATACGCAACTATCGTAACATCATAATCAACGGCTAAAATCGATAGCGCCCAAACGACTATGGCAACGCTAACCCCAAGGTGTACAAAATCGACTATTGTCACACCCGTAAAAACATGTGAGCGAAACACGGCTATCGCATCTCTAATCACACAACACGGTCCTTACGACCCCACCATCGGTGTATAAAACAACCGATAGATCTCACAACATGGTCCTTACGACCCCACCATTGGCGTATAAAATGACCAATAGATCACACATCCAACACCATGAAGGCTGGCCGAAAACTACACGCGCCTTAGTGAATCCGCAACCACACGCGACTCACTACCTCCACCGCACAACAATCGGGATTGGCCGAACTACACGCGCCTTAGTGAATCCGAACTACACGAGAGTCACTATCCCAATAGAATGACCGCAACCACACTTGTCATTTGTGAATCCGAACTACACGCGACTCACTCCTCAATATAATGACCGCAACCACACGAGTCATTTGTGAATCCGAACTACACACGACTCACTTCCACAATAAGATGATCGAAACTACACGCGTCATCGTGAATCCGCAAACACACGCGATCTACTTCCCAATCTCAACACATGAATGGTAATCCCATTCCCCATCGGTACTCAAATTTCCCAATAACGTTATACCATACCGATACACTACTCCCATGATGAAGTCAGTTGACCCCGTCAACGGTCATGATTCACCAATCGACTCTCTTTTGGCCTCATACAACGAGTAACATAACATCGCGCTCTGCTATGCCATAGTGAATCCTAACGGATACCACTAACCATTCACACAATCAAGCAAGAACCACCTATATCAAACATAGGCACAAAAAATTAATTCTCTAGAAGAGAATCCGATACTCACATCCCTTAACCGAGGGATTTCACCTTGCTCGTCAAACACGTCCATTATCTCTCAACGAGATTTACCACATTACCACCTCTGTGATAATTCAAATCCAAAATCATAAGTACAATTTAACTGAAATTGTACTCTACCACAATCGACCAAATCTAGGTCTAAAACGTCATCCGAAATCTCACACTATAACTTCCTCGTGCGGGAGTGTAACTCCCCCACTTGGAACTACGTTCCATAACCGCATCTTGTACAACCGTACAATGCTACCAAAGGTATACTTTACAAACAATTGGGTTCACACGACCCATCACCATATCTTGCTCCAACCTTGAGCATACTAAGGATCTTAACCTATCCTTAAAAACTTCGAACGAAAAGTGTACCACAAATTACACAAACTATACTCTCGCAATCATCCAATTGCTTTAGCTTGTTAAATTTCACCTAGTCACTCATGTACCTAAGGGTTTCTCTCCGGCACCCTAAGAAATGTAACCACAACACAATCGGAGTCGAACACCACGCTAGTAGGTATGAAAGAGGCACCTAATGTCGCGTCATGCAGACTCTTTTACCAACATACATCGAGATCAATACTCGATTTCTCGGGTTTCATCCCACCTGTGGAACCTCATTGTTCATCAACTTCAACACAAAAGCGATCACGCGCTTAACAACCGAACACCAAAACTCATTTCCATGGCTTGGTAGAAACATTTCTCAAATACTAAGGAATGCTTGGTTGCACCAAGTCTTACGCTCTTCGCCCGACAATCAAACGTCATCATAGGGTACTTCCATTAGGAACGTCACCCATATCAATAACATGCACAAACAATGCATCTAATAAACTCAAACTCAACGGCGCATAATAAATAATCAAAGGACATATTTATTAAAATGAAACGTACCTTAACGTCTCCTTGCCGCACCCGTCCCCGCTAACTTGGGACATTCTGACTTACGATGTCCTTCTTCTTGGCAAATGAAGCACACCATTCCATCACCCTTTGGCACCGAACGTTCCCAAGACTTGTGACCCCTCACGCCACAATTGTAACATCTAGACGTGCTAGAATCCGATATACTCGTTCGCGTACCACCCGTGCTCACACTCGGACCCTTAGTCCTCTTACTTGGAGCACCATAAGAAACAACCCTTCTCTCACTTGAAGGTTCACCCATCTTTGATCGCGAATACGACTCGAAACCTCTAGCCACGGCAAATAATTCCGAAAACGATTTCGCGTAACCCCGGCTAATCTTATTCTTCAAGTCATCATTCAAAGTTCGATAGAAATCTTGCATCAACAAATGGTCATTCCCCAAATACTCCGGGCAAAAACGAGCCTTCGCCATAAAGGCCGTCTTGAGAGTATTCAAATTCATAGAACCTTGTTGCAAATTTCGCAACTCATTACGCATTTCCGACAAATCGGCTGAAGTCCGGAACTCCTCGAAGAATTCTTTCTTAAACTCGTCCCACGATAACGCCATAAACGGTTCACCACCGACAAGATCAATCTTACCATCCAACCAATCATTTGCCCTACCTCGCAACAAACTAGTAGCGAGTCTTGTCCTCTTTTCAGGAGGGCATTCAATAGTACGAAAACACCCTTCAACATCCGAATCCAAATTGTGCTTATCAAAGGATCCAGTTTTTTGTCGTACATCGAGGGTTTAGTCCTCATGAAGCTCTTAAGACAATGCTCCATTTCACCACTACTCCGAGATTCGGAATACTTCCTATCCATTTCTTCTCGAAACACACTCATTTGCTCCGCAACGGCGGCCGCAACTCTAACGTTAAACTCTAGATCATTTGTCTCGATCCCGTTTCTCGTCGCCATTTTAAGGAATGCAAAAGCGATTTGATCACGAACGTATAAAGCACACACACAATACCGCTCCATCTTGCTAAACACTCGTCGTACATCACTTGCTAGACACGATTTGCACCCGTAATAAGGTTTACAAGTCCTTATTACGCACACACGCCGTATCAACTTGTTGGTACAACAACTGCCTCGCTCGATGATATAAACAAACACAAACAAAATTCTACGCGATATAAACACACGCGAGAATTATTATCACAACACAATAATATATTAATAATATCCGCATTACTAATATGAACGTTAGTACACCTATAACCAAGGCACTAACTACATCTCCCATTTCGACCCGTACACCTACAAGTCCCGCAACAAATAAGCACATACAAAAGTTTAAGTCTAGGCACCTATCTCAAGTCACCTAAATCCCTTAGACCATGCTCTGATACCACTTGTAACATCCCAACCCGTTATCCAACCTTAAACGCGGAATATTTTATTATTTTAATACAGAAAAGGTGCACGGCGCGCACCACCCATTGTGCGCGGCGCGCACAAGGCCTGATCAGTTCTGTCCGGTTTTGTCATTTTTCGATTAAAGATTTCTCACTTCCCGAAACTTTTAGACAAGATGCTTTTCACAACATTTTATAATATGTAAAACTAACACGTTTCAATAATAAAACAAGATTTACGACACCGGGCCCACATCGGCCGTTTTACGACTTTCGTACAAAATACAAGATTTCAACCACATGATTTCTAACACAAAATAAAGACCGAGCATGGCGATTGGGGATACGCTACCCAATCCTAATCAATCCAAAAGCAAGATCTTCTAAAGCAACTATGCGGGCCCACTAGTCCCACGCTTACCCGATCCACCGCATCCATGCAAATCTATAAAAAAGTCAACAACGAGAGGGTAAGCTAAAGCTTAGTGAGTGATAATACACTACATACATATATATGCATAAAATGGACACGCCACACAAATCTCAAATAACACATACCGGAGTCCATGCATAAAGGCAAGTTAGTCTACGCATACCGTACGATCACTAAGCAACAAGCTACTAACCACAAGTAAGTTCACCAACGACGATGCGAACAACGCCAACAAGCTACACCCGGAGGGTTAGCTACATCACAATAATACGACAATATACAACAAGGCGTAAACCGCCCAAGGTTAACCCCTTAACCCGAATACCGAAACCAAAAGATTACCACTATGAATATTGGCCGAACAACACGAGCCATAGTAAATCCGCATCCACACGAGACTACTATCTTCAATATCACAACAACAACGAGGTTGGCCGAACTACACGAGCCTTAGTGAATCCGCAACCACACGAGATCACTACCATAATAAGATGACCGAACTACACGAGTCATCGTGAATCCGAACTACACGAGACTCACTTTCTCAATAAGATGACCGAAGCTAAACGCGTCATCGTGAATCCGTATCCACACGTGATCCACTTCTCCAATCACAACTCAATACTAACCCTTCGCCATTGGGGTTGTATAATCCACATCACAAGCATAAGTGATAACGTACATACAAAGTGTGCACCTCACCGAAGGTGGTCAACCAAAACGCACAACCGTGCCAATTGGACCTATTACACAAGTCCACCAAATCCACCTATATGTTAAGTGGGCTCTATAATCGAGAACCACTTCACCCGACCCACACCCATCCTAGACATACATATGCACATAGGATATTAACACTCACCTTCTCACCTTGATGAATGCCACCGAACAATCCGCAACCTGTCAATGGAAAGTACCTATTCCATTATCACAAATACAACAACACACTTAGAGTGGATTTACAAACCAACTCAATTCGACACTTAGTGCAAATTTGACCAATTGAACTTGCAAACACAAAACGCGCCCAAACTAACCAATAATCACTAACACTAGTGACAATGGTTCTAATATGCCAATTTAACCCAATCATAAGTGTTAAACACTTAAAATTCTCAAAATCACCCACAAACCCTAATTTTGACTCATTTCAAAATTAGTCTTTCAAACACTCTAAATGGGTTTCAATACTTCCATAATCACTAAACCTAGTGATTAAACCCAATTAAAAGTTCTAATCATGGCCAATTTGTTCACCAACCCAAAACCCACCAACAATAACCATAAACCTGATTACTAGCATCACTAAACTCACTTCAAGAGTTTAAATGGGTTTATCTACAATTTAAGTTCAAACCCTAACTTGAATATCAAAATCAAACAATGAAATTTGGAGTTAGAACTTACCACAACAACCAAAACGTAGCTAGAAACGAGGTAAACAACTTTAACACTTGAGCTTTTGATCAAACCAAGTTTCTTCTTCTCCGAAACCCCAATTCTCTCTCTAGAAATCTCCCATCTCTAGATAGTTGAGAGTGTGTTTGTGGATGTGAAAATGATCCAACAATGGATCCAAACCAGCTGATAAGTCCACAGATCTGGCCTCAAGTGAAATGACCAAAAAGCCCCTCATTAAACTAAAAATAGAAAAAGACAGGAATCTGTCGCAGGCCACGTACGCGGCGCGCACCCCTTATGGTGCGCGGCGCGCACCCACGTCTGGGCAGATTCTGAGCCTTTAATTTTATTCCACGCTTTACCCTCTAAACGTACATCATTAATACTCTAAGTATAATAAATATTAGGGTCTTACAGATCTCTATTCTTGTTGAAAACTTACTTTAGCTTTTACGAATGATGATGATGATACTTTGTAGTGACCCGTCCTAATTTGTCCGGACGAAGTCACCAACATCTGGTTCCATTGCAGTGATCGACTCCAAGTAATGTCCTTAAAATGAGCAAATGCACAGCGGAAGATTTCTTTCATACCTGAGAATAAACATGCTTTCAAGTATCAACTAAAAGGTTGGTGAGTTCATAGGTTTATCATAAAACAATAAAATTCATCATTTTGATAGACCACAAGATTTAAATGCTGCATGGTACAAATGGGCCCGAATCCTATACCCACCTGTAATGTACATGCGATATCTTTTAAATACAGTACACCTTTCTCGTGTACGAAATCATCTTTCATAAATCTTAGTAACCGTACACATATCTCGTGCACAAAAATAACATACACATAACCTGTGCATAAAAATCATTCTCTCGATACATAACATTCACTTTTCATTTCTTTCATAGCTTGGCTTGGTAACCGACCTTAACATATAATGCGCATAATATCCCCAAAAACAGAACATCTCATCTATATAATAATCATATAAACTTCGAAGTACTAAACACCACGCTCACTAGCCCTTCCGTCTAGTGAACATTCTGGGTGGGGGTGTTAAACCCGGTAGCTACCTTTAGGATTCGCGTGAATTAGGCATGCACTAATTCTCAAAATTAGTGATGTTCCCTAATTCTTAGGTTACCAAGCAATAATAATCAGGGGGAAAATATTCATATCAATTGTGGAAATTATCACGTCCACATAATTCAATTGTGGCAATTATCACGTCCACATAATTCATTCGAGGAATGTTTTGCTTGTGTCTATCTCGTCAAACATTTATAAAAGCATTTCATGTATTCGCAGTTCAAAATATATTTCAAAAGAATTTAATAAAGCAGTTGTAAAAAGAGCACATGTATTCTCAGTCCCAAAAATGTAAAGAGTAAAAGGGAGTAAATGAACTCACCATACTGTATTTTGTAGTAAAAATACATATAACATCATTGAACAAGTGTAAGGTTGGCCTCGGATTCACGAACCTATATTATTCAAATATGTATTAAAACATATTCTTGTACTCGAATATATATATATATATATATATATATATATATATATATATATATATATATATATATATATATATATATATATATATATATATATATATATATATATATATATATATATATATATATATATATATATTATTAGTGATGTAATTGTTTTATTTATTAACTTATAAGTTTCATTATTTATTTATATATTTTCATGTTGTACATAATAATATTAATATAGTTAAGTTATATAATTTAAATATATTTTTGTATGTATAATATTTATATATATACTTATAGCCTTAACAACGTCATTAAAACTTTAATAATAATGATATAGATAATACTGATAATAAATATAATAATGTTAATAAAAATGATAGAAATAATAGTTTTTATAGAATTTTCATAATTATATGTTAATACTAAAATTTAATGTCAAATGTTAATTCTAATACTAATAATAATGATACTTAATAATATTAATAATAATAATGGTATTATTAATAATAATACTTATATTAACAACAATAATAATAATACTAACAATCATAAAATAATGCTAATACTAATATTAATGATAATAATAACAGTTTTTATCATCTTTATAATAATAATATTTATAATTGTATCTGATATTATAATATTGATAATAAATGTTAACTTTTATAAATACACCTATATCAATAATAATAATAATAATAATAATAATAATAAGTATAATTATAATACTAGCGATAATTTATATATTTGGTAGTAATAACAATACTTAATGATCAATAATAATAATAATAATAATAATAATAATAATAATAATAATAATAATAATAATAATAATAATAATAATAATAATAATAATAATAATAATAATAATAATAATAATAGAATAAAAATAAGAAATTTATACCCTTTAATGCTTTGTGTAAAAAGATTTGCCCACAACAAGGCTCGAACCCGCGACATCCCGAATACCCGCTAACACTCCTAACCATTCCTCTGTTTCTGTTTTTCTGATATAAATCATATACAATCTATATATAACCCGTATTCTTTTATTTCCCCATTTCACTTTCTTTTTCTTCTTTTGTCTAAAATTTTTTTGCCAGGGACCAGGATTGAACCTGAGACCTCTAGTTCAAACACCAACACCCCTAATCATTGATCCATTCCCATTTTTCTGAATTAAACTTACACCTAAATTTAATTAAACCCTAAATGCCTGTCTCCTTCTCCTTAATCTTCTTACATCGAACAACACTGAGATTATGGAATAATCTCGGCCCAATAGTGTAACCAATTTATAGCCCAATCGTTTGTGAGCCCAAGAAAAGGAACTGGTGGGATTCGAAGTCCAGTTAGCAACAAAAAAGGATTTCGGTTTATTCTCCAAAACACGCAGAATTTGTAAAGTAGTAAAAATAGGGTTACGGTTTATATATATATTTTTTAACCTTCGTTCACTATTGTTACTATTATAAACGTCATTCTATCATGATCATCTTCTCCTCCTGATCATCACCATTGTTTCCAGTTTTCAACTTCATCACTCATCATCATCGACTCGATCTTACATCATAAAGTCATAACGTTATCATCATCCATATCTCCGTACATCATCATTATTTGACAGAAACAAGGACAATTATAACCTGTGCAGTCCGAGTGTAAACAGAAACAGTAGCGATCACAGGAAGTCACGATCATAATCACATCGTTCTCATCATTATTCCTCTTCCTATTTCACTATCGTATACAATCATCTTCATTAAAACCGTAACGTCATCACCATCTCATCGTCAATCGGCATCATCATGAAATCACCACTCATCATCTTTATCAATTTCTTTCATCATCATCGTTTCTTCTCGCTCACCATCATCATCATGAATGTTCATCGTTAATCATTAGGATGTTTTTTTTTGAAATGGGTTTCGATGCATGGTTGACGGGTTAGGTTGATCTTCATCGATGAGGAAAACAACTCGGAATAGTAATAGAAAACATGCAGCCGCAATAGCGAGTGAAGGTGGTGATCGGTGGTTCTTGGTGGTGGTGATAATAGAACATGGTGATGGTGGTGATGGTTGTGGTCACGAGAGGGTTTCACGATGGGTGTTTAAGGTTGAGTGACCGGAGTAGTTTGTGTGGTGGTGCTGGCCGGCAGTTATGGTGACGGGCAAAAGGGTGGTGGCAGCGACGGAGGTGAGGTGGCGAGGTAGTTTGTGGTTATCTCCCTTCTCTCCTAATGTTACACACATACAGAGTATATATATATAAGTTAGATATATATTAGGTAAAATATTTAATATTTAATATTATTAATAATTATAATATAATAATAATTCTTTAATTAAGGGAAAGGTTGAAAAACAGTAACGAGTAAGGTGCATGCACTCTTCTTCTGCCGACACTCTTCCCGACCCGTGTATCGCGCACTATTTGAAATCAGGGGCGAATAAAAGTCTTCAGAAAAATTCCATATTTTTAAATTAACTATATTTAATTATTTTGCTCATTAAGGTATAAAATTCGATCATTAATTTATTAAATAAAAATTACATCAACTGTCCCTCTCAATTCTGGATAGAATATAAAAAGTGTTAAAATTTAATAACTAGATCCTAAATACATTTTTAGTAAGCCTAAAGTTTACAGAACTCACTTTTGGATCACCGTTTATTTTAAAATCATAATAGTTCTAATGTAAACTTCTCTAAATAATAATGGAAACGTTCAACGAGTATTACAATCATTTAATATTTATTTTTAATATACTTTTATGTATATATAAATATGTCTTAAATAATAATTATTATAATATCATATTTCATAACAACAACATTAAATATATCAGATTATACATCCAATTATTATTTACATATATACACACATATCTATTTACAATTAATTGTTCATGAATCGTCGGAAATGGTCGAAGGTCAATTGAACATATGAAACAGTTCAAAAATTTTGAGATCCAACCTAACAGACTTTGCTTATCGTGTTGAAAATACAATATCAAATTAGTCAAAATTTTCCGGGTCACTACATACTTAAGACTTAATTTATTCACTTTTAAACTTTTGGGAACAATATACTGACTTAGTGACCTTTGACTTAGGTTGACGACCTTTCGGACCGACTTACTACTTGCATACTTTTCATATCGACTTTTACTGCTTATTCACTGTGAGTTATAGCTTCCCTTTTTACTTTACTATTTTGGGACTGAGAATACATGCACTTTTTATTTTTTACATACTAGACACGAGTACTTAAACTTTATGTATGTGTAGGTGATATAACGGCATAAAGATTCCCCTTAGCACGGTAACGTTTAATCATTGGTTTTTGAACCGGTGAACGCGAATATTAGATATGGATCCATAGGGTTTGACATCCCCACTCGGGCTAGTCGCGCTAGCATTTAACGGGTGTTTAATACTTCGAGAATATACGCACTCGCCAAGTGTACTTTTAGGGGGTATTATTATTATGTTAAGTTAGTTACCGGGTGCCCACGGATAAGCATATACTTTATCACACTGATTTGAAATGCTGGTTGAAGCACTGAAATCTCGTGGTCTACATTACATTACTGATTATAAACAAACTATAGCTCACCAACATTCGTGTTGAGTTTTTAAGCATGTATTTCTCAGTTGCTTAGACATTATTGCTTTCGCTGTTAGACTTGCTGTTATAGTCTTGGTGCTATAGACTTACTGTTACAAACTCGCTGTGTTAGACTCCCGCTGCATTACTTGGAGATGTCTCAATCATGGAACTTTTACTTTGCATTCACAACTTATGTTACATTTGAACAATAGCTTTGTAATGACCTTTGTAATGACCTTTGTGTCATGTACTTATGTTAACGCTTTCTAGTCGTAGAAGCACGTTATCTTTGTAAAACATTTGACGTTGGTAAAGACGTCACCTTTTCTTGAATGCAAAACTTGTTTTAAAACAGCATGTAGTATTGTACCGTGTAATGGACCTGTTGTTGATGATCCGTACACGTTGATTTTGTACGGGGCGTCACACATGGGATTACAAAACGACCCGGATCACCCAATTTGGGAGGCATCTTTTGCTTTTACAAGATAGCCGAACATTCCTCTACGAGAAATGTAGCTGACACCTCTTCATATTTGCCTTTTGAAGATAAAAGATTTTTAATGAACTTCCTATAATTAGGCATGCCCTTAAGCACTTGGATGAGCGACATGTTGACATGAACTTGTTTCATCATTTCCATAAATTCCTTTCGTTGCGTTTCAATTTTTTCCTTCCTCAAAGCTTGCGGATATAGAATCGGTTCCTTGTACTTCCTCAAAGGTGCATCTTCATTCTTTTTACCCTTAACCCTTCGTGGTACATCCTTTTCAACCCTTGCTTCTTGCGAATCCCCATTAATACTTGACTCATTCTCAATGGTTTGCGAAGTAGGTGTAGTAGGGTTTGGTGTTTGGGTTGGGGTTGCTGGGATTTGTGGTTCCTCATAAGTTAAACCACTTCTTGTTGAAATGGCATTGACAAATTCAATTTGGTTGACGTTTTTAATAGGGATGGTTCCTGTGTTGTTGTTGTTGTTTTGTTGTTAACGTTGTTGGTTGTTTCGGTTATTGTTATAGTTGTTGTTTGGGTTAATTTGAGTGTTTGAAGGTAAAGTTCCTTGCGGTCTTTTAGCAACTTGGCTTGAAAGTCTTCCAATGGTACTTTCAAGGTTTTGAAATGAGGCTTGTTGGTTTCGTATTTGTTGTTTCAATAACGCATTCTCTTTCAATAATAATGGTTCGATCGATTCTACCTTCTTTATATAACTTTGCATCATTTCCTCTAAACTCTTTGAAGGTTAGGATTGTTGAGTATTTTGTTGAGGTTGTTGATTGTAACCTTGGTTATTTTGTGGTTGACTATAACCTTGGTTGTTTTGATAGTTCGAATTGGATTGGTTATTGTAAGGTTGATTTTTATAAGGTTGTTGGTTTTGGTATTGGAAATTGTTGTTCCAGTTTTGGTTATAGTTGTTGTTGTAACTTTGGTTTCGGTTTTGGTTTTGGGTTGTAAATCCGGGCGGTGTATTGGTTTGATTGTTGAATGAGACTTGATTTTGATTAGGATTGTAGTAGCCTTGGTTTGATGTTCCACTCCGTTGATAGTTTTGATTACTCACGTAGTTGACATGAGCATCCGAATTCATGGGTATGTCATCTAGATCAATATGGTTGCGTTGACTAATTTGGGGATAATTCTTGGTGAGATGTGGCCCTTCGTATCTTTGACAACCTACTTGCATCGCGATGATCGATTGTTGTAGCTTTTTCAACTCTTTCCCATACATTTAAAATTGATTATTTAAGCTTGCAAGCGTGACTTGCCCATTATCGCTCTCTATTTGTGCTACACTTTTCCTTGTCAAATCTCGCGGTGAAGGTGCCCACTAGTATGTATTAACCGAGATGTCCTCTAGCAAAGTTTCGGTCGCGTTTGGCAATTTATACATAAATACACCCCCCCCCCCCCCCGAAGATGAATCAAGATATTGCTTAGTCAAAGCATTAGTACTCCGGTAGAACGTGTTGATGTACTCCTTCTTAGTCAAACTATGTGGTGGGAAAGCTCTTAGCATCTTCTTGAATCGTACCCACACATCATACAAAGTTTCATCACCCCGTTGGGTGAATCCATTGATTTCCATTTGAAGACGTTCTACCTTTGATGGTGGAAAAAAGTGATTGATGAACTCATTGGTTAAATCTTGAAAGGTCCTAATAGAATCGGGTGGCAAATTCCGTATCCAAACATTTGCATCTCCTTGAAGTGTAAAGGGGAATGCCCTTAACTTAAAAGCGTCATCGGTGACATCTTTGGTTTTGTAGAGATCACAAATATCGTTAAAGTGTTGAATATGCTCGAAAGAATTTTCTTCTATTAACCCATGGAAAAACATATCTTTGATCATCGTGAAAAAGTTACCCTCAATCTTTCAATTAACAGCTCCAATTGGTGGTTTTGTAATAACCGGAGCTATCACCATTGGTGCCACCAATCTAGCATTCCACATCGGTGTATCATTCGGATCATTTAGTTGCTCTTGATCAACCGGTGCACCTTGGATGATTGGATCACCTTCTTCATTGTGAATTGGTTGACCGTTCGGATCCATATCTTTTGAACAAAATGGCAAAACCTTAAAAAATTTTCCTTAATACCCGTTCATCTCTACGCTTATAAACCTGTGCACGTGTTTCTCCGGATCGAACAATGGATTTGTAAACTCTTGATCCTTGTGGGACTTTGTTTTCATGCACCAAAATACCTATCCTTCAATCACAACACAAACACAAGCGGTTTTCCAAATACAAAATAAAAATATAAAAGTAAGAAAAGTAACTTTTGAAAGGGCGAACCCTTACAAAAGGATCGGACGATTAAAAGTTTAAACCAAATATCCCACTAGCTAACCGCTACCCGGCAGCGGTGCCAAGAAATTGATGATGCATGCAAAATAATACATCATTACCCTCTAAATTTATACAAGAATTAAACACTACAAACAAGCACACACAATTAACGAGCAATTAGAACCCGGTTATTATAGCACTTCAATGTAAGTATCTTTTCAAGTTCGTCCCAAGAGAGCGGTGTAAGTAGAATAATTGAAATTATTAATTGTCCTAGGGTTTGTTTGATTGGGGGGGGGGGGGTTGATTGATTTTAATTAACAACTAAAACGTGCACAAGTAAATAAACTTAAACTTAACAATTAAAACTAGTTGCAATTAGCAAGTAACTAAATATTGAGAACTTAAATCAATTAACAAAGTAGTGTTCACTTACCTAATCCTCTCTATGCTTAGATTGTCCCGTTTTACCCAAATTGCTATCGCACTAGTTGTTGAGCTACTAAATGTTTAGCATTACTATCAAACCTTAATCAAATTACACTTTGGAATTCACATAAGCATTGCATTCTAAGATCAAGTTACGCATGAATGGTTATTGAGATTATGCTTGGGTTGAAATCACTTAAAACCCTTTAACTATCGAAATCACTTAAGATAGTCAAACACCACTATGTTGAACAAAGGTCAATTGAAAACCAACTTAGATTAGAAACACAATCACTTGAAATTCCTATTCTAGTTGTCTAGATCACTTAAGGTTTTAAAGCACAAATTGATTCACTTCTCAAATCACTAAGAGAGCTACTCAATCTATGTAATCAAAGTAAAATCTATATCAAATCATAGCAATGAACCCCATAGCTAACACAATAACACTTGCTCATGTATTTTCATTCAAAACAACTTTATTCAATTGATTAAGGGCTAATCCTATGTAATGACACGGAATTTTCCGACCAAATTATACTTATGAGATTAATATTTACATAAATTAAACCATACCAACATGATAAGCAATCCAAATTGTTGAGACTTGTGTTTTTGAAAAGAGTTTTACACAACGTTTGACCGTCCAATATGACCGATGATATCACGAACTATATAACATACGATAATTATACGTTTGTGTATATATATGTATTTATTAATATTTAACATGATCTAAGGATGGTTTAACATCTCATTGTGTACTAATGACAATGAGTTATAAGTATATTTTGAAACTACTAACTTAAGTTTTCAAAACGATAACTATACGTAACATTCTTTGATATATATACTTATAATCTATAATGCTTATACATGTATCGTATATATAATGTATTTAATCACTTTTTAAGGACTTAAATACATAAAAAAATATAAGTATATTCACAAAAGATAGCTATATTTGAATTCTCGTTCCGTTTCCTCAAGATTTCTATACGTATATCTAGGGTATATGTACCTGTATCATACCCAGCTTCTATACGTATTTACTATTGGTATATACACATCAAATCAACATCCTAATCAACATTATTACTGCCCTAGATATGAGGTAACTAGAATTTGTCAAGTAGTATGAATTATTAGTAAGAAAACAAAATTAGGAATCCTTTTCTTTCTTTATAAACTAAAAACGTTTTTATAAATGAACACTATTTCTTCACTCCATTTTCTCATACCTATACCATCATTTCTCTCTCAAAATACTCCTAACTTCATACTTTATCATCTCCAAGCATTTTCCCCATCATTTAGCTTCAATTACATGCCTTAAACACCATAAGAAAACTCTTTCAAGAACATATCAAAATAACCACCCATTTGAAGAAGTTTACTTCCAACCTTTTGATCTAACTCCACCACTCTTTGATTCCAAGATTATTTCTTATATTTTGCAGTAACTTTGTCGAAGTAACTTGAGGTAGTAACCTTGTTCATAATCTTATTCAATTCATATTCATATAGCTATCTTATTTTGTGGTATAAAATTTTAACAACAAGAACATAGTTTGAATGATTTCAAACTTGTTCACAAACTAAATAGATCCTTCTAACTTGACTTTTAAAACACTTCAAGACCTGTAATATATCATAATGTTATGCTAACCTAACAAGATATAACTTGGTTTTACAAAGAACATCTTAAAAACTGAATCTACGTCGTCGGAGTGCAACCGGGGGCTGTTTTGGGTTGGATAATTAAAAACCATCTTGAACTTTGAATTGGAAGTTCATGTTCTGGAAAAATGATATTTCTTATGAATATGTTAACACATAAAAATTTCATGGTTTAACTCAAAGTGTAAGTATTTTTAGAAAAATGATCATTAAATGTTGTTTTTATGATGGAAAATGATCACTTTCATAAGTTTCACCAAAGTTTGACCTATAACCTATGATTTTGAATACAAACTAAGGTATTTTCAGTTCATATTCTTAAAATTTGACTCGATCCAAGGAAGTGTCAAGTTGAACCAACAAAAATGGAGTTGTAATGAAGAAACTACGACTAAAACAAGATTGGGTATCCGAAGCTAGTTTAGCTACGAAAATATTTGGAGAAAAAGTAAATTAATCATATCTTTTCTAATTAATATGATATTTTATATATAATTACTTATGATTTGATATTATATATTTCAGGACCACCCGTAAACAACACGAGAAGATTAATCATAAGACCTCATGATTGTACGCAACACGTCATTTGACAACACGGTACTTTATGTACGCAACACGTCATTTGACAACATGGTACCATGGGTCGAGATTAATTTTGATCAATACGAATACGATGGAGTCTTTATTTATTTTATTTAAGCAACTAATTGTGGACCACTAATATCGGACTGCTAACTACGGACTAAGAAAATATTAAAAGTATTAAAAGTATATATATATGTAACGATTACTTAAAAAGAAAATATGTTGATATATTATATATATGGTTAGGTTCGTGATATCTATCGGAGACCAAGTCGAATTAAATACCTTCAAGGCAAAAGTGAGTTTCATTTGCTCCCTTTTTAATTGCTTTTGCAATATATATTTTTGGGCTGAGAATACATGCGCTGCTTTTATAAATGTTTACAAAATAGACACAAGTACTTAAAAATATATTCTACGTTGAGTTGTACCACTGGCATATTTCCCTGTAGCTTGGTAACTACTATCTACATGGGTATTGTAAACGTGAATCCTGTTGATAGATCTATCGGGCCTGACAACCCCAACCGGACTGGACGACCAGTATTCAACGGTTGCACAGTACTTCATTTTGGTGATTACACTTGGTACGGTGTAGTGAGATTTCATAATAAAGGGAATATGCGACGTTGATTAAATGTTAAGTATGGTTACCAAGTGCTCAACCACTTAGAATGCTTTACATACAACTTGCGAGTGTATTATGTTTATGATTATGAAATCTTGGGGTCTATTAACATATTGAAATGATTGTTATGATAAACCTATGAACTCACCAACCTTTTGGTTGACACTTTAAAGCATGTTTATTCTCAGGTATGAATTAAGTCTTCCGCTGTGCATTTGCTCAATATAAGGACATTACTTGGAGCCGATCATCGCAATGGGACCAAATGTTGATGACTTCGTCCAGGTGGATTAGGACGGGTCCTTTCAGTTGGTATCAGAGCGGTGGTCGTAGCGAACCAGGTCTTGTATTAGTGTGTCTAACTAGTAGTTGTTAGGATGCATTAATGAGTCTGGACTTCGACCGTGTCTACATGTCAAAAGTTTTGCTTATCATTTCTAGTCGGAAATCATCTGCTTATCATCCTTAGGAAATTACCTGCTTATCATTCATAAGTCTAGAAATGTTTTACTGCATTTACTGCATTGATAGTGTATAGACGAATTCTTATCTTAGCATATCTGTTATTGCGAACTTTGACAGATATCTTTTCAAAGATTCTCCGTAATTTACGGGATTTTGGTATTATATATACATATGTAAATTATGTATTGAAGAGTACTAAATCTAACTCCTATAATCTATTCCATACCAAAAATTCATTTTCCCCATTATACAAGATGGATTCCGCATCTAGTTCGAATTCTTCAGATTCCGACAGTTATGCCGATATGGATTTCCATTCGGGCTCTGAAAGCAGCGTCACCGGAATGGATCAACCAAAATCTCATCATCTATTCTGGATGAATTGGGGATGGGTTCGTAATATACTAAATCACTGGAGATAAGAAGAAGGTGATCCATTCCATCCACCAAATTGCCCTCTTGGCGATGAACCTGAAGCACTTACCGGCGAACCTATTCGAAACACCATTTTCTCTCTCATTTCTAGAGTATCTCATCACGATTATATACTATCCCATATTACAAATCTTGTTCATTCGCTCGCTCTAACCGCCAATCATCCCGGTGTACTAGCAGAAGTTAACGAACTTCGCGCTCGCGTGACGGCTTTGGAGAACATGGTGCGAAGGTTGCAAACACCAGCAGCAGCACCAGCAGTATAATCAGCACCACCATCAATAACATCAACAATACCATCATCACCACTAACAAACAACATCCGCATCACACGTCTCGACATCATAATCTGTCCCACAAACATCAACATCATACGCACCATAGATACCAAGGAGTACCAACAATAATGAACGATGAAGTATTGATCCATAACTTCATTGATATTCTGCGAAGAATATGTGGTTTCAAAAAGTTTTAGAGATTTCTTATTCTAGCTCAAACCAAAAAGCAAATGAGATTAATATCATATTAACGCATTAAATTCATGATTTCATCTGAAGAAAATATATATGTATATATGTTTTCATAAAGATTGTAATTAAAAGTTCTTTTGTACAAAATATTAATGGTGAAATTTTTTTTTAACGGGTAGGTAATACCCAAGGAATAATTAGATTTCATCTTAATAAGTTACATTGTACATTCGTCGAAGCTGATTCAACAGTCATTTACTATCCTACTTACAACCACCGATATACGTATCCGTTCACCGCAGAATAACCATTTTCATTCAATTTCATATTTGGATTTTAACTTCCCAGAATCCAACAAGTGGCATATGAAGAAAATATATGACAAAATAAAATCTGTTAGAAACAAACAAATTAACTATGAAAAATTTTGTTAAGAATCCACGCTAACTGTTCCTAGCTAACTGATTACATTTTATTTATCGCAGTTTATTTATCGCAATTTAATTATCGCACTTTTATTTATCGTCATTTAATTTCTGTAATTATTTTACGCACTTTAAATATCGGGACACGTATACAATATTTTGACATATCATATCGACGCATCTATATATATTATTTGGAATCACCATAGACACTCTATATGCAGTAATGATCGAGTTCTCGATACAGAGTTGAGGTTGATTCTACAATAATATATATAGTTTGAGTTGTGATCGAGTTTGAGAGGTATACGGGTCACGACACGTATTAATTAATTCGTATATTATATATTAAACTATATATGAATTATTGGACTGTTACTGTGGACTATCGACTGTGGACTAATGACATTGGACAATTAAAATGAATTAAAATATTGATTATAACATATGAAACTAAACATTTCTTCAAGATTGCCACTTGATTTCATCTTAAACCTCATTGTATCTCGACGATTACAATCAGTGTTCAAATCTATCATGATTCTTAAAAACACCTCAATCGAGAGGATAAACCAACCGCACTTCATCTACGAAAGAAAAGATTGATGCATATAGTTATGCACCTGAAAAACCCTCGGAAACTGAGTAAACGTTTGACACGTATCTGTTCTAGTTCCTTTGACATTGTTATTACCGAAGATCATTTTGCAATCCCTTTCCAAAGTAGCTAATTTTGTCACAGCTCCAGCAAGTCAACTCCGACTTTTCATCCGAAACAACTTTATTATAACCACGATATATATGCGTACTCTTTATTGTTACTGGGGAACCTTTTATATTCCACAATATTACCATCAGCGATTAATCATTCTAAAAACACAATTCTCCTGAAACTACCTCGGTTTGATAACCGATGACCCAGATCAGCTAACTTTGAAAATGCTGACGAAGCAGCATGTTGTAGATGATCTTAATGGCCAAAAGTTTGATGATAAAGAAAGGAGTGTTAGGTACGCTCGATAGAAAATTTAGTACCGAAAAGCGAATTATGTGAAACTATGAAGAAAGCCGTGGAGAAATCACAAAGAATAAGTTTGCCTTCAAAGAATCCAAATGATTCTGTGCCTGCTGAAATCGTTAGCAAACATCTTATTTCTCATTCTAAACCTTCACAGACAAATCTTCTTCATCATCCATTGATATTAGAAATTCTAAGATATTCTCGTATGTTCTATTATAAATATCCTCCATATTTCTGGCGATATTTTCACAACTATTCTCATCTGAGATCATTTATCTCTCCGTAATATCTGTAACATAAAAGAAACTGTGTTAGTTTCTAAATTCTGAAACCTTCGAGTTTAAAATATGAATGTTTTGAAGTAGTGTTGGGAACTGAAGCATGGATTAGTATAATATAATGACACTTGATCAACGTATTATATTACAGTAAGTCATGCTGAGTTTCTAATGAAGCATGATGATTCACAGTACCGTCATCATGTGCCATTTACAAGACTCTTACATTCTATCTAATCTCTAAACATATCAAGAGAATATTTTTCTGGATGACTCGGTCTTCTCCAGGGTATTCTGGTAATTTAACAAATCAAAATCGTTCTATTACCATTTTCTTCTTAGGGCATTAGCTATGTTCATTCTGAATTTCATATCTACGAATTCCGGACCATTACTCGCTTGACTCGAAGTCGGGAAGAGAAAACGAAAGCATAAAGCTTCGAAAAATAATGAAGAATATAAACTTCGATAATAACCCCAAAATTACAAACCGTGTATATCGATGCAGATAGCAATATAGAGACACGGAAGAATTAGAAACACTATAAACACAAGAGTATAGTAGAAGTAAATAGATTCTTCTGGTGGTAGATGAAAAAGAAGAATGACAGATATAAAAGTTAGGAGTATATCAAGAATCAGGACTGGATGGAGCATATTGATGAATGCTTTAAAGTAAGAATCAAGGGAGAAAGAATAGAAGGTGTGAGTCGTGGAAAATAAGGAAACGAAGGGGTGAATTTATAGTGAAATATCCGACAGAGCAATCGAAACAGATTATTGCATATAATCAAAAAAGATCCTGATTTCCTTAATCACCAAAGAACCAAATCTTATTATGTAAGATTCTCTTTAAATCCTTTAAATCCCGGAAATCAATCATAACTACGTCATCGGTTAAGACGAATATATTTTACTCATCTCACTCTTTTACGATAGTCTCATTTATATTCTTCGCATAATCGAATCGTTTTATCTACATTACTCAATGATGATAAAACTCCATTATCACCTTATATTTGTCATGAAAACCTTCTTATTGTTATCCATAACAACCTCTATCAAATTTCGGGGACGAAATTTCTTTAACGGGTAGGTACTGTAATGACCAGAAATGTTCTGACCAAATTATACTTATGAGAATAATATTTACATAAATTAAACCATACCAACATGATAAGCAATCCAAATTGTTGAGACTTGTGTTTTTGAAAAGAGTTTTACACAACGTTTGACCGTCCAATATGACCGATGATATCACGAACTATATAACATACGATAATTATACGTTTGTGTATATATATGTATTTATTAATATTTAACATGATCTAAGGATGGTTTAACATCTCATTGTGTACTAATGACAATGAGTTATAAGTATATTTTGAAACTACTAACTTAAGTTTTCAAAACGATAACTATACGTAACATTCTTTGATATATATACTTATAATCTATAATGCTTATACATGTATCGTATATATAATGTATTTAATCACTTTTTAAGGACTTAAATACATAAAACAATATAAGTATATTCACAAAAGATAGCTATATTTGAATTCTCGTTCCGTTTCCTCAAGATTTCTATACGTATATCTAGGGTATATGTACCCGTATCATACCCAGCTTCTATACGTATTTACTATTGGTATATACACATCAAATCAACATCCTAATCAACATTATTACTGCCCTAAATATGAGGTAACTAGAATTTGTCAAGTAGTATGAATTATTAGTAAGAAAACAAAATTAGGAATCCTTTTCTTTCTTTATAAACTAAAAACGTTTTTATAAATGAACACCATTTCTTCACTCCATTTTCTCATACCTACACCCTCATTTCTCTCTCAAAATACTCCTAACTTCATACTTGATCATCTCCAAGCATTTCCCCATCATTTAGCTTCAATTATATGCCTTAAACACCATAAGAAAACTCTTTCAAGAACATAAAGTTTACTTCAAACCTTTTGATCTACCTCCACCACTCTTTGATTCCAAGATTATTTCTTATCTTTTGCAGTAACTTTGTCCAAGTAACTTGAGGTAGTAACCTTGTTCATAATCTTATTCAATTCATATTCATATAGCTATCTTATTTTGTGGTATAAAATTTTAACAACAAGAACATAGTTTGAATGATGTCAAACTTGTTCGCAAACTAAATAGATCCTTCTAACTTGACTTTTAAAACACTTCAAGACCTGTAATATATCATAATGATATGCTAACCTAACAAGATATAACTTGGTTTTACAAAGAACATCTTAAAAACTGAATCTACGTCGTCGGAGTGCAACCGGGGGCTGTTTTGGGTTGGATAATTAAAAACCATCTTGAGCTTTAAATTGGAAGTTCATGTTCTGGAAAAATGATATTTCTTATGAATATGTTAACAATAAAAATTTCATGGTTTAACTCAATGTGTAAGTATTTTTAGAAAAATGATCATTAAATGTTGTTTTTATGATGGAAACTGATCACTTTCATAAGTTTCACCAAAGTTTGACCTATAACCTATGATTTCGAATACAAACTAAGGTATTTTCAGTTCATATTCTTAAAATTTGACTCGATCCAAGGAAGTGGCAAGTTGAACCAACAAAAACGGAGTTGTAATGAAGAAACTACGACTAAAACAAGATTGGGTATCCGAAGCTAGTTTAGCTACGAAAATATTTGGAGAAAAAGTAAATTAATCATATCTTTTCTAATTAATATGATATTTTATATATAATTACTTATGATTTGATATTATATATTTCAGGACCACCCGTAAACAACACGAGAAGATTAATCATAAGACCTCATGATTGTACGCAACACGTCATTTGACAACACGGTACTTTATGTACGCAACACGTCATTTGACAACATGGTACCATGGGTCGAGATTAATTCTGATCAATAAGAATACGATGGGGTCTTTATTTATTTTATTTAAGCAACTAATTGTGGACCACTAATATCGGACTGCTAACTACGGACTAAGAAAATATTAAAAGTATTAAAAGTATATATATATGTAACGATTACTTAAAAAGAAAATATGTTGATATATTATATATATGGTTAGGTTCGTGATATCTATCGGAGACCAAGTCGAATTAAATACCTTCAAGGCAAAAGTGAGTTTCATTTGCTCCCTTTTTAATTGCTTTTGCAATATATATTTTTGGGCTGAGAATACATGCGCTGCTTTTATAAATGTTTACAAAATAGACACAAGTACTTAAAAATATATTCTACGTTGAGTTGTACCACTGGCATATTTCCCTGTAGCTTGGTAACTACTATCTACATGGGTATTGTAAACGCGAATCCTGTTGATAGATCTATCGGGCCTAACAACCCCAACCGGACTGGACGACCAGTATTCAACGGTTGCACAGTACTTCGTTTTGGTGACTACACTTGGTACGGTGTAGTGAGATTTCATAATAAAGGGAATATGCGACGTTGATTAAATGTTAAGTATGGTTACCAAGTGCTTAACCACTTAGAATGCTTTACATACAACTTGCGAGTGTATTATGTTTATGATTATGAAATCTTGTGGTCTATTAACATATTGAAATGATTGTTATGATAAACCTATGAACTCACCAACTTTTTGGTTGACACTTTAAAGCATGTTTATTCTCAGGTATGAATTAAGTCTTCCGCTGTGCATTTGCTCAATATAAGGACATTACTTGGAGCCGATCATCGCAATGGGACCAAATGTTGATGACTTCGTCCAGGTGGATTAGGACGGGTCCTTTCATCCTATGCATTAGAGATTCATAGATAAGATAACATAAGAGATTTAGCCAATCATGGCTAAAATTACACTAATAATAAGCATAGAAACATAAATAATTATCATCTTAGAGTTATTACAAGTTTTAGATTCAAAGTAGATAAAGAAAAGTTGAGAGTACAACTAATTATTGCAAAATAGATAAAGCAAAGTGGAGATTACAACCCAAAATGACAAAGAGAAGAAGATCTAGAGCTAATAATGATGAAACTTGAGCTTGCTTCCTTCAATTCACCTTCAAACTCTAATGGAGGATGAAATTAGGGTTTTTTGTGTGAAATTCGGACTAAAAGCTGCAGATCTCTTGTAATGACCTCCCCTCTTTCCTTTTGTAGTGCTGAAAATTCTGGGCTGAATCAGCGTCAGGAGCGCCGCTTTTGTCTCAGGAGCGGCGCTTTTGGCTAAAAATCTGGAGCGACGCTTTTGTATTCAGGTGCGGCGCTTTTCTTGGTAAGAGTTGCGCTTTTGACAATAAGGAACGACGCTTCTGGCCACTGGTGGAATTGGAGCCAAAACGTGCATGAGAGCGCCGCTTTTATCTGAAGAGCAGCGCTTTGGATTATCAGGAGCGGCGCTCTTTGACTAGGAGCGGCGCTTTTGGAGCTGTTTCCTGCACTTGTCATTTTCTTTGCAATTTTGATAAGGATTTGGTCAATTTTACACCAAATCAGGTTTTTAGCCTTGAACCGACACTTTAGTGCAGAAAAATAACTTTCGGGCCCAATGATCCTCTAAAACGAATGAAATGATGGAGATATTGCGAGATAAAACGTGTATAGTTGGAGCAATATCATCTAGACTATGTTATGCTGATAGTCAAAGCAGCACACTAAAACATTAAGATTCATAATATAATATTTTTTATACTTAGAACAATTTAATGAACTTATGTGTGGGCTGCACAAAAATACAACTAGTGATAATAACTATATTTTGTCATAATTAAATCCTTAAATAGACAATTTACTTATCACTTTTCAATCTGCATTATCTGAAGTGAGTTTCCTAACTACCTCTCCCGATAACATAAAGAATAAAATAGATAAAAAGAGAGTGAACAAGAAGAAAGCATGAGTTCTTTGCAAATTTAAGGATTATATAGAAATTTCGGATGATGATGACAAGGAGAATGAGGGTGACGATGATTAGTTTATTTGCTTAATTTTATGTTTCTAGTTTTTATGCATTTTAAATTATGAACCCTTTTTATTTTAATGTATGTTGAAATTAATGTCACTTTTTATTATTAATGAATTTTATGTATTATTTATAGTGTAATTATAATTATATAAAAAATTTAATTGAAGAATTTACAAACAAAAAAAAAATTAAAAAATTAAATTCCACATTCCACAACCCCAAAACAGCTCACATAATAAATGATCTAATAGCACTTACTAATTTCATTAACAAAAAGTAGTTTCTAAATATGTTTTACTTCGAATTTATTGTAGTAAGAGACATCACCTAAAATTAGGGATGATAATGGAAAAAATATGGATTGTATTTGGATCGGGCGATGTCGTATTAATATTCATATCCAATTGATTTTTGTTTATCCATATCCGTATCCGTATTCATTTTCATTTAATTTCAGTTCATTCATTCAAATCCATATCGACATCCATTTAGATTCATCAATATCTGTATCCATATTCGATAAGGTTCAATCAAATCCATCATGAAGCGGGTGGTATCATATCCACTGGATTAGATGACCATTGTCATCCCTACTCAGAACTTGAATTTTACAACTTTCGGACTTATAAATCAACTCTCATCCATTGACTTAAAAAGCAAATCTCATCCATTGACTTGTTAAAAAAGTATTAGTAATATCTGAAGATATTCTTGTTGATTACGGAGTATTTCATTATGAAAAACAGAAAAGATGTACTCCAAGTTGATATAGCGAGTACAACCTTCTAAATCAAGTTGCTGAAGCACGGAATTATTTTTACTTTTATTACTCGTAATATTTTTTTTTTTTTTTTTAAAGGCAAGTAAGTATTATTAATAAATAAATAGCAGTACACGAGAGAAACTAGCAAGAAGCTAGCTAAGACACGAGATCATGCTCCAATCACACAATTAAAAACATACGACGCACAAGAACACGAAACGAAAGGAAACAAATGGCTCGAGGACAAGACACGACACTAATGGGAAGACACCTCGACTAGCTTTAGAAACTATGTTTCCGAATCTGAGGACGCACATGATGAGCAACACGAGCAACAAATATCGTCGTCGTCATCCTCTTCCGAGTGCAATATTACTCGTAATATTTTTTTAGTGCAATAGAAGTAATGAACGAAAACGAACAGAGAAAACAGATAATTTTTCTATTCAGACTACACAAGGAATACGATTTTCTAATGACAGTTTTGAGAGTCGTCACTAAAATATTAAGGCCACACGCAATGGCTCGTGAGAGCCACCGCCACCCGTGTCACCCCCACCACCACCAAACCGCCACAGGTCCCGCCAGCCACCCCTCACCCTTCTAACGTTCGATTTGTGGGGCCCACGTCCTATTTAATTTTTTTTCCTTTTTCTTTTTTGCAACGGCTAGTAGATTTTTTTCCCCCCACCATTACACTCTCAAATTTTTACACTTTCAAACCCATTTCACTCTCAATTTTTATTTTTCCAACTCATTTCACTCTCAAATTTTTATACACAAAAATTGTTACCCTAAACATTGTTACGTTCTAGATTCACGGCGGCGGTTTGTTTTCCGATGACATGGACTGCTACGTCGGTGGGCGGGTCGATTATATAGATGTGCCGGTCAGTGGGCTTCGAGTTGACGAAATGTTTGATTATTTAAGGCGAAACGCGCACTGCGATGAGATTTTGTGACGATCGCTCCAAATCCATATGGACGAACACGTCATTCATCGATTTCATTGCGAGGTATTTGACCTCTATATGTTACGTTTTGTAAACATTGCATTCTTTTGAAAAGACACACCATAAATGAATATTTAAATCAAAGGTTTTCGTCATCTGATAATTTTTACATATAGACAATCACCGTAAATAATAGTTTACAATAGTACTTCCATTGACAATGCAGTCAAAATAAGATACATGGTGATGATTTGGTGAATGCAACCTTTCCTTGAAAAATATGCCATGTAAGACTCCATGCACATAGCTTGTCTAACATATAAGCAAACAGCGGAAGACTTCTAGGGAACCTGAGAATAAACATGCTAACAAGTGTCAACACAAAAGTTGGTGAGTTCATAGTTTTAATGTTTTGCATAATCTGTACATAAAGGTGGATCACAAGATTTCAGTTATTTCATCCAGAAACGTTTATTAAAATATTCTATAAGATTGAGCACCCTGGTAACTAAGCTTTAATGTTATAATAAGTACCCCTGTTTTAACATACATGCAACCAACATGTACAATACACGCAACCAACATGTACAATACACGCAAACCAACGTGTACTAACCTCAAATAGCATACGTCCGTTAAAAGGCTAGCGCTCTAGCTCGGACGGGGATATCAAGCCCTATGGATCCATATACTACTACTCGCACCCACCAGTTCTTATAACTGGCAGTTACTAGTTACCAAAACTAAGGGATTTTCGGTTCAAACTCAGTGTAGAATTTAGTATGTACTTGTATCCATTGTGTTTAAAATAAAGTGCATGTATTCTCAGCCCAAAAATATATATTGCAAAAACATTTAAAAAGGAAGCAAATGAAACTCACCTTAGCAGTATATAAAGTCGTTCACCAAAATGTGACTGAAACTCGGATTACCAAATAACCATAGATCTCAACCTAGAGAACATATGTTGGTCAATAAATGTCTATCAAGCTAGGTCAGGTCATAGTGTATCATAATCCTAATGCTCGAGATCGACATACAAAAGTTATCAAAAGTTATTTCAAAAAGTCAATCTGACTCAATACAATAGTTGAATGATCATGGTAATCGAATCATTTTAACATTTCTCATAGTTTCCCAATTCTTGAAAATTAAACTATAGTTTTTATAAGGTTTTAAAATATGATAAAACAATCAGTTTTGACAATTGTTCAATAAAACGAGACGTGCCTTATATAAGAATTCATTTACTCGGCTGGTAATATTTAAAAATCCATTTTATCAATCTCGTAAACAAGTTGTTTAAATCTTAATTGCAGATTCAAAAGCAACTTCAATTATCGTCAATCATAATTCAGTTGATCATATCTTTTAATCCGTTCATCGAAACTATTCGATATCTAAATGAAAAGTCATTGATTTTCCGCCAGCCTTCCAAAAACATGCATATCATATACCTTTTCCAGTAATATATGTATTTAATTCGTGATTCATTATAAACTGTTTAACGACGAAATTTAGCATACAAGCATATATAAATATATATACTCGAGCACTAGACATGGATACACAATTAATATATAAAAGATAAGATATGAATGCTCACGTATCAATATTGAGATTCAATATTGCAGGAAAGTACGTAGACGCAACAGAGATGATAAACACTAGGTTTGACTTGCGAACAGTACCCATGAATATTACCCATAACCTCCATAACTATAACCCATAATTTCCTTAGCTCTATCCCGCTCGAAAACCTATTTTTGAATGTGACATGCTCATAACCTCGTCGTAGTATTTTATGTATAATACTAATTAATAATACTAATAATAATAAGATTAATAATAGTATTAATCTTAATAATAATAATAATAATAATAATAATAATAATAATAATAATAATAATAATAATAATAATAATAATAATAATAATAATAATAATAATAATAATAATTATAATAATAATAATAATAATAATAATAATAATAATAATAATAATAATAAGTAAATAATTACGGAGTATATGAAATGAATGAGACCAGAGCCAATTCGATCAATTTATAGGACTTGGCCTGAAAAAGTACCCCATGCGATCGCATGGTTTTTGGGCATCAAGGCCATGCGATCGCATGGCCCTCTGATCCAGCTCACATTCTTTTAACTTCTAGTTTGTCGACATAATTAAATATTAATATAATATATATAATTTAAATTAATTAATTAAATATTATATTATATTTCCATGCATAGTTGATTTGTAATTTTTGTTCCGATAAGTCGTACGTCATCACGCGACTTATGTCCCGGTTCCGGTTTTTCGAACGTCCTTTCGTACGCTGAGAAAACTTGTACTTTATGTTTTGTGACTCGTACCTTTGTCAAAATATAGATTTAAATTATCCATAAACTATATCACTAGAATTGTAACTTATACGCTTGAGTGTTTTGGTCATTTACTTCTATAAATCATCGTCTAGCTATTTGTTAATACATATATAATATCAAATCGTTTTATTACCAAGTTAATATTATATTTTATCATATTGTTAAATATATATTTTCAATATTAATAAACACGTTTTGAAATACACATCGCAAGTTATTCATATATCTAATTCTAACAGTTAATATTCTTATTATTGTATGTGTCCAAATTACGTTATTTAAACAAACACTTTACCATTTATTCCGAATACCGTTAAACATGAATGATTTCGCAAATCAACGTGGACCTCACAACAGAGACCCGTAATAATATCATAATCCTTAAAGGACTCAATAAATATCTTTTAATTCAATCGTTTGGCATAATCTTTTAACTCTGTAGTTAAATATATCAATCAGATAATCAAACCAATAAGTTTAATGCACAGTATCATATACTCATCACTTTGTTACGTTTTCAAGTTATAGTATGTATCTATTTACATATAATTGTTCGTGATTCGTTAAGAATAACCGAAGGGTATTTGAATAGTTTAAGAATTTTAGGATTCAACTTCATAGACTTTGCTTATCGTGTCGGAAACGTTAAATATTAAGTTTAAATTTGGTCAGAAATTTCCGGGTCATCACAGTACCTACCCGTTAAAGAAATTTCGTCCCGAAATTTGAGTGAGGTTGTCATGGCTAACAATAAAAATGTTTTCATGATGAATATGAGTCGATAAATAGAGTTTTATCTCCGTTGAATAATATGGATAAAAAAATCCAATTACTCGAAGCGTATGAGGGAAGTTATCGTAATAGAATGAAATGGAGAATAGAGATGCGTCTTATCTCTTGACGTAGTAACGATTGATTTTTGGAATTTAAGGAATAGAAAATCTTCATAATCTAAATAAGATTTGATTCTTCGGGAATTAAGGAAATTAAGATTTCCTTTGATTAAATGCGTAATCTGCCTCGATTGCTATGTCTGATATTTCGTTATAAATTAACCACTTCCGTTTCATTATTTTCACCACTCCTACATCTTCTTCCTCATTTCATACTTCCAAAAGATTGTGAAATGCTTCATCCAGTTCTGATTCTTGATATACTCCTAACTTTCATATCTGTCATTCTTCTGTTTCATCTACCGCCAGAGGAAGTTGTTTTCTTCTACCATTACCTTGGGGTTATAGTGTTTTTCATTCTTTCGTGTCTTTATATTGCTATACGCATTGATATACACGGTTTGTAAATTTCGGGGTTGTTATCGGGCTTATATTCTCCTTTATATTTCAGAGCTCTATGCTTTCGATTTCTCTTCCCGACTTTAAGTCAAGCGAATAATGGTCCAGAATTCGTAGGTATGGATTTCGGAATGAACATAGTTAATGTTCTAAGAAAGAAATTGTAATGGCACGATCTTGATTTGTCAAATTACTAGAATATCTGGAAAAGACCGAATCATCAAGAAATATATTTTCTTGATATATTTAAAGAGTATATAGAATGAAAGAGTTATGTAACATGGTTCATGATGAGGGTGGGATCTGTGAACCTTTATCACGTTCCATTAGAAACTCAGTATGACTTACTGTAATATAATCACGTTGATCAAGTGTCATTATATTATACTAACTCATGCTTCGGTTCCCCACACTACTTCAAAACATTCATATTTTAAACTTGAAGATTTCAGAATTTAGAAACTAAAATAGTTTCTTTTATGATGTAACACAGATAGCGCGAGAAGATAAATGATTTCAGATAAGAATAGTTATGAAAATATCTTTAGAAATATCGAGGATATTTATAATGAAAGATATGATGATATCTTAGAATATTTAAGATAAGATGATGATGAAGAATATTATCCGTAAAGGTTTTAGAGTAAGGAGCAAGGTATTTGCTAAGGATTTCAGCAGACACTGAATCATTTGGATTCTTTGAAGGTAGGTTTAGTCTTTGTGATTTGTCCACAGCCTCCTTCATGGTATGCTCAATCCGTTTTTCAGTTCCAAACCTTCTCTTTTTCTCAGCTTTACCACCATACTATTCTTTATCATCAAACTTTTGACTGTTAAGGTCGTTTACAGTTTTTGCTGCTTCATCAGCATTTTTCCAATTTCGGAGAACTAGTTTCGCAGTTTGGGGTGTTTTTCAGAAACTTCACATTCGAAGTATATAAGTCTATAAGATAGACATTATATGTATATATATAACTGTTGGCGTAGAATTGCTGCGAAATTCAAAATACTGATTGCTAATTCCCGGTAGTTGGTATGGCAATTACCGTTACAAGATGTGGATGAGTACATGATAGGGTTTCAATGAACAATTATAATGGTTTTTCGGAGAGACTTTAAGTCACAGATTAATGAATTTGCTGGTACATTTACTGTTAATGTGGTGGAACATGAAAGGTTCCCCAGAAATAAAAACGTATATGCCAAAGTTACAAGTCTGAAAGGTCGTCATTGACTGGTTGAACGGTTGATAATACTCGATACTTTGAAAAAGAATTGCAAGGTTATTTTCGATAAAAACAATGCTAAAGGATCTTGCACATATTTAAAGTCAAAGTATATCTTTGAAAGATGTAGAGATCTAAGAATGATGTCACCGGTTCAGAGTTATGACTTGGATTCTGATCCGTCAATATCAGAATATGTAATTGAATTTGTATGAAAACGATTGTATATCGTTGTGAGCATTGTTAATAATTTTTTAATCAAAGTTGAAGAATGTACAGTGTAACATATTAATTGTGAACTTATATATTTCCCGGTATTACCTACCCGTTAAAGATTTCACAATTAATACTTTGTACAAAAGAATTTTTATTACCGTTTTTATGAAATATGTGTATGTATATTTTCTTCAAATGTAACACAGATTTAATGATTTAATATCATATTAAGCTCATTTGATTTTCGGCTTGACTTAGAAATGATTAATCTCTAAAACATTAAAGATTACATAATTTGTGCGGAGTATTTCGCTAATGTAATCGATACTTCATTATTTATTCTTATTCCTCGGTGAAGGATATTGATGCTCGTGGAATTTTTGTGAACCTTACAAGGCACAGATGATGTTTTCTTGAAAGTTTCGAGTACATTGAAAATGAAAATGTAAAATCAATTATGTAATTGAATAATACATTTGGTTTATTATGAAATGGAATTCATTGAGTTGAAACAGAGTTTGTAGTTAACAATGGTTAAGTTGTTAAGGAAGGATGTACATCATTGCATATTAGTAATATGAACTAACCGAGTAGTACCTACCAGTTAAGATTCACACCTAATAGCTTAGTACGAAAAGATTTATTTTGATTTCAAAATTCATATATATTAAATATATATAAAATTTCTTCAGGGGAAATGAGTTAATACTTCATCGGTTATTGTTGCTGGTATTTCTTGGTAACTACGGTGCGTATGACGTTGATGTTCAAGGTACATATTGTGATGTTGAGGCTTGCGGTGCGGATGTTGTTGGTGGTGGTAATGGTACTGTTGGTGTTGTTGTCGGTGGTACTGTTGATGCCGGTGATTCTGCTGGTGCTTGTAACCTTTGCACCATATTCTCCAAAGCCACTACCCGAGCGCGAAGCTCGTTGACTTCTTCTACTACACCGGGATGATTGGCAGTTCAAACGAGCGGATGAATAAGATCCAGAATTTGAGAGAGTATATGATCATGACGAGATATTCTGGAGATGAGAGAGAAAATGGTATTACGAACAGGTTCGCCGGTAAGTGCTTCAGGTTCTTCGCCAAGAGGGCAATGTGTTGGATGGAAGGGATCGCCTTCTTCTTGTCTCCAATGATTAAGTATGCTACGAACCCATCCCCAATTCATCCAGAATAGGTGATGGCTGATTGGTTGATCCATTCCGGTTACACTGTCTTCGAAATTCAGGTGAATATCCATATCGGAATAGCTGTCGGAGTTTAAGCAATTTGAAATAGATGCGGGATCCATCTTGTATAATTAGGGAATTGATTTTTGATATGAATTAGATTATAGGACTAATTTGGTACTCCTCAATACATAGTTTACATATGTATTTATAATACCATAATCCCATAAGTTGCGGAGGATTTTATGGAAGATGTCAGGCAAAGTTTACTGTAATAGATATGCCAAGATATGAATTTTGTCTATACTATCTATGCAATCAATGCAATAAGACGCGTTTAGACTTAAGATGATAGACAGGTAATTTTCGACAAGAAATGATAAGCAAAACTTTTAACATGCAGACACGGTCGAAGTCCAGACTCACTAATGCATCTTAACAATTATCAGTTAGACACACTCATGCAAGACCTGGTTCGCTAGGACCAACGCTCTGATACCAACTGTGACGATTGCTCCAAATCCTTATGGACGAACACGTCATTCATCAATTTCATTGCGAGGTATTTGACCTCTATATGTTACGTTTTGTAAACATTGCATTCTTTTGAAAAGACACACCATAAATGAATATTTAAATCAAAGGTTTTCGTCATCTGATGATTTCTACATATAGACAATCACCGTAAATAATAGTTTACAATAGTACTTCCATTGACAATGCAGTCAAAATAAGATACATGGTGATGATTTGGTGAATGCAACCTTTCCTTGAAAAATATGCCATGTAAGACTCCATGCACATAGCTTGTCTAACATATAAGCAAACAGTGGAAGACTTCTAGGGAACCTGAGAATAAACATGCTAACAAGTGTCAACACAAAGGTTGGTGAGTTCATAGTTTTAATGTTTTGCATAATCTGTACATAAAGGTGGATCACAAGATTTCAGTTGTTTCATCCAGAAACGTTTATCAAAATATTCTATAAGATTGAGCACCCTGGTAACTAAGCTTTAATGATATAATAAGTACCCCTATTTTAACATACATGCAACCAACATGTACAATACATGCAAACCAATGTGTACTAACCTCAAATAGTATACGTCCGTTAAAAGGCTAGCGCTCTAGCTCGGATGGGGATATTAAGCCCTATGGATCCATATACTACTACTAGCGCCCACCAGTTCTTATAACTGGCAGTTACTAGTTACCAAAGCTAAGGGATTTTCGGTTCAAACTCAGTGTAGAATTTAGTATGTACTTGTATCCATTGTGTTTAAAATAAATTGCATGTATTCTCAGCCCAAAAATATATATTGCAAAAGCATTTAAAAAGGGAGCAAATGAAACTCACCTTAGCAGCATATAAAGTCGTTCACCAAAATATGACTGAAACTCGGATTACCAAATAACCGTAGATCTCAACCTAGAGAACATATGTTGGTCAATAAATGTCTATCAAGCTAGGTCAGGTCATAGTGTATCATAATCCTAATGCTCGAGATCGTCATACAAAAGTTATCAAAAGTTATTTCAAAAAGTCAATCTGACTCAATACAATAGTTGAATGATCATGGTAATCGAATCATTTTAACATTTCTCATTGTTTCCCAATTCTTGTAAAATTAAACTATAGTTTTTATAAGGTTTTAAAATATGATAAAACAATCAGTTTTCACAATTGTTCAACAAAACGAGACGTGCCTTATATTAGAATTCATTTACTCGGCTGGTAATATTTAAAAATCCATTTTATCAATCTCGTAAACAAGTTGTTTAAATCTTAATTGCAGATTCAAAAGCAATTTCAATTATCGTCAATCATAATTCAGTTGATCATATCTTTTAATCCGTTCATCGAAACTATTCGATATCTAAATGAAAAGTCATTTATTTTCCACCAGCTTTCCAAAAACATGCATATCATATACCTTTTTCCAGTAATATATGTATTTAATTAGTGATTCATTATAAACTGTTTAACGACAAAATTTAGCATACAAGCATATATAAATATATATACTCGAGCACTAGACATGGATACACAATTAATATATAAAAGATAAGATATGAATGCTCACGTATCAATATTGAGATTCAATATTGCAGGAAAGTACGTAGATGCAACAGAGATGATAAACACTAGGTTTGACTTGCGAACAGTACCCATGAATATTACCCATAACCTCCATAGCTATAACCCATAATTTCCTTAGCTCTATCCAGCTCGAAAACCTATTTTTGAATGTGACATGCTCATAACCTCGTCGTAGTATTTTATGTATAATACTAATTAATAATACAAATAATAATAAGATTAATAATAATATTAATCTTAATAATAATAATAATAATAATAATAATAATAATAATAATAATAATAATAATAATAATAATAAGTAAATAATTACGGAGTATATGAAATGAATGAGACCAGAGCCAATTCGATCAATTTATAGGACTTGGCCTGAAAAAGTACCCCATGCGATCGCATGGTTTTTGGGCATCAAGGCCATGCGATCGCATGGCCCTCTGATCCAACTCACATTCTTTTAACTTCTAGTTTGTCGACATAATTAAATATTAATATAATATATATAATTTAAATTAATTAATTATATATTATATTATATTTCCGCGCATAGTTGATTTGTAATTTTTGTTCCGATAAGTTGTACGTCATCACGCGACTTATGTCCCGGTTCCGGTTTTTCGAACGTCCTTTCGTACGCTGAGAAAACTTGTATTTTATGTTTTGTGACTCGTACCTTTGTCAAAATATAGATTTAAATTATCCATAAACTATATCACTAGAATTGTGACTGATACACTTGAGTGTTTTGGTCATTAATTACTTCTATAAATCATCGTCTCGCTATTTGTTAATACATATATAATATCAAATCGTTTTATTACCAAGTTAATATTATATTTTATCATATTGTTAAATATATATTTTCAATATTAATAAACACGTTTTGAAATACACATCGCAAGTTATTCATATATTTAATTCTTACAGTTAATATTCTTATTATTGTATGTGTCCAAATTACGTTATTTAAACAAACACTTTACCATTTATTCCGAATACCGTTAAACATGAATGATTTCCCAAATCAACGTGGACCTCACAACAGAGACCCGTAATAATATCATAATCCTTAAGGGACTCAATAAATATCTTTTAATTTAATCGTTTGGCATAATCTTTTAACTCTGTAGTTAAATATATCAATCAGATAATCAAACCAATAAATTTAATGCACAGTATCATATACTCATCACTTTGTTACGTTTTCAAGTTATAGTATGTATCTATTTACATATAATTGTTCGTGATTCGTTAAGAATAACCGAAGGGTATTTGAATAGTTTAAGAATTTTAGGATTCAACTTCATAGACTTTGCTTATCGTGTCGGAAACGTTAAAGATTAAGTTTAAATTTGGTCAGAAATTTTCGGGTCATCACAGATTTCGCAGTTTGCATACTGGAATCCCGAGAATAAGGTCTTCGAGTGGCTTCAGGATAACGATAAATGGGTGTGGCTACTCGGAACTGCAATAATCAAATAAATGTCGTGTTGTATACCAAACATATTTGGGACGATCTTCCTCACGAAACCGATGGTAGTGCGGATAGTTATTATACCGATTAATCGGTATTTAGTTTATGTACTAGTCTTTTTTTTCATGTAATCGTGTGTGTTTTTTTTTTTTTTTTTTTGTACTCGTTTTTTTTTCTTTTTTGTATTCGTAGTTTAATTTTAATGTATGCGTATTTTTATTAATTTATGTAATCGGCTTTTTTATTATTTTTAATGTAATTCGTATTTTTTGTTTTTTAGTTTATAAATGTTATTTATATTTTAAGTTTTCAATAATAATAAAAAACGGGTAAAGTAGGGTGGTGAAGTTTATGATTGTGGGTGTTTAGTGAAAAGAATGTGAAAGAAATGTTAAAGGGTTTGTGCTGATGTGGCACTGATGTGGCGGGTAAAATGAGTGTGAAAGAAACTAACAATTGCATGTGGCCTAAGACACGTTTAATTCGTTTGCACATCCAAATTAACCACTTACTTTCTGAAGATAACCACCAACCAACAAATTGTACTCTCTTTTATGGATCAATTTACTTCTTAATGATAGCCTGAAGGAATATCGTTAGAAAAATTTATCATTTTCACTATATATATATATATATATGTCTTATAAATTGTACTTCTCAAACTGCTATTTTAAACTAGACTGGAACGTACATACATAAAACTTAATTCAATACGTTTATTGTTTTCATTTTCTTGTTTTATAACAGGATTATAAAAGATGGAAAATATTAATAGAAATTATATTTGAAATCGACCTGTAACGTTTTTGTCTCCGAAACTTCAATAATGATATTGAATTATCTTTCCTTTTCAAGGTGTCACAACATGAAGATTTGACAATCTATAAAATAAATGTTTAAATTTACTAAAACACCCTTTATAATATTTTTATCCACAAAAGTACCTTTCACATGGAATCTAGACAATTTGCAGTGTTGACGGTAACGTGAAAATATGACGGGTTTTTTTAGGACGATAGGGGTAACGTATTAGAGGTGATGGTAAAAAGGGAAGTAAATAGGGAAGGTGTTGGAAGCGAATGTTGTGTGACGTGTCAAAATATTATTGAAAGTTGGATGAAAAATGTTGAAAAAAAAAAAAAAAAACATCACGAATGTGCTTAAATGGAGCACGTCAAAAAAAATGTAACCCAACACATGCCGCACTGCTAGCGTGCCGGTAACGTGCTGGGGTAACAAAATATCCGATAACGCGTGTTGTATATAGTCGTATATCATATTAATATTTTATATATGTATTTATTTATTCCTTCTATTAACTAGATAAAATATACTCGTAGCGTATTTAGTTTATAAAAACTGCACTAATTTAAGTTGTATATGAAACAAAAATTTCGTTTCTTATATCCTTAAAAAGGTCTATTCATTTTCTTGACTTAATAATAGAAGTTCATAGTTTCTAATTGGAATTTTTGGCTTCTAAAGTTTATGTAATTTTATTCTAACTCCTTGTTAAAAAGTGTGTAATAAAATCTTGTTAAAAAGAAATAAAGTTCGTTGTTTATGCAACAAGAAAATAGATTACAGATATAAAGAGGGCTTCAACAACATTGCTCAACCTTCTAGAAGTAGAGTATGAGGAGGTCTCCATATACGCTTTAGGTTAAATCATGTATATCTGACTAAAAATGTTAAATCATGTATATCTGACTAAAAATGTATATTATCTCCGGCTAGTTTAAAGAGAGAATTTTTTTCTCTTCCATTTAAAGTTTTAGTTTATAATAGTAGGAATATAATTGACTAAAATTTAAGATCATAATTTTAGTCATTCTTATCTAATATTCTTTTCGTTTTATTCTTATTGACATGTGATTCATCTGGAAGCAATCCTTTTACTCTCGAGTAAAGAGATTGATGACTTTTTTCTTCCTGTAAGCGGAGATTTTTTTTTTATACATGGATGGTGATGTGTGCAAAGGTGTATATGAAATAGTTATATTTTTATTGCGAAATATTATTAAATACGATACAATTTTACACAAGTTATTTATTTATTTATAGAGTGGATATACCCAAACCTTGCTACAACACTATAGGCAGTGTACCTAATCGTACAGTAGTGTAGTTTTTAGTAAGTCCGGTTCGTCCACAGGGAACTAGCCAAGTTTAACGCTATATTTTTTTTTACAACTATATTTGTGTATATATATATATATATATATATATATATATATATATATATATATATATATATATATATATATATATATATATATATATATATATATATATAAGTAGTATTATTATTATTATTATAAAAAGGGGGTTTTTACCGTTTAATGACCGGTTTGTCGATTTTATGTCTTAAGTCGCAGTTAAAACCTAATGTAAAATATTAAAAATAAAAATAACTTAATTTAAAGCGTAAAGTAAATGACAATAATTAAAGTGCGATAAATAAAAGTACGATAAATAAAATTGCGATAATTAAAAAGTACGATAATTAAAAGTGCAATAAATAAAATGACAGTAAATAAAAGTGCGATAAAATATGAAATAAAAGAATTATGCTTATTTAAACTTCCATAATCATGATGTTTGACGTGTTGATTTTAGTTTATTACCATGGGTTAATTGTCCTTTGTCCTGGATTATTCGATATGTCCATACGGTTTTGTCCATAATAGTCCATCAGTCATAAATATAAAGTGCGAGAGTCTTCGTCAAATTATCCTTATACCCGAAGTCAAATATTCCAACTAATTGGGGATTCAAACTGTAACAAGGTCTTAATACTTTTTTAATGAATACACCAGGTTATCGACTGCGTGTAATCCAAGGTTTTATTACTTTGTTAACAATTACACCGATTACCCTTGTATGTAATTCACCCCTGTTTCAACAAGTCTATTGATTATTAATCCATCCCCGTGTCCATTCAAATGAACGATAATTCGTATTTATAGATATCCCGCCCACCGTACCCGATTAAGCGTATGTGGTTATATATAGATACGTCAAATTGTAATCTTTATATTAAATTAACGAGGTATCGTTTAGTTAATATAAAGTCCATTAATAGCCCATAGTCTAATTTTCACAAGTGTCGTTCTTTTGTCCAAACCCCAATTATGGTACAAAGCCCGATTACCCCGTCTTTAATATTTAGCCCAACATCACGATTACTTTGGCTTAAATAAGCATAATAATAACTTAGCTACGAGACATTAATTTAAAAAAGTTGAACATAACTTACAATGATTAATAATGGCGTAGCTTTACACGGACAGAATTTCGACTTACACACTTACAACATTCGCTAACATAACCTTATTATTATTAATCTTAAATTAAAATTAAAATTATAAATATATATATATATATATATATATATATATATATATATATATATATATATATATATATATATATATATATATATATATATATATATATATATATATATATATATATATATATATATCGTGAGAGAGAGAGATTGAAAAATTATGTCTAAAATTCGCCCGAAAAACGCTGAATTTATAGATGTGGCCTGTGATTTCTTCCCATGCGATCGCATGCTGTTTGGGCATGCTGGCCATGCGATCGCATGGCAGCCAAAAACTGTTCCAAGTCGTTCCAAAACGTGGGCTGCTGAATTACTTAATATATATAATATAATATATATAAATTTATATAATTATATAAATATTATATTATATTCTTGTATTCCGTTGACTTGTAATTTTCGGTCCGTTGCGTCGTGCGTTGATAGTTGGTTCATGTCTCGGTTCCGGATTTTCGAACGTCCTTGCATACAATTTAATATCTTGTACTTTGCGTTTTGCGTCTTGTACTCTTGTAACTTTTAGACGTTTCTCATCAATAATTTGAACCTACTTTGATTGTACTTTGTACTTTTGACGTTTTGGTCATTTTCGTCTTCAATTCGTCGAATCCGTCTTTTATCTTTACCTTTTATTATTTAAACAAATATCACTTGTAAATAGAACAATTGCAACCAAAAGCTTGTCTTTCTTGAAGGATAATGCTATGAAATATATGTTCATTTTTAGCATTATCAGATGGGAAAACAACTTCTTTCATAGATTTTCTAGGTTAGATGATGGTTGTCTATATCTCAAACGCTCTCAGACTTCATAAGTGTCAGATTAAGTATTGTTGTTGGTAAGGTTTTGATTAAATTTATCTAAATAAAATTGATCAAAATTTATGTGACGACCCGGAAATTTCCGACCAAATTTAAACTTAACCTTTATATGTTTCCGACACGATAAGCAGAATTTGTAATGTTGAATCTTAAAAAGTTTGGAACTACATTCATGTAATCAATTACCCTTTGACCGTGTTAAACGATTCACGAACAATTATGTGTATATAGATATGTATATATAATATATAATATTAACTGAAAACATTAACAAAGTATTAGATATATGATACTTTACATGAACATATTTGTTTCGATATATTTATCGACAGAATTAAGAGATAATATCAAATGATTGAATTATCAGATACATTATGATATGATTACGGGCCTATGTTATAAGGTCCACTGTGATTTAAGAAATCTATTCTTTTTGACAACTCATTACTTAACCAGTATGATAAAGATAACGATATTTATATTTTATTTTATTAAATATATATAACGATTTAAATTAATATTATATATTTTTATACGCGTATTATACGTACATAGTTTTATACTTTTACTATACTTTAACTTTACCTTTACTTTACTTTTACTTTACTTTAACTTTAATAATTCATACTTTAATAATTCACTTTAATAATTCATACTTTAATAATTCACTTTAATAATTCATACTTTAATAATTCACTTTAATAATTCATACTTTAATAATTCACTTTAATAATTCATACTTTAATAATTCACTTTAATAATTCATACTTTAATAATTCATACTTTAATAATTCACTTTAATAATTCAAAAATCTATTATAAATAGAATTCAATAGGTTTCATTATTTCATAGAAACTTGAAAATATATTTCTCTAAACTCTCTCAATCGAATTACATATATATATATATATTTACTTAGTACTATTTCAAGATATTATTAGTATACATAAAATACTACAACGGAGTTATATTCAGACGATTTCAAAATAAGTTTTCAAATGTGATATAGCTAAGGAAATTATGGGTTATAGCTATGAAGGTTATGGGTATTGATCGAGGGTATTGCTCGTGAGGTCAACCTAACGTTTATCATTTTTGTTGCGTCTACGTACTTTCCTGCAATATTGAATCACAATATTGATACGTGAGGATTCATATCTTATCTTTTATATATTAATAGTGTATCCCTGACTAGTGCTCGAGTATATATGATTATGCATGTTTGTATGCTTAGTTTCGTCGTTAAATAGTTTATGATAAATCACGAATTTGATACATATGCTACTGAGATAAGTTATATGATATGCATGTCGTTGAAAAGCTGAAGAAAAAAATTAATAACTTTTCATTTAGAAATCGTGTGGTTTCGATGAACGGATTAAAAGATATGGTCAACTGAATTATCATTAATTTTAATATTATTATTAAAACGATTATTATAACTGTTATCAGTTGATGTTATTACTAAAGTTATCTTTATTACTAAAAATTAATATTTTTATTGAAACTGTCATTTTATTATTTTTATCATTATTATTATTATTATCAATATTATTTTATCAAATAAATATGCGTACAAAGATATTTTTACCACACTTAATGTAATTACATTAATAATACATACCACTATATTTTTATGATATTAAGTGAATTTTATAAATTTTATTACTTGAGATATATAAAAGTATATTTTTATCATATATGAATTTTAATATAAATTTTTATTTATTAATAGATGACTTGTATTATTTAGTATAATAAGATCTGATAAATATATTTAAATATATAAAACTACTATATATAAGTTATGTAATAAACATGTATAGATTTTGAAAGTCATTTTGGGTCAAGTTGACTTTTGTTGACTTTTGCATGTCGGTCTCGAGCATTAGGATTGTGATACACTACGACTTGACCTAAATTGTTAGACAGATATTGACCAACATATAAATATATATACTTAATATAGGTTCGTGAATCCGAGACAAACCCTGCACTTGTTCAGTGCCTTCATATACATAATTGCTACGAAATACAGTATTGTGAGTTTCATTTGCTCCCTTTTTAATTGCTTTTGCAATATATATTTTTGGGCTGAGAATACATGCGCTGTTTTATAAATGTTTTACGAAATAGACACAAGTACTAAAACTAATTCTACGTGGGTTTAAACCAGAAATATACCCTTAGCTTGGTAACATTAAACTACTTGTCTATGTACGGTAGGCGCGAATCCTAAAGATAGATCTATTGGGCCTGACAAACCCCATCCTGACTATGGGATGCTTTAGTACTTCGAGGTTATATTAAACACACCTGATCTGGTGTACTTCAGAGGGTAAAACATGAACGTTAAGGCTTGTTACCGGGTGCCTACAACTTATAGAATACTTTTATACACTTGTGAGTGTAAGGATATTTATAGAAACTGAAATCTTGTGGTCTATTACTATTACGGAAATGATGGATTATGATAAACTAATGAACTCACCAACCTTTTAGTTGACACTTTAAAGCATGTTTATTCTCAGGTATTAAAGAAATCTTCCGCTGTGCATTAGCTCATTTTAAGGATATTACCTGGAGTCATTCATGACATACTTTGAAAGACGTTGCATTCGAGTCGTTGAGTTCATCAAGATTAATATTAAGTCAATTATAGTTGGATGTAATATGAAATGGTATGCATGCCGTCAATTTTTGATGTAAAGAAAGTTTGTCTTTTAAAAACGAATGCAATGTTTGTAAAACGTATCATATAGAGGTCAAATACCTCGCGATGTAATCAACTATTGTGAATCGTTTATAATGTATATGAACGGGTCCTTTCAGTTGGTATCAGAGCGGTGGTCTTAGCGAACCAGGTCTTGCATTAGTGTGTCTAACTGATAGTTGTTAAGATGCATTAGTGAGTCTGGACTTCGACCGTATCTGCATGTCAAAATTTTTGCTTATCATTTTTAGTCGAAAATCATCTACTTACCATCCTTAGGAAATTACGTGCTTATCATTCTTAAGTCTAGACGCGTTTTCCTACATTTATTGCATAATAGTATATAGACGAATTCTTATCTTAGCATATCTGTTACTGTGAACTTTGACTGACATCTTTCAAAGATTCCTCCGTAATTTATGGGATTTTGGTATTATATATACATATGTAAATTATGTATTGAAGAATACCAAATCTAAATTCTACAATCTATTTCATACCAAAAAAATTCTTTCCCTGATCATACAAGATGGATCCCTCAACCAGTTTGAGTTCCTCGGATTCCGACAGCTATGCCGATATGGATTTCCACATGAGCTCCGAAAGCAGCGTGACCGGAATGAATCAACCAATTAGCCATCATCTATTCTGGATGAATTGGGGATGGGTTCGTAATCTACTTAACCATTGGAGACAAGAAGAAGGCGATCCCTTTCATCCACCACATTGCCCTCTTGGCAATGAACCTGAAGCACTTACCGGCGAACCTGTCCGAAACACCATTTTCTCTCTCATTTCCAGAGTATCTCGTCACGATTGTATACTACACCAAATTCTAGATCTTATTTATCCGCTCGTGGTGTAATAGAAGAAGTCAACGAGCTTCGCGCTCGGGCAGTGGCTTTGGAGAATATGGTGCAAAGGTTACAAACACCAGCAGCAGCACCAACAACATAACCAGTACCACCATCAACAACATCAACAGTACCATTACCACCACCAACAACAACCGCATCGCAAACCTCAACTTCACAATCTGTCCCACGAGCATCGACGTCATACGCTATGTAGATACCAAGGAATACCACAACGATGAAGTATTGATTCATAACTTCATTGGGGAAACATTCTACGGCGATTATTGAAATGTCCCGTTCTTATTGATTAAAAACGTTCCATATTAATTGATTTCGTTGCGAGGTTTTGACCTCTATATGAGACGTTTTTCAAAGACTGCATTCATTTTTAAACAAACCATAACCTTTATTTCATCAATAAAGGTTTAAAAAGCTTTACGTAGATTATCAAATAATGATAATCTAAAATATCCTGTTTACACACGACCATAACATAATGGTTTACAATACAAATATGTTACAACAAAATAAGTTTCTTGAATGCAGTTTTTACACAATATCATACAAGCATGGACTCCAAATCTTGTCCTTATTTAAGTATGCGACAGCGGAAGCTCTTAATAATCACCTGAGAATAAACATGCTTAAAACGTCAACAAAAATGTTGGTGAGTTATAGGTTTAACCTATATATATCAAATCGTAACAATAGACCACAAGATTTCATATTTCAATACACATCCCATACATAGAGATAAAAATCATTCATATGGTGAACACCTGGTAACCGACAATAACAAGATGCATATATAAGAATATCCCCATCATTCCGGGACACCCTTCGGATATGATATAAATTTCGAAGTACTAAAGCATCCGGTACTTTGGATGGGGTTTGTTAGGCCCAATAGATCTATCTTTAGGATTCGCGTCAATTAGGGTGTCTGTTCCCTAATTCTTAGATTACCAGACTTAATAAAAAGGGGCATATTCGATTTCGATAATTCAACCATAGAATGTAGTTTCACGTACTTGTGTCTATTTTGTAAATCATTTATAAAACCTGCATGTATTCTCATCCCAAAAATATTAGATTTTAAAAGTGGGACTATAACTCACTTTCACAGATTTTTACTTCGTCGGGAAGTAAGACTTGGCCACTGTTGATTCACGAACCTATAACAATATATACATATATATTAAAGTATGTTCAAAATATATTTACAACACTTTTAATATATTTTGATGTTTTAAGTTTATTAAGTCAGCTGTCCTCGTTAGTAACCTATAACTAGTTGTCCACAGTTAGATGTACAGAAATAAATCGATAAATATTATCTTGAATCAATCCACGACCCAGTGTATACGTATCTCAGTATTGATCACAACTCAAACTATATATATTTTGGAATCAACCTCAACCCTGTATAGCTAACTCCAACATTCACATATAGAGTGTCTATGGTTGTTCCGAAATATATATAGATGTGTCGACATGATAGGTCGAAACATTGTATACGTGTCTATGGTATCTCAAGATTACATAATATACAATACAAGTTGATTAAGTTATGGTTGGAATAGATTTGTTACCAATTTTCACGTAGCTAAAATGAGAAAAATTATCCAATCTTGTTTTACCCATAACTTCTTCATTTTAAATCCGTTTTGAGTGAATCAAATTGCTATGATTTCATATTAAACTCTATTTTATGAATCTAAACAGAAAAAGTATAGGTTTATAGTCGGAAAAATAAGTTACAAGTCGTTTTTGTAAAGGTAGTCATTTCAGTCGAAAGAACGACGTCTAGATGACCATTTTAGAAAACATACTTCCACTTTGAGTTTAACCATAATTTTTGGATATAGTTTCATGTTCATAATAAAAATCATTTTCTCAGAATAACAACTTTTAAATCAAAGTTTATCATAGTTTTTAATTAACTAACCCAAAACAGCCCGCGGTGTTACTACGACGGCGTAAATCCGGTTTTACGGTGTTTTTCGTGTTTCCAGGTTTTAAATCATTAAGTTAGCATATCATATAGATATAGAACATGTGTTTAGTTGATTTTAAAAGTCAAGTTAGAAGGATTAACTTTTGTTTGCGAACAAGTTTAGAATTAACTAAACTATGTTCTAGTGATTACAAGTTTAAACCTTCGAATAAGATAGCTTTATATGTATGAATCGAATGATGTTATGAACATCATTACTACCTTAATTTCCTTGGATAAACCTACTGGAAAAGAGAAAAATGGATCTAGCTTCAATGGATCCTTGGATGGCTCGAAGTTCTTGAAGCAGAATCATGACACGAAAACAAGTTCAAGTAAGATCATCACTTGAAATAAGATTGTTATAGTTATAGAAATTGAACCAAAGTTTGAATATGATTATTACCTTGTATTAGAATGATAACCTACTGTAAGAAACAAAGATTTCTTGAGGTTGGATGATCACCTTACAAGATTGGAAGTGAGCTAGCAAACTTGAAAGTATTCTTGATTTTATGAAACTAGAACTTTTGGAATTTATGAAGAACACTTAGAACTTGAAGATAGAACTTGAGAGAGATCAATTAGATGAAGAAAATTGAAGAATGAAAGCGTTTGTAGATGTTTTTGGTCGTTGGTGTATGGATTAGATATAAAGGATATGTAATTTTGTTTTCATGTAAATAAGTCATGAATGATTACTCATATTTTTGTAATTTTATGAGATATTTCATGCTAGTTGCCAAATGATGGTTCCCACATGTGTTAGGTGACTCACATGGGCTGCTAAGAGCTGATCATTGGAGTGTATATACCAATAGTACATACATCTAAAAGCTGTGTATTGTACGAGTACGAATACGGGTGCATACGAGTAGAATTGTTGATGAAACTGAACGAGGATGTAATTGTAAGCATTTTTGTTAAGTAGAAGTATTTTGATAAGTGTATTGAAGTCTTTCAAAAGTGTATAAATACATATTAAAACACTACATGTATATACATTTTAACTGAGTCGTTAAGTCATCGTTAGTCGTTACATGTAAGTGTTGTTTTGAAACCTTTAGGTTAACGATCTTGTTAAATGTTGTTAACCCAATGTTTATAATATCAAATGAGATTTTAAATTATTATATTATCATGATATTATCATGTATGAATATCTCTTAATATGATATATATACATTAAATGTCTTTACAACGATAATCGTTACATATATGTCTCGTTTAAAAATCATTAAGTTAGTAGTCTTGTTTTTACATATGTAGTTCATTGTTAATATACTTTATGATATGTTTTCTTATCATAGTATCATGTTAACTATATATATATATATATCCATATATATGTCATCATATAGTTTTTACAAGTTTTAACGTTCGTGAATCACCGATCAACTTGGGTGGTCAATTGTCTATATGAAACATATTTCAATTAATCAAGTCTTAACAAGTTTGATTGCTTAACATGTTGGAAACATTTAATCATGTAAATATCAATCTCAATTAATATATATAAACATGGAAAAGTTCGGGTCACTACAGTACCTACCCGTTAAATAAATTTCGTCCCGAAATTTTAAGCTGTTGAAGGTGTTGACGAATCTTCTGGAAATAGATGCGGGTATTTCTTCTTCATCTGATCTTCACGCTCCCAGGTGAACTCGGGTCCTCTACGAGCATTCCATCGAACCTTAACAATTGGTATCTTGTTTTGCTTAAGTCTTTTAACCTCACGATCCATTATTTCGACGGGTTCTTCGATGAATTGAAGTTTTTCGTTGATTTGGATTTCATCTAACGGAATAGTGAGATCTTCTTTAGCAAAACATTTCTTTAAATTCGAGACGTGGAAAGTGTTATGTACAGCCGCGAGTTGTTGAGGTAACTCTAGTCCGTAAGCTACTGGTCCGACACGATCAATAATCTTGAATGGTCCAATATACCTTGGATTTAATTTCCCTCGTTTACCAAATCGAACAACGCCTTTCCAAGGTGCAACTTTAAGCATGACCATCTCTCCAATTTCAAATTCTATATCTTTTCTTTTAATGTCAGCGTAGCTCTTTTGTCGACTTTGGGCGGTTTTCAACCGTTGTTGAATTTGGATGATCTTCTCGGTAGTTTCTTGTATAATCTCCGGACCTGTAATCTGTCTATCCCCCACTTCACTCCAACAAATCGGAGACCTGCACTTTCTACCATAAAGTGCTTCAAACGGCGCCATCTCAATGCTTGAATGGTAGCTGTTGTTGTAGGAAAATTCTGCTAACGGTAGATGTCGATCCCAACTGTTTCCGAAATCAATAACACATGCTCGTAGCATGTCTTCAAGCGTTTGTATCGTCCTTTCGCTCTGCCCATCAGTTTGTGGATGATAGGCAGTACTCATGTCTAGACGAGTTCCTAATGCTTGCTGTAATGTCTGCCAGAATCTTGAAATAAATCTGCCATCCCTATCAGAGATAATAGAGATTGGTATTCCATGTCTGGAGACGACTTCCTTCAAATACAGTCGTGCTAACTTCTCCATCTTGTCATCTTCTCTTATTGGTAGGAAGTGTGCTGATTTGGTGAGACGATCAACTATTACCCAAATAGTATCAAAACCACTTGCAGTCCTTGGCAATTTAGTGATGAAATCCATGGTAATGTTTTCCCATTTCCATTCCGGGATTTCGGGTTGTTGAAGTAGACCTGATGGTTTCTGATGCTCAGCTTTGACCTTAGAACACGTCAAACATTCTCCTACGTATTTAGCAACATCGGCTTTCATACCCGGCCACCAAAAATGTTTCTTGAGATCCTTGTACATCTTCCCCGTTCCAGGATGTATTGAGTATCTGGTTTTATGAGCTTCTCTAAGTACCATTTCTCTCATATCTCCAAATTTTGGTACCCAAATCCTTTCAGCCCTATACCGGGTTCCGTCTTCCCGAATATTAAGATGCTTCTCCGATCCTTTGGGTATTTCATCCTTTAAATTTCCCTCTTTTATAACTCCTTGGTGCGCCTCCTTTATTTGAGTAGTAATGTTATTATGAATCATTATATTCATAGATTTTACTCGAATGGGTTCTCTGTCCTTCCTGCTCAAGGCATCGGCTACCACATTTGCCTTCCCCGGGTGGTAACGAATCTCAAAGTCGTAATCATTCAATAATTCAACCCACCTACGCTGCCTCATATTCAGTTGTTTCTGATTAAATATGTGTTGAAGACTTTTGTGGTCGGTATATATAATACTTTTGACCCCATATAAGTAGTGCCTCCAAGTCTTTAATGCAAAAACAACCGCGCCTAATTCCAAATCATGCGTCGTATAATTTTGTTCGTGAATCTTCAATTGTCTAGACGCATAAGCAATCACCTTCGTTCGTTGCATTAATACACAACCGAGACCTTGCTTTGATGCATCACAATAAATCACAAAATCATCATTCCCTTCAGGCAATGACAATATAGGTGCCGTAGTTAGCTTTTTCTTCAATAACTGAAACGCTTTCTCTTGTTCATCATTCCATTCAAATTTCTTCCCTTTATGCGTTAATGCAGTCAAGGGTTTTGCTATTCTGGAAAAGTCTTGGATGAACTTTCTGTAGTAACCAGCTAGTCCTAAAAACTGGCGTATGTGTTTCGGAGTTTTCGGGGTTTCCCACTTTTCAACAGTTTCTATCTTTGCCGGATCCACCTTAATACCTTCTTTGTTCACTATGTGACCGAGGAATTGAACTTCTTCCAACCAAAATGCACACTTTGAAAACTTAGCGTACAATTCTTCCTTCCTCAATACTTCTAACACCTTTCTCAAATGTTCACCATGTTCTTGGTCATTCTTTGAGTAAATTAGTATGTCATCAATGAAAACAATGACAAACTTGTCAAGGTATGGTCCACACACTCGGTTCATAAGGTCCATGAACACAGCTGGTGCATTAGTTAAACCAAACGGCATGACCATAAACTCGTAATGACCGTAACGTGTTCTGAAAGCAGTCTTTGGAATATCATCTTCTTTCACCCGCATTTGATGATACCCGGAACGTAAGTCAATCTTTGAATAAACAGACGAGCCTTGTAGTTGATCAAATAAGTCGTCGATTCTCGGTAGTGGGTAGCGGTTCTTGATGGTAAGTTTGTTCAACTCTCGGTAGTCGATACACAACCTGAATGTACCATCTTTCTTCTTGACAAACAAAACAGGAGCTCCCCACGGTGATGTGCTTGGTCGAATGAAACCACGCTCTAAAAGTTCTTGTAATTGGCTTTGCAGTTCTTTCATCTCGCTGGGTGCGAGTCTGTAAGCAGCACGAGCTATTGGTGCAGCTCCTGGTACAAGATCTATTTGAAATTCAACGGATCGATGTGGGGGTAATCCCGGTAATTCTTTCGGAAATACATCGGGAAATTCTTTTGCAATGGGAACATCATTGATGCTCTTTTCTTCAGTTTGTACTTTCTCGACGTGTGCTAGAACAGCATAGCAACCTTTTCTTATTAGTTTTTGTGCCTTCAAATTACTAATAAGATGTAGCTTCGTGTTGCCCTTTTCTCCGTACACCATTAAGGGTTTTCCTTTTTCTCGTATAATGCGAATTGCATTTTTGTAACAAACGATCTCCGCTTTCACTTCTTTCAACCAGTCCATACCGATTATCACATCAAAACTCCCTAACTCTACTGGTATCAAATCAATCTTAAATGTTTCGCTAACCAGTTTAATTTCTCGATTCCGACATATATTATCTGCTGAAATTAATTTACCATTTGCTAATTCGAGTAAAAATTTACTATCCAAAGGCGTCAATGGACAACTTAATTTAGCACAAAAATCTCTACTCATATAGCTTCTATCCGCACCCGAATCAAATAAAACGTAAGCAGATTTATTGTCAATAAGAAACGTACCCGTAACAAGCTCCGGGTCTTCCTGTGCCTCTACCGCATTAATATTGAAAACTCTTCCACGGCCTTGTCCATTCGTGTTCTCCTGGTTCGGGCAATTTCTAATAATGTGGCCTGGTTTTCCACATTTATAACAAACTACATTGGCATAACTTGCTCCGACACTACTTGCTCCACCATTACTCGTTCCGACACCATTTGTTCCTTTCGTTCTATTAACCCCTGGTCCGTAGACCTCACACTTCGCCGCGCTATGACCATTTCTTTTACACTTGTTGCAAAATTTGGTGCAGAACCCCGAGTGATTCTTTTCACACCTTTGGCATAGCTGCTTCTGATTGTTGTTGTTGTTGCGGTTATTATTGTTGTTGGGATGATTGTTGTAGTTGCTGTTGTTGTTGTTGTTGTTGTTATTGTTGGGCCGTTTGTTGTAGTTGCGATTGATGTTGCGATTGTTGGGATAATTGTTGCGATTATTGTTGTAATTGCTGTTGTTGTTGTATTGGTGATTCTTATCACCGTTTTCCTCCCACTTTCTTTTGACTTGCTTCACATTGGCCTCTTCAGCAGTCTGTTCTTTAATTCTTTCTTCAATCTGGTTCACTAGTTTGTGAGCCATTCTACATGCCTGTTGTATGGAGGCGGGCTCGTGTGAACTTATGTCTTCTTGGATTCTTTCCGGTAATCCTTTCACAAACGCGTCGATCTTCTCTTCCTCATCTTCGAATGCTTCCGGACACAATAGGCACAATTCTGTGAATCGTCTTTCGTACGTGGTAATATCAAATCCTTGGGTTCGTAACCCTCTAAGTTCTGTCTTGAGCTTATTGACCTCGGTTCTGGGACGGTACTTCTCGTTCATCAAGTGCTTGAATGCTGACCACGGTAGTGCGTACGCATCATCTTGTCCCACTTGCTCTAGATAGGTATTCCACCATGTTAACGCAGAACCTGTGAAGGTATGCGTAGCGTACTTCACTTTGTCCTCTTCAGTACACTTACTTATGGCAAACACCGATTCAACCTTCTCGGTCCACCGTTTCAATCCGATCGGTCCTTCGGTTCCATCAAATTCCAAAGGTTTGCAGGCAGTGAATTCTTTGTAGGTGCATCCTACACGATTTCCTGTACTACTAGATCCAAGGTTATTGTTGGTATGTAGCGCAGCCTGTACTGCGGCTATGTTTGAAGCTAGAAAAGTACGGAATTCCTCTTCATTCATATTCACGGTGTGTCGAGTAGTCGGTGCCATTTCCTTCAAAATAGTTAAATGGAACAAGTTAATCATACAGAATATTAAGAGTAGTTAATAGTATTTCGTAGCATAATATGAACTCATTTATAAAAGCTTTTTCTTCATATTAGCGTTTTATAAGTTTAAATTCGGGTAGTACCTACCCGTTAAGTTCATACTTAGTAGCTAATATACAATTCAACTACTACAATTCTATATGAAAAACTGATTGTAATAATATTTCACGTTCAAACTTTTATACAATATTTTACAAACTTACAATACCGCTTATTTTACATAAAGCATGAAATATAGCACACAATAACTTTGATACAAGATAGTTGTGAAGACAATTCTAGCTAGTACACAAGTCGTTCGGCAAAGGCAATAAAGACACGTAATTCATACGTCCAGAAACAAGTCATGCATTCTGGTTTTACTAGGACTACTTCCCATCCTTGGTCTTGTGCAACATAACCGTTATGGCCGTTGATAAGACAGCGTGTTGTAACGTCATCAAAGGGACGAGGGTTACGTAATGTCCAACAGTCCCGTAATAATCTAAAAACCTCATTTCTTACCCCAATTACCGACTCCGTCACTTGTGGAAACGTTTTGTTTAATAGTTGTAGCCCGATGTTCTTGTTCTCACTTTGGTGAGAAGCGAACATTACTAATCCGTAAGCATAACATGCTTCTTTATGTTGCATGTTAGCCGCTTTTTCTAAATCACGAAGTCCAATATTCGGATATATTGAGTCAAAATAATTTCTTAACCCGTTGCGTAAAATAGCATTTGGGTTCCCCGCAATATATGCGTCAAAGTAAACACATCGTAACTTATGGGTTTCCCAATGTGATATCCCCCATCTTTCAAACGAAAGTCTCTTATAAACCAAGACATTCTTGGAACGTTCTTCGAATGTCTTACAAACTGATCTCGCCTTAAATAGTTGTGCCGAGGAATTCTGGCCGACTCTAAACAAGATTTCATCAATCATGTCTCCGGGTAGGTCTCTTAAAATATTGGGTTGTCTATCTATTTTGTGTTTTTAAACTGTAAAATAGACAAGAGTTAGATTCATAAAAAAATACTTATTAATACAAGCAATTTTTACATATATCATAAAGCATACGAACACTATATTACATATATTACACCACACGAATACAACTATCTTATTCCGACTCGCTCGTTTCTTCTTCTTTGGTTTTGGTTCGTTTTGCCAAGTTTCTAGGGATATATGATGTTCCCCTAATACGAGCCGTCGTGATCCACATTGGTTTAGAAAAACCTGGTGGTTTAGAGGTTCCCGGGTCATTGTTACAACTTAAGGACTTCGGGGGTTGACGATACATATAAAGTTCATCGGGGTTGGAATTAGATTTCTCTATTTTTATGCCCTTTCCCTTATTATTTTCTTTTGCCTTTTTAAATTCAGTTGGGGAAATTTCTATAACATCATCGGAATTCTCGTCGGAATCCGATTCATCGGAGAATTGGTAATCCTCCCAATATTTTGCTTCCTTGGCGGAAACACCATTGACCATAATTAACCTTGGTCGGTTGGTTGAGGATTTTCTTTTACTTAACCGTTTTATTATTTCCCCCATCGGTTCTATTTCTTCATCCGGTTCCGATTCTTCTTCCGGTTCCGATTCTTCTTCCGGTTCCGACTCTTCTTCCGGTTCCTCTTCGGGAACTTGTGAATCAGTCCACAAATCATTCCAATTTACATTTGACTCTTCATTATTATTAGGTGAGTCAATGGGACTTGTTCTAGAGGTAGACATATATCACATAATATCAAACGCGTTAAAAGATTAATATTCACATGTTAAAAATATATAGTTTCCAACAAAATTTGTTAAGCAATCATTTTTCAAGTAAACACGGTCGAAGTCCAGACTCACTAATGCATCCTAACAAACTCGATAAGACACACTAATGCAAAATTCTGGTTCTCTAAGACCAACGCTCTGATACCAACTGAAATGTCCCGTTCTTATTGATTAAAAACGTTCCATATTAATTGATTTCGTTGCGAGGTTTTGACCTCTATATGAGACGTTTTTCAAAGACTGCATTCATTTTTAAACAAACCATAACCTTTATTTCATCAATAAAGGTTTTAAAAAGCTTTACGTAGATTATCAAATAATGATAATCTAAAATATCCTGTTTACACACGACCATAACATAATGGTTTACAATACAAATATGTTACAACAAAATAAGTTTCTTGAATGCAGTTTTTACACAATATCATACAAGCATGGACTCCAAATCTTGTCCTTATTTAAGTATGCGACAGCGGAAGCTCTTAATAATCACCTGAGAATAAACATGCTTAAAACGTCAACAAAAATGTTGGTGAGTTATAGGTTTAACCTATATATATCAAATCGTAATAATAGACCACAAGATTTCATATTTCAATACACATCCCATACATAGAGATAAAAATCATTCATATGGTGAACACCTGGTAACCGACATTAACAAGATGCATATATAAGAATATCCCCATCATTCCGGGACACCCTTCGGATATGATATAAATTTCGAAGTACTAAAGCATCCGGTACTTTGGATGGGGTTTGTTAGGCCCAATAGATCTATCTTTAGGATTCGCGTCAATTAGGGTGTCTGTTCCCTAATTCATAGATTACCAGACTTAATAAAAAGGGGCATATTCGATTTCGATAATTCAACCATAGAATGTAGTTTCACGTACTTGTGTCTATTTTGTAAATCATTTATAAAACCTGCATGTATTCTCATCCCAAAAATATTAGATTTTAAAAGTGGGACTATAACTCACTTTCACAGATTTTTACTTCGTCGGGAAGTAAGACTTGGCCACTGGTTGATTCACGAACCTATAACAATATATACATATATATCAAGGTATGTTCAAAATATATTTACAACACTTTTAATATATTTTGATGTTTTAAGTTTATTAAGTCAGCTGTCCTCGTTAGTAACCTATAACTAGTTGTCCACAGTTAGATGTACAGAAATAAATCGATAAATATTATCTTGAATCAATCCACGACCCAGTGTATACGTATCTCAGTATTGATCACAACTCAAACTATATATATTTTGGAATCAACCTCAACCCTGTATAGCTAACTCCAACATTCACATATAGAGTGTCTATGGTTGTTCCGAAATATATATAGATGTGTCGACATGATAGGTCGAAACATTGTATACGTGTCTATGGTATCTCAAGATTACATAATATACAATACAAGTTGATTAAGTTATGGTTGGAATAGATTTGTTACCAATTTTCACGTAGCTAAAATGAGAAAAATTATCCAATCTTGTTTTACCCATAACTTCTTCATTTTAAATCCGTTTTGAGTGAATCAAATTGCTATGATTTCATATTGAACTCTATTTTATGAATCTAAACAGAAAAAGTATAGGTTTATAGTCGGAAAAATAAGTTACAAGTCGTTTTTGTAAAGGTAGTCATTTCAGTCGAAAGAACGACGTCTAGATGACCATTTTAGAAAACATACTTCCACTTTGAGTTTAACCATAATTTTTGGATATAGTTTCATGTTCATAATAAAAATCATTTTCTCAGAATAACAACTTTTAAATCAAAGTTTATCATAGTTTTTAATTAACTAACCCAAAACAGCCCGCGGTGTTACTACGACGGCGTAAATCCGGTTTTACGGTGTTTTTCGTGTTTCCAGGTTTTAAATCATTAAGTTAGCATATCATATAGATATAGAACATGTGTTTAGTTGATTTTAAAAGTCAAGTTAGAAGGATTAACTTTTGTTTGCGAACAAGTTTAGAATTAACTAAACTATGTTCTAGTGATTACAAGTTTAAACCTTCGAATAAGATAGCTTTATATGTATGAATCGAATGATGTTATGAACATCATTACTACCTTAATTTCCTTGGATAAACCTACTGGAAAAGAGAAAAATGGATCTAGCTTCAATGGATCCTTGGATGGCTCGAAGTTCTTGAAGCAGAATCATGACACGAAAACAAGTTCAAGTAAGATCATCACTTGAAATAAGATTGTTATAGTTATAGAAATTGAACCAAAGTTTGAATATGATTATTACCTTGTATTAGAATGATAACCTACTGTAAGAAACAAAGATTTCTTGAGGTTGGATGATCACCTTACAAGATTGGAAGTGAGCTAGCAAACTTGAAAGTATTCTTGATTTTATGAAACTAGAACTTTTGGAATTTATGAAGAACACTTAGAACTTGAAGATAGAACTTGAGAGAGATCAATTAGATGAAGAAAATTGAAGAATGAAAGCGTTTGTAGATGTTTTTGGTCGTTGGTGTATGGATTAGATATAAAGGATATGTAATTTTGTTTTCATGTAAATAAGTCATGAATGATTACTCATATTTTTGTAATTTTATGAGATATTTCATGCTAGTTGCCAAATGATGGTTCCCACATGTGTTAGGTGACTCACATGGGCTGCTAAGAGCTGATCATTGGAGTGTATATACCAATAGTACATACATCTAAAAGCTGTGTATTGTACGAGTACGAATACGGGTGCATACGAGTAGAATTGTTGATGAAACTGAACGAGGATGTAATTGTAAGCATTTTTGTTAAGTAGAAGTATTTTGATAAGTGTATTGAAGTCTTTCAAAAGTGTATAAATACATATTAAAACACTACATGTATATACATTTTAACTGAGTCGTTAAGTCATCGTTAGTCGTTACATGTAAGTGTTGTTTTGAAACCTTTAGGTTAACGATCTTGTTAAATGTTGTTAACCCAATGTTTATAATATCAAATGAGATTTTAAATTATTATATTATCATGATATTATCATGTATGAATATCTCTTAATATGATATATATACATTAAATGTCTTTACAACGATAATCGTTACATATATGTCTCGTTTAAAAATCATTAAGTTAGTAGTCTTGTTTTTACATATGTAGTTCATTGTTAATATACTTTATGATATGTTTTCTTATCATAGTATCATGTTAACTATATATATATATATATCCATATATATGTCATCATATAGTTTTTACAAGTTTTAACGTTCGTGAATCACCGATCAACTTGGGTGGTCAATTGTCTATATGAAACATATTTCAATTAATCAAGTCTTAACAAGTTTGATTGCTTAACATGTTGGAAACATTTAATCATGTAAATATCAATCTCAATTAATATATATAAACATGGAAAAGTTCGGGTCACTACAATTATGTAATTTCTAAAGTTTAGAAATTATCTATCCTCGCCTTAACCATAAATCAAATGAGTTTAATTTAATATTAACTCATTAAATCAATATTACATCTGAAGAAATATACACATATATATTTCCATAAAGACTGTAATAAAATTCTTTTGTACAAAATATTAATTGTGAATTTTTTTTAACGGGTAGGTAATACCCGAGAGATATATAAATTCACAATTAATATGTTACATTCTTCGAATCTGATTCAGTAAATCATCCATTATACTCCCTACTTTCACAACAATATACATTCTTTTATAAAAATCAAAACAACCATACTCATTCAAAATCTAATTACATATTCTGATTTTGAAATCTCAGAATTCGATTCAAGATATAACTGAAATCGTCACTATTAGATTCCTACATCTTTCAAAACTATACTTTGACTTCAAAACTGTCCTAGAACCTCATTTCTATTCATGGAACTCACAAAAATATTTGTATCATTCAAAATCTTAGAACATCATATGTATATTAACAATTACAATATGTGTTCAAACACTTCGAAATTCCTAAAGACATGCGAGATGATGATCAAACCACATATTACCCACTGTCATGCATCTGAAAAGCTCTCGAAACCAAAGTTATAGTTTAACACGTATCCATGTCAGATCCTTTGATATTTATTACCAAATATAATTTTTCAATCTCTTTCCAAAATAGACAGTTTTGTCACAGCTGCAGCAAATCACCTTCATTTGTTTATACGAATAAACCTTATTATAACAATTACCCCTTCATCATTGTTACTGGGGAACCTTTCATATCTAGCCACATTAGCAGTAAACTTATCAACAACTTCATTAACCTTCGACTTAAGCCTCTCCGAAAAGCCACTATACTTATTCATTAAAACCACATCATGTACTCACCTACATCCTGTAACAATAATTGTCACACCAACTACTGGGAATTAGCAATCAGTATTTTGAATTTCGCGACAATTTTACGTCAAAAGTTATACATATAACGTCTATCTTCTAGACTTACATACTTCGAATGAATCTACCTGATACTTTCTGTTTTAGCTCGTAGTCTATATCTATTTAACCCGTATCTCCTAGTTGTCTTCTCAACACCACAAACCCTATCGTCAATACTATTTTAATTTCCATCATTAGTCATCATCATAATCATTTTCGCTATTTTCATCTATCCTAATCATATTAATATAGCATTATCGTGTTTCATAATCATCCTCACTTACACCACTTAACATCATCACATCTAATCATCGTTATCATCACATAACTATAATAATCATCAATTATTATCATTATTTATTTATCATGCCATAATCATTGAACCATCACCTATCATAACCATAATCATAATCACGATCATAATCATCACTAAACCATTATCACAACGTAATAACCTTTACATCTCGATCTCCCATATCCCACGTAAACATATATAACATTATCACATATTCTTAATCTTAATCACCATCACCTCTATATCATTTGATATTCGTAAACATCATCATCATTTATCAACCATCATAATCATCATTATCATCGTGGTTTAACAGGTACTTGGAATGGGTCTTGACCCAACAACTCAAGATTTAAATGGTCCAAATCGTCTAGTCCAAGAGAGAATTTGTTCGGCCCAACATGCTATATATTTAAGATTTGCCCAAGAAGCCCAAATACTTTGAGGTGGTTGTTTAATAATGAGACGACCCGACCCAATCCATAGGGACGAATACAATAACATATGATAACATTGCTAGGTACTTGACCTCTATATGATACATTTTACAAACGTTGCATTTATTCTTAAAAGGAAACCTATCATTACATCAATATTTGACATTTTCGTCTAACATTTCATAATATCCAAATGACCTAATCTGTCATTTACTTATTAATATTCTCTATTGAACTCCAATGACTCGAATGCAATGTCTTTGTATCATGGCTTAAAAGGTCCCAAGTAGTATCCTTAACATGAGCTAATGCACAGCGGAAGACTTAATTCATACCTGAGAATAACATGCTTTAAAACGTCAACATAAAGTTGGTGAGATATATAGGTTTGATGCTAGCAGCGTTATAACAATGGAACACAAGATTTCATATATAAACATTTTAATAAAAATATTCTAAGTGGTTGAGCACTTGGTAACCATACTTAACATTTAATCACGTCGCATATTCCCTTTATTATGAAATCTTACTACACCGTACCAAGTGTAATCACAAAACGAAGTACTGTGCAACCGTTGAATACTGGTCGTCCAGTCCGGTTGGGGTTGTCAGGCCCGATAGATCTATCAACAGGATTCGCGTTTACAATACCGCTGTAAATAATAGTTACCAAGCTACAGGGAAGTATGCCAGTGGTACAACTCAACGTAGAATATATTTTTCAGTTACTTGTGTCCATAACGTAAAACATAAAATGCATGTATTCTCATCCCAAAATACTTAGAGTTTAAAAGTGGGACTATATACTCACCATACTGTATTTTGTAGTAAAAATACATATAACACCATTGAACAAGTGTAAGGTTGGCCTCGGATTCACGAACCTATATCATTTATATATATTAACTCATAGAATCCAATAATTAAAATTTATATTTTAGTGTTGTAATTATATATAAAATTTATACTAAATCTTAATTAAAGTATATATATTTTATTTACCATTTTATATTTTAAATTATAAGTTATCTATATTTATTTTGTATACTTTAAATAAATAATTTATAAGAATATTAATATAGTTTAATAATAATAATAATAATGATAGTAGTAATAATAATGATTTTAATAAGGATGATAGTTTTAACAACAATGATAATCTTAATAAAAATAATAAACTTTATAATAATAATAATAATTCTAATAATTATAAAATGATACTAATACTAATATTAACGAAAATAATAATAAGTTTTATTATTTTTATAATAGTAATAATAATAATAATAATAGTAATAATAATAATAATAATAACAATAATTACTAAAAATAATAATAATAGTAGTAAAATTTAAGAGTGTATACCCTTGAGAAGCTTTTTCTAAAAAGATTTGTCCCTTACAAGAATCGAACTCATGACATCTCGGACACTCGACAACACCCATAACCATCCAAGCAGTTTCTGTTTTTCTGAATTATATGCCACCCAAAGTTTTATAACCCGATTTTGTTTCTCTAAATATTTTTCGTTTTCAAGTGTTCTAATCCCGATTATAATCTCGGCCCAACAACACTTTAATCTTCGGCCCAACCACTTAATCAAGCCCAATTATCTTAATTAAACTCACGGCCCAAGTATTAATCCCGTTCCCATTATTAGTTCAAAATCATAGTCCAAAACTTGTTGTTAAAAAAATTAAAATTGAGCAGTATGCAAAAATCGAACCCGGGTCTCTAGCACACCCACCAACACCGTAAACCATTGAGATGCTAACCTTATTTCGGAAATTCTATCCCTTCTTAAATATATAACCTGTATTACTAGCTATCTTCTTCAACTATATTAAATACAGAGAACAGGAGCCGTGTTTTATTATTTGACGACAATAAAAAAAAATAAAACCAGGCAACAAGATCACAACATTATCAATCATTATCACCTCATCATCATTGTATCACCAAATCATAATCGTGATTAATACCGAGTCATCTTCATCACCGAAACATGGTGTACTGTTGTGGGTTTTTGGTGGGTTTCGACGTTAAACAGAAGCATCGAGCAGCAGCAGCTGCAGTTGAGTGTTAAACAGGAATAAACACAAGCAGCAAGGTAGTTTCGATGGTGTTAGGTGTCGGTTTGTTTGATTCACGAAGAGAGAGAGTGGAGGTTTTTGGAGTGGTTTCAAGTGTTGGTCGTCGGTGGTGGTTTCCGGTGGCAACAAGGTGACCGAGGGTGATCATTATCAGTTATAGGTGGTGGTGACGAAAGGAAGGAGGTGATGGTGATGGAAAAACGTTTAAAATAATCGGTGTTTTGGTGGTTTCTAATGGTTGTGATACGGAAACAATTAAGAGAGAGTGTAGAGAGAGAAGGTGGTTGCGATGGTTGTTCAAGGTGTTTCCATGGTGGTTGTAGGGTGGCGTTAGTGGTGAAGGTGTTAGTTCATTCTTGGTGATCGATCGTGTACGGGTGTGTGATTATGAATGAAGTTTGATTAAGAAAGAAGTAGGTATATGTGTAATCACATATGCTGTATCTTTATATTAGATATAGGTAAAGATTAAAACAAAAACAGTATTATAAATAATATAATAATGATACATAATATCTCCTAAATAATTTAAGACGTTTGTAGATTGATAGAAACAGTAAAGCAGCCACACTCTTGTAATTACTCTACCGACAGTTCTTACGGAGCGTGTCCATTGCTAAACAGTTAACGAATAAAGGTGTTCCTAAAAATCCCAAACTTTTAGATTATATAAATTTAATTATTCCACACATTAACTGTTTGAAATCTGATCAAAAAGGTTCAATAAATATTTATTTTATGTTCCAATTTTTATGTACGGAGTACAAAAACTTAGGTTGAAAAGGTAAAACAAAGATTTATCATAACCATTAGCTTTTTATTCCAATTATGTACCAATTTTTATTTTCAACCCTCATATATATATACTAGATCTATTTTAAAAAATAATTAAACGCTAACCGAAAGTTACAGACATTTACAATTTAAGTTCAAAATTAATTAATTTTAATATACAATATGTATATATATAAACAGTTTTAAATAACAAAATTCCCTACGCACTAAATATATATATCTTAAATAATTATATTAAATATAACAATATATATACAAGTCATATATATAAAATAATAGTTTCTATTACAATGTATTTTATTTTACATATTTAATTATAACAACAAATATATATAATAATTTATTAATGTTCATGTTATTATATATATACATATGTTTATATATACACATATTTATATACCCACATGTTACCAGCAATGGTTCGTGAATCATCAGGCTTGGTCAAAAGATAACTAATTATCAAATATAGATTTTGAACTTTCTAGACTCAATATTAGGGTTTTGGCTTATTGTGTCGGAAACCTATAAAGTTTAAGGTTTAAATTTGGTCGGAAATTTCCGGGTCGTTACAGTACCCACCCGTTAAAGAAATTTCGTCCCCGAAATTTGGTAGAGGTTGTCATAAATAACAATAGGAATGTTTTCATGACGAATATAATAGAGTTTTATTATTATTGGAAGATATGGATAAAACGATTCGATCAGGTGAAGCGCACGAGTGAAGCTATCACAAAAGAATGAAGTGAGTGAATATGGAATTGTTTTAGCCGATGACGTGATTAGGATTGATTTCCAGAATTTAAGGGATTTAAAGAAAATCTTACGTAATAAGATTTGATTCTTCGGCGATCAGGATCTTCTTGATTTAATGCGGTAATCTGTTTCGATTTCTTTGTCGAATCTTTCACTATAAATCCATTTCTTCATTTCCTTATTTTTCACAACTCACATCTTCTACTCTTTCTCCTTAATTCCTTCTTTAAAACATTCGCCAATATGCTCCATCCCCTTCTGATTCTTGATATACTCTTAATTTTCACATCTGTCGTTCTTCTTTTTCATCTACCACCAGAAGAATCTATTTACTTCTACTATACTCTTGTGTTTATAGTGTTTCTAATTCTCCCGTGTCTCTATATTGCTATCTGCATTGCTATACACGGTTTGTAAATTCTGGGTGGTTGTTGGGTTTTATATCTTCCCGTTCTCAAGTCAAGCGAGCAAGGGTCCGGAATTCGTAGGTATGAAATTTGGAATGAACATAGCTAATGCTCTTAGAAAGGAATGGTAATGGCACAATTTTGATTTGTCAAATTACCAGAATATCCAGGAAAATAGAACTATCAAGATGATTTGTTCTTAATACGTTTCGGAATTGGATAGAATGTAAAAGCCGTGTAACATGGCACATGATGACGGTACTGTGAATCATCACATTCCATTAGAAACTTAACATGACTTACTGTAATATAATGAAGTTGATCAAGTTTCATTATATTATACTAATTCATGCATCAGTTCTCAACACTGCTTCAGAACATTCCTATTTTAAACTTGAAGGATTTAGAAACTAACACAGTTTCCTTTATATTGTAACGCAGATATTACAGAGAGATAAATGATTTCAGATAAGGATAGTGGTGAAAATATCTTCAGAAATATTGAGGATATTTATAATGAAAGATATGATAATATCTTGGAATTTCTAATGTCGAAGGATGATGATGAAGATTGACCCGTAAGGGTTTAGATTCAGAAGCAAGGTGTTTGATTCACAGAATCGTCATAATTCTTTATGTACAAGTTTAGTCCTTGTAACTTGTTCAGAGTCTCCTTCATGGTTTGCTCAATCCGGTTTTCAGTACCAATTTTCTATCAAGCGTTCCTAACACTTCCTTCTTTTATCATCAACTTTTGGTCATTAAGACCTTCTACAACATGCTGCTTCGTCAGTATTTTCAAAGTTATCGGATCTGGGTCATTGGTTATCAAACCAAGATGGTTTAAGGAGAATTGTATTTTTAGATGATTAAACGCTGATGGTAATATGATGGAATATAAAAGGTTCTCCGGTAACGATGGCGAAAGAACAACGTATATATATATATCGAGATTGTAATAAGAGTAGTCTTACTGAGATATCGAAGTGGAGCTGTGACAAAATTAGTTAATTGAAATGGAATCGCGTGATTGTTTTTGCTAATGGATGATAAAGAATTCGATGCGGATACGTTTTAACTATAACTTCGAGTTCGAAAATTTTCAGGTGCATAACTGTATGCATAAATCTTTCTTCCGTAGATGAGGTGCGTCTGGTTCAACTTCTCGATTGAGATGTTTTCAAGAATCATGAAAAGTTGTGAATGCGAATTGTAATCGTCAAGATACAAATGAGGTTTAAAATAGAATCAAGTGGCAAACTTGAAGGATTGTTTAGTTTCATATGTAATAATCATCATTTTAACTCATTTTTTTAATTGTCCAAAGTTAGCAGTCCAATAGTCCGATTGTCCAATGGTTCAATAAATTCATATATGAACTAAATATATAATATTCGAATTACTTAATACGTATCGTGACCCGTGTACCGGTCTCGGTGTCGATCACAACTCAAAGTATATATATATTTTGGAATCAACTCCGACCCTGTATAGCCAACTCCCACCTTCACATATAGAGTGTCTATGGTTATTCCGAAATATATATATAGATGGGTCAATATGATAAGTCAAAACCTTTTATACGTGTCCCGTTATTTAAAATGCGTAAAATAAATAAATATATATCATGACCCATTATACAACGTGTTGTCTCAGAATTAATCCGAGGTGTTGTTGTACATGTGTCCCGACGGTATGTAAAGTACAGAAATTAAAATTGCAAGAATGTAAATTGCGATAAATTAAATATTAATCAATTAGCTGGGAACAGTTAGCCAGAACAGTTAGCGTGTAATCCTATCACAATTTCAATTAATTAATTCATCTGTTTCTAACAATTTTTATTTTGCCAATGTTTCTTCATTATGCCACTTGTTGGATTCGGATAGGTAAAAATCCAAATATGAAATTTAAATGGAAATGGTTAATTTGGGGTGAACGGATACGTATATCGGTAATTGTAAGTAGGATAATAAATGATCGTTGAATCAGATTCGAAGAATGTACAGTGTAACTTGTTAATGTGAATTCTAAATATTCCTTGGGTACTACCCACCCGTTAAAATATTTTCATCATTAACAGTTTGTACGAAAGAAATTTTTAATTACAATCTTTATGAAAATATATTTGCATATATATTTTCTTCGGATGTAACTATGAATTTAATGAGTCAATAAAATATTCAACTCATTTGATTTATCGTTATTACTAGGTTACATAATCTCCAAAACATTAGAGATTACATAATCGTCATGTCGAACGAAGAACGATACGTAAAGAAGAGGTAATCGGTGTAGAATGATATGTAGAATAAAGATCATATTCGAAGTTCAGATGATGATGTTGAGGTACGTGGTGCGGATGTAATTGTTGGTGGTGGTAATGATACGGTTGGTGTTGATGCTGATGATGCTGTTGACGTCGATGATGCTACTGGTACTTAAGATTGCGAGGTTGATGTTGTTAACGATACTGGTTATGCTGCTGGTGCTGCTGCTGGTGTTTGTAACCTTCGCACCGTGTTCTCCAAAGCCGTCACACGAGCGCGAAGTTCGTTAATTTCTGCTAGTACACCAGGATGATTGGCGGTTGGAGTGAGCGAATGAACAAGATCTGAAATATGGGATAGGATATAATCGTGACGAGATACTCGAGAAATGAGAGAGAAAATGGTTTCTCGAACAGGTTCGCCGGTAAGTGCTTCAGGTTCGTCGCCATTGGGGCAATTCGGTGAGTGAAAGGGATCACCTTCTTCTTGTCTCCAATAATTTAGTATACTACGAACCCATCCCCAATTCATCCAGAATAGATGATGAGAAATTGGTTGATCCATTCCAGTGACGCTGCCTTCGGAGCCCGAATGGAAATCCATATCAGCGTAGCTGTCGGAGTCGGAGGAATTCGAATTGGATGCGGAGTTCATCTTGTATAGTCGGGGAAATGAATTTTTGGTTTGGAATAGATTATAGGAGTTGGGTTTGGTATTCTTCAATACATAATTTACATATGTATTTATAATACTCAAAATCCCGTGAATTACGGAGAATCTTTGAAATTCGTCAGGCAATGTCTATAGCAACAGATACGCTAGGATACGAATTTTGTCTATACACTATCGATGCACTAAATGCAGTAAGACGTGTCTAGACTTAAGAATACTAAGCAGGCAATTCCTAAGGATGATAAGCAGATGATTTTCGACTAGATATGATAAGCAAAACTTTTGGCATGTAGACACGGTCAAAGTCCAGACTCACTAATGCATCCTAACAACTACCAGTTAGACACACTAATGCAAGGCCTGGTTCGCTAAGACCAACGCTCTGATACCACATGAGACGACCCGACCCAATCCATAGGGACGAATACAATAACATATGATAACATTGCGAGGTACTTGACCTCTATATGATACATTTTACAAACGTTGCATTTATTCTTAAAAGGAAACCTATCATTACATCAATATTTGACATTTTTGTCTAACATTTCATAATATCCAAATGACCTAATCTGTCATTTACTTATTAATATTCTCTATTGAACTCCAATGACTCGAATGCAATGTCTTTGTATCATGGCTTAAAAGGTCCCAAGTAGTATCCTTAACATGAGCTAATGCACAGCGGAAGACTTAATTCATACCTGAGAATAACATGCTTTAAAACGTCAACATAAAGTTGGTGAGATATATAGGTTTGATGCTAGCAGCGTTATAACAATGGAACACAAGATTTCATATATAAACATTTTAATAAAAATATTCTAAGTGGTTGAGCACTTGGTAACCATACTTAACATTTAATCACGTCGCATATTCCCTTTATTATGAAATCTTACTACACCGTACCAAGTGTAATCACAAAACGAAGTACTGTGCAACCGTTGAATACTGGTCGTCCAGTCCGGTTGGGGTTGTCAGGCCCGATAGATCTATCAACAGGATTCGCGTTTACAATACCGCTGTAAATAATAGTTACCAAGCTACAGGGAAGTATGCCAGTGGTACAACTCAACGTAGAATATATTTTTCAGTTACTTGTGTCCATAACGTAAAACATAAAATGCATGTATTCTCATCCCAAAATACTTAGAGTTTAAAAGTGGGACTATATACTCACCATACTGTATTTTGTAGTAAAAATACATATAACACCATTGAACAAGTGTAAGGTTGGCCTCGGATTCACGAACCTATATCATTTATATATATTAACTCATAGAATCCAATAATTAAAATTTATATTTTAGTGTTGTAATTATATATAAAATTTATACTAAATCTTAATTAAAGTATATATATTTTATTTACCATTTTATATTTTAAATTATAAGTTATCTATATTTATTTTGTATACTTTAAATAAATAATTTATAAGAATATTAATATAGTTTAATAATAATAATAATAATGATAGTAGTAATAATAATGATTTTAATAAGGATGATAGTTTTAACAACAATGATAATCTTAATAAAAATAATAAAATTTATAATAATAATAATAATTCTAATAATTATAAAATGATACTAATACTAATATTAACGAAAATAATAATAAGTTTTATTATTTTTATAATAGTAATAATAATAATAATAAAATAACAATAATTACTAAAAATAATAATAATAATAGTAAAATTTAAGAGTGTATACCCTTGAGAAGCTTTTTCTAAAAAGATTTGTCCCTTACAAGAATCGAACTCATGACATCTCGGACACTCGACAACACCCATAACCATCCAAGCAGTTTCTGTTTTTCTGAATTATATGCCACCCAAAGTTTTATAACCCGATTTTGTTTCTCTAAATATTTTTCGTTTTCAAGTGTTCTAATCCCGATTATAATCTCGGCCCAACAACACTTTAATCTTCGGCCCAACCACTTAATCAAGCCCAATTATCTTAATTAAACTCACGGCCCAAGTATTAATCCCGTTCCCATTATTAGTTCAAAAGCATAGCTCAAAACTTGTTGTTAAAAAAATTAAAATTGAGCAGTATGCAAAAATCGAACCCGGGTCTCTAGCACACCCACCAACACCGTAAACCATTGAGATGCTAACCTTATTTCGGAAATTCTATCCCTTCTTAAATATATAACCTGTATTACTAGCTATCTTCTTCAACTATATTAAATACAGAGAACAGGAGCCGTGTTTTATTATTTGACGACAATAAAAAAAAATAAAACCAGGCAACAAGATCACAACATTATCAATCATTATCACCTCATCATCATTGTATCACCAAATCATAATCGTGATTAATACCGAGTCATCTTCATCACCGAAACATGGTGTACTGTTGTGGGTTTTTGGTGGGTTTCGACGTTAAACAGAAGCATCGAGCAGCAGCAGCTGCAGTTGAGTGTTAAACAGGAATAAACACAAGCAGCAAGGTAGTTTCGATGGTGTTAGGTGTCGGTTTGTTTGATTCACGAAGAGAGAGAGTGGAGGTTTTTGGAGTGGTTTCAAGTGTTGGTCGTCGGTGGTGGTTTCCGGTGGCAACAAGGTGACCGAGGGTGATCATTATCAGTTATAGGTGGTGGTGACGAAAGGAAGGAGGTGATGGTGATGGAAAAACGTTTAAAATAATCGGTGTTTTGGTGGTTTCTAATGGTTGTGATACGGAAACAATTAAGAGAGAGTGTAGAGAGAGAAGGTGGTTGCGATGGTTGTTCAAGGTGTTTCCATGGTGGTTGTAGGGTGGCGTTAGTGGTGAAGGTGTTAGTTCATTCTTGGTGATCGATCGTGTACGGGTGTGTGATTATGAATGAAGTTTGATTAAGAAAGAAGTAGGTATATGTGTAATCACATATGCTGTATCTTTATATTAGATATAGGTAAAGATTAAAACAAAAACAGTATTATAAATAATATAATAATGATACATAATATCTCCTAAATAATTTAAGACGTTTGTAGATTGATAGAAACAGTAAAGCAGCCACACTCTTGTAATTACTCTACCGATAGTTCTTACGGAGCGTGTCCATTGCTAAACAGTTAACGAATAAAGGTGTTCCTAAAAATCCCAAACTTTTAGATTATATAAATTTAATTATTCCACACATTAACTGTTTGAAATCTGATCAAAAAGGTTCAATAAATATTTATTTTATGTTCCAATTTTTATGTACGGAGTACAAAAACTTAGGTTGAAAAGGTAAAACAAAGATTTATAATAACCATTAGCTTTTTATTCCAATTATGTACCAATTTTTATTTTCAACCCTCATATATATATACTAGATCTATTTTAAAAAATAATTAAACGCTAACCGAAAGTTACAGACATTTACAATTTAAGTTCAAAATTAATTAATTTTAATATACAATATGTATATATATAAACAGTTTTAAATAACAAAATTCCCTACGCACTAAATATATATATCTTAAATAATTATATTAAATATAACAATATATATACAAGTCATATATATAAAATAATAGTTTCTATTACAATGTATTTTATTTTACATATTTAATTATAACAACAAATATATATAATAATTTATTAATGTTCATGTTATTATATATATACATATGTTTATATATACACATATTTATATACCCACATGTTACCAGCAATGGTTCGTGAATCATCAGGCTTGGTCAAAAGATAACTAATTATCAAATATAGATTTTGAACTTTCTAGACTCAATATTAGGGTTTTGGCTTATCGTGTCGGAAACCTATAAAGTTTAAGGTTTAAATTTGGTCGGAAATTTCCGGGTCGTTACAAATAATTCGGTGTAGTTTAAAAAAAAAACGAATAGCCAGCTGGAAGAAAACGAAAGGAAGGAACAAGAAAAAGGAACAAGATAGGAAACGCTAGTGGAGCAAGTAGGGTCTTTCTTTTCTTTTTAGTCAGACAACAACAACCACTCACAAAAGGAAGTTGGTGATGTGTACAGCTTTTATCAACCTCTATCTCTTCCTCATCACACAATTTCGATCCACACCTAGAGATAGAAACCTATAATACTCCATTAAACAGAAACTGATACTTTAACTGCTGTGATATCAGCGACAGAAAGAAGAGACAGGAAACGAAATGGAAGGAAAGGAAAATGATGTTGGTGGTGGTCTGATGAAATGGTAGTTCGGTTGGGGTGGTTTTGGGTTTTGTTTGAAGGGTTTCGAAGGTTAACCAGGAGTAGGAACATACGTAGTAGCAGCAACAAACTGCAGATTATTTTCATGTTGTTTTATTTGAAGATGGCAATTTGTGTTGATCATCGTGAATAATCAGAAGCACTTGCTTAATTCAATGGTGGCGGTTGTAATATTGGAACTGTAGTGGTGATTGGTACAGCAACATAAACAACACGGTAATAGGAGTGGATTTGTGGTGGTTACATGGTATTGGTTTAGGCTGTTACGAAGAAGAAGGAAGAAGAAAAGGAAAACAACAATCAAAAACAACGATTTGCAGCTGCTATAATGTGTCTTAACGGTGATGGTTTGGTTGTTGATTGTTGCAAAACATAAAGGAACGAAAAGGTGGTTATATGATGATTGTGTCAATGGTGCTTGAGTTCTAAATACTATAGAAAAAGAAAAAAAAATATATCAGAAATTAGAGATTGCTATTCGAAATCCAGAGAATCAACAAATATAAATAGAACGATCGTGTTATACAGGAAACTGTGTGTCGATTAGTGTCACAAGCTTAACAATTAGATAGAAAAATAGGAAAAGCAGATAATGATATGTATTGATAATTAATCCTAAATCTTAATATCTGTCACTTTTAAATTTTAACGATTTATAAATATGTTATTAATAATAATAAATCATATTTAATAATAATAATAATAATAATAATAATAATAACAAAGTTGTTAAAGATAAATGATAATAATATAATGTTAAGTTCCTAAAAATGTGTCCAATAATAATTACTCTAATGATAAATAAATTTCTTATATATATATATATATAATATACTTTTTATGTATATATAGATTTATTTTAATAATAAATTTTATTATTTCTTTTATCATTTAATAATTATATATTATATATTATATCAAACTATATTTCAAAGTATTATATATAAATATATTTTTTTATATGTAATAGTTCGTGAATCGTCGTAAATGGTTAAAGGTCATATGAATTCATGTAAACAGTTTCAAAATTTTGTAACTCAACCTAACAGACTTTGCTTATCGTGTCGGAACCATATAGAGATTTAGGTTTAAATTTGGTCGGAAATTTCCGGGTCATTACAGTACCTACCCGTTAAAGAAATTTCGTCCTCGAAATTTGATAGAGGTTGTCATGGATAACAATAAGAATGTTTTCATGACGTATATGAGGTAGTAATGGAGTTTTATCATTATTGGGAGATATAGATAAAACGATTCGATCATGTGAAGCGCACGAATGAAGCTATCACAAAAGAGTGAAATAAGTAATTAAATATATTCGTTTCAACCGATGACATAGTTACTATTGACTTCCGGAATTTAAGGGATTTAAAGAAAATCTTACGTAATAAGATTTGGTTTTTCTTTTTTTTTTTTTTGGCGATTTAGGAAATCAGGATCTTCTTTGATTAAATGAAACAATCTGTTTCGATTGTTCTGTCGGATATTTCATTATAAATCTACCCCCTTCGTTTCCTTATTTCCATATCTCACATCCTATTCTTTCTCCTTAGTTCGTACTTTAAAGCATTCGTTAATATGCTCCATCCAGTACTGATTCTTGATATACTCCTAACTTTTATATCTATCATTCTTCTTTTTCATCTACCACCAGAAGAATCCATTTGCTTCTACTATATTCTTGTGTTTATAGTGTTTCTAGTTCTCCCATGTATCTATATTGCTATCTGTATTGATATATACGGTTTGTAATTTCGGGGTTTTGTCCCTTCGTTTCTTCTTCCCTTCCTCAAGTCAAGCGAGTAATGGTCCGGAATTCGTAGGTATGAAATTTGGAATGAACATGGCTAATACTTCCAGAAAGAAATGATAATGGCATGATTTTGATTTGTCAAATTACCAGAACACCCTGGAGAAGACCGAATCATCAAGAAATATTTTCTTGCTATTTTTAGAAATTAAATAGAATGTAAGAGCCGTGTAACATGGCACATGATGATGGTACTGTGGATCATCACATTCCATTAGAAACTCAGCATGACTTACTGTAATATAATGACGTTGATCAAGTGTCATTATATTATACTAATTCATGCATCAGTTCCCAACACTACTTCAAAACATTCATATTTTAAACTCGAAGGTTTCAGAATTTAGAAACTAACACAGTTTCTTTTATGTTGTAACGCAGATATTACGGAGAGATACATGATCTCAGATAAGAATAGTTGTGAAAATATCTCCGGAAATATGAAGGATATGTATAACAGAAGGTATGAAGATATCTTATAATATCTAAGATAAGATGATGATAAAGAATATCATCTGGAAAGGTTTAGAATAAGGAGTATGATTCTTACTAACGGTTTCATCAGGCACTGAATCATTTGGATTCTTTGAAGTCAAACTTATTCTTTGTGATTTGTTAACGGTTTCCTTCATAATTTCGCATAATCCGCTTTTTGGTACTAAATTTTCTATTGAGTGTTTTCAATACTTCATTCTTTATCATCAACTTTTGGCCATTAAGACCATCTACAACATGATGCTTTGTCAGCATTTCAAAGTTAACGGATCTGGGTCATCGGTTATCAAACCGAAGTGGTTTCAGAAGAATTGTGTTTTTAGATGATTAAACGCTAATGGTAATATGGTGGAATATAAAAGGTTTTCTGGTAACAATAAATAAGCACGTATATATTCCGAGATTATAATAAGGTTGTTTTGAACGAAAAGTCGAAATCAACTTGCTGGAGCTGTGACAAAATTTGGCTAATTTGGAAAGGGATTGCAAAGTTAGTGTCATAACCCGTCCTTAACCATAAGAACGAGTTAGATAACGTATGATTTCATTGCGAGGTATTGACCTCTATATGCGACATTTTTAAAAGAACAACTGCATTTATTTTACATTACAAACCATAACTCTTATATTAATACAAGCTTTAGACAATATAAAGATGATTATCGTTTAGCGATAATCTTAGACTTACAAACTTTACATGTGATGATAACAATATGATTTCTAGCATATTTTACATTACAATTCCTCGGATATGCAGTTTTATTTTTGACACAAATATGCATACTCAAGATCTTGTTTAAATTCAACATGTTGCAGCGGAAGCTTCTAATTATCACCTGAGAATAGACATGTTTAAAATGTCAACATAAAGTTGGTGAGATATAGGTTTAATGCCGGCAGCAATATATATATAGACCACAAGATTTCACATATAAACATTTTAATAAAAATATTCTAAGTGGTTGAGCACTTGGTAACCATACTTAACATTTAATCATGTCGCATATTCCCTTTATTATGAAATCTTACTACACCGTACCAAGTGTAGTCACGAAACGAAGTACTGTGCAACCGTTGAATACTGGTCGTCCAGTCCGGTTGGGGTTGTCAGGCCCGATAGATCTATCAACAGTATTCGCGTTTACAATACCGCTGTAAATAACAGTTACCAAGCTACAGGGAAGTATGCCAGTGGTACAACTCAACGTAGAATATATTTTTCAGTTACTTGTGTCCATAACGTAAAACATAAAATACATGTATTCTCATCCCGAAATACTTAGAGTTTAAAAGTGGGACTATATACTCACTTTCGTCTTGAAGATATGTAATTTTGACTTGGTCTCCGATTGATATCACGAACCTATCCATATATAATATATCAATACCTTTTCTTTTTAAAACAATCGTCACATATATATACTTATTATACTTTTAATACTTTTAATAATTTATTAGTCCGTAGTTAGCAGTCCGATGTTAGTAATTCAATTTTAATGGTTCATTTTTAGGTGTTTAATAAACCCCCAATGAAATAAATAAAACCCCCATCGTATATGTATTGGTCGAGATTAATCTTGACCCATGGTACCGGTGTTGTCAAATGACGTGTTGCGTACATAAAGTACCGGTGTTGTCAAATGACGTGTTGCGTACAATCATGGGATCTTATGATTAATCTTCTCGTATTGTTTACGGGTGATCCTGAACCATATAAAATTAAATTATGAGTACATATATATAAAATATCATGTTATTTTAAAAAAGATGTGATTTATTTAATTTTCTCCAATTATTTTCGTAGCTAAACTAGTCTTAGATATCCGATCTCGTTTTGGTCATAGTTTCTTCGTTACAACTCCGTTTTCGTTGATTCAACTTGCCACTTCCTTGGATCGAGTCCCTCTTTAAGACTATGAACTGTAAATACCTTAGTTTGTATTCGAAATCACAGGTCATAGGTCAAACTTTAGTGAAACTTATGAAGTTAATCATTTTCCATCATGTAAACAACCTTAAATGATTATTTTTCTAAAAATACTTATACTTTGAGTTAAATCATGAAATTTTTATGTGTTATCATATTCATAGTAAAAATCATTTTTCCAGAAAATAAACCTCCAATTCAAAGTTTAAGATGGTTTTTAATTATCCAACCCAAAACAGCCCCCGGTTGCACTCCGACGTCGTAAATTCAGTTTTTAAGGTGTTCTTTGAAAAACCAAGTTATACCTTGTTAAATTAGCATATATTTATGATATATTACAGGTCTTGAAGTATTTTGAAAGTTAAGTTAGAAGGATCTATTTAGTTTGCAAACAAGTTTGAAAACATTCAAACTATGTTCTTGTTGTTAAAATTTTATACCATATAATAAGATAGCTATATATATATGAATCGAATAAGGTTATGAACAAAGTTACTACCTCAAGTTACTTGGACAAGATTGCTGTAAAAGAGGAGTAAAGACCTAGAACCAAAAGAGTGGTGGAGTTGGATGAAAGATTGGAAGTAAACTTGTGTTCTTGAAAGGATTCTTGAAGTGTTTTTGTAAGGTTTTTCTTATGGTGTTTAAGTGATGTTTTTATGGCTAGATCTTCATGGATACAAGCTGAATGGTTATGGAGTTTCTTAAGAGTGTGTTTTAGTTAAAGGAAATGTGTAGTAAAATGAAAATAGAATGGAGTATAAATGGTGGTGTAAAAGGTGTATAAGTTTGTAATTTTGTGAAAAAATCTTTTAATCATGTGAAATTGTCATGCTAGATAACAAAAGTAGTTACCTTATACATAAGGCATTGAACAAGGGCTGGTTGGTGGTGATTTGATGTGTATATACCAATAGTAAATACGTATAGAGGTTAGGTATGATACGAGTACATGTACTCTAGATATACGTATAGAAATCTTGTGAAAAATGGAATGAGAATTCAAATATAGCTATCTTTTGTGAATATACTTATATTGTTTTATGTATTTAAGTCCTTAAAATTGATTAAATACATTACTTATACGATATATGTATAAACATTATAGGTCATAAGTATTTATGTCAAATAACGTTACGTATGGTTATCGTTTTGAAAACTTAGGTTAGTAGTTTCAAAATATACTTGTAACTTATTGTTATTAATACAAAATGAGGTATTAAAACATTCGTAGATCATGTTAAATATGTATATATACATATATATACATAAACGTATAATTATCATATGTTATATAGTTCGTGATATCGTCGGTCAAACTAGACGGTCAAACGTTGTGTAAAACTCTTTTCGAAGGCATAAGTCTCAACAATTTGGATTGCTTATAATGTTGGTAAGTTTAATTTATGTAAATATTAATCTTATAAGTATAGATTGATCGAAAAAGTCTGGGTCATTACAGTACCTACCCATTAAATAAATTTCGTCCCGAAATTTTAAAATTGTACCTATTTTGCGTCATCGGAAAACAAGTGTGGATATTTTTGTTTCATTTGATCCTCTCGTTCCCAAGTAAACTCGGGACCCCTTCGAGCATTCCAACGAACCTTAACGATCGGTATGTTGCTCTGCTTGAGCCGTTTAACTTCACGATCCATGATTTCGATTGGTTCTTCGATGAGTTGTAGTTTCTCGTCGACATGGATTTCTTCAAGAGGAATGGTGAGGTCTTCCTTTGCAAGACACTTCTTAAGGTTTGAGACGTGAAAAGTATTATGTACTCCGGCGAGTTGTTGCGGTAACTCGAGTCGATAAGCTACCGGTCCAATGCGTTCGATGATCTTGAACGGGCCTACGTACCTTGGGTTCAATTTACCCCTTTTGCCGAAACGTATTACACCTTTCCATGGTGACACTTTTAACATAACCATGTCCCCAATCTGAAACTCTAATGGTTTCCTTCGGACATCGGCGTAGCTCTTTTGGCGACTACGGGCTGTTTTCAATCTCTCCTTGATTTGTACTATCTTCTCAGTCGTTTCGTGTATGATCTCGGGACCAGTTAATTGTCGATCTCCTACTTCATTCCAACAGATAGGAGATCTACACTTCCTCCCATACAGTGCTTCAAATGGCGCAGCTTTAATGCTCGCATGATAACTATTATTATACGAGAATTCTGCTAACGGTAAATACTTATCCCATCCGTTTCCAAAATCGATCACACATGCCCTGAGCATGTCTTCAAGAGTCTGAATTGTTCTTTCACTCTGCCCGTCAGTTTGCGGATGATATGCGGTGCTCATATCCAAACGAGTTCCTAGGGCCTCCTGTAGTGATTGCCAGAACTTTGAGGTAAATCTACTATCACGGTCAGATATAATGGAAATAGGTATTCCATGCCTTGAAACTATTTCCTTTATATATAATCGTAATAATTTCTCCATTCTATCTGTTTCCTTTATAGGCAAGAAATGTGCAGATTTGGTAAGACGATCAACAATTACCCAAATGGTGTCGTATCCCCCGGCAGTCTTTGGTAACTTCGTGATGAAATCCATGGTAATACCGTCCCATTTCCATTCTGGAATTTCTGGTTGTTGAAGTAACCCTGACGGCTTCTGGTGTTCTGCTTTGACTTTGGAACAAGTTAAACACTCCCCAACATATGTTGCAACGTCTGTCTTTAAATTAGGCCACCAATAATGTGTCTTAAGATCCTGGTACATCTTTCCAACTCCAGGATGTATCGAATATCTTGTCTTATGTGCCTCGTTCAATATCAACTTCCTTAATCCACCCAACTTCGGTACCCAAATACGATTTGCAAAATATCGAATTCCATCTTCCCGCATAACGAGTTGCTTCTCATACTTCTTCATTATTTCATTTCCTATATTTTCTTTAGTAAGTGCTTCTCGTTGAACTTCTTTGATTTGTGAGTTGAGATTCATGCGAATTTTTATGTTCATCGCTCGTACTCGAATTGGTTCTCGTTCCTTTCTGCTTAGAGTGTCGGCCACCACGTTCGCTTTCCCGGGATGATAACGAATTTCAGAATCATAGTCATTTATTAACTCAACCCACCTACGTTGCCTCATGTTCAGCTGTTTTTGATCGAAAATATGTTGAAGGCTTTTATGATCAGTAAACACAGTGCATTTAACCCCATACAAGTAGTGTCTCCATATCTTCAATGCAAACACGACTGCTCCCAGTTCTAGATCATGCGTCGTATAATTCCGCTCGTGAATCTTTAATTGTCGGGATGCGTATGCAATAACTTTCTTCCGTTGCATAAGAACGCAACCAAAACCTTGTCGCAAAGCGTCACAATATATTTCAAAATCATCGTTCCCTTCTGGTAACGATAAAATAGGCGCCGTAGTCAACTTCTTTTTCAGTAATTGAAATGCACTCTCCTGCTCAGAGGTCCATTCATATTTCTTCCCTTTTTGCGTTAACGCTGTCAACGGCTTAGCTATTCGGGAAAAATCTTGAATAAACCTTCTATAATAACCGGCTAAACCCAAAAATTGGCGTATCTGCGTTGGTGTCTTAGGAGTCTCCCATTTTTCGATGGCTTCAATTTTTGCTGGATCAACCTGAATTCCTTTGCTACTAACAACGTGGCCAAGAAATTGCACTTCTTTCAACCAGAAAGCACATTTAGAAAATTTAGCATATAGCTGTTCTTTTCTTAACAACTCTAATATCAACCTTAAATGCTGCTCATGCTCTTGCTCACTCTTGGAATAGATAAGAATATCATCAATGAAAACGATAACAAACTTATCTAGATATGGACTACAAACTCGATTCATGAGGTCCATGAATACAGCTGGCGCATTCGTCAATCCAAACGGCATGACCAAAAATTCGTAATGACCGTAACGTGTCCGAAAAGCAGTTTTCGGAATGTCCTCTTCTTTGACACGTAATTGATGATAACCCGATCTTAGGTCGATTTTCGAATAAACACATGATCCTTGCAGTTGATCAAATAAGTCATCAATTCTCGGTAGTGGATACCGATTCTTGATAGTTAACTTATTTAATTCACGATAATCTATACACATCCTAAAAGATCCATCTTTCTTTTTAACAAATAGAATCGGAGCTCCCCACGGTGAAGTACTTGGTCGTATGAATCCACGATCCAGTAATTCTTTTAACTGACTCTGAAGTTCTTTTAACTCGGACGGTGCAAGTCTATATGGAGCACGGGCAACTGGTGCAGCTCCTGGTACTAAATCTATTTGAAATTCTACAGATCTAAATAGAGGTAATCCCGGCAACTCTTCCGGAAATACTTCAGGAAAATCTCTTGCCACAGGCACGTCATTGATGCACTTCTCTTTTTCTTTCTTTTCGACTTTATTAACATGTGCTAAGATAGCATAGCACCCTTTCTTCAAGCACTTTTGAGCTTTCAAATAACTAATGAGTTTTAGCTTTGAGTTACCCTTCTCTCCATAAATCATTACTGGCGTTTTATTCTTACGAGGAATGCGAATTGCCTTCTTGGCGCACACAACTTCAGCTCCTATTTTGGACATCCAGTCCATGCCGACTATTACATCAAAACTTCCTAATTCTACGGGTATCAAATCAATCTTAAATGTTTCTCCGGCTAAATTTATTTTACAATCACGGCAAATTTTATCGGCTTTAATTAGTTTACCATTAGCTAACTCAATCATGTACTTAGCATCTAGAGGTAATGATGAACAATTCAATTTAGCGTGAAAGTCTCTACACACGTAACTTCTATCAGCACCAGTATCAAATATAATAGATGCGGATAAGTTATTAATGGTAAACGTACCCGTAACAAGCTCCGGGTCTTCACGTGCCTCTCTAGCATTAATAACAAATGCTCTCCCTCGTGCAGGTCCGATATTCTTCTCTGGATTCGGGCACTGGCTCTTATAATGACCCTGTTTCCCACATCCATAACAAGTAACAGTAGCCAAAGCAGTTCTATTTGCATTAGTGGCAGGAGTCTTGGTACCATTTGTATTTGTAACGAGAGCCCTACAATCTTCAGCAAGATGACCCTTTCGATTACATTTGTTGCATACCACATTACAGTAACCAGAGTGATGTTTGTGGCATCGGTTGCATAAAGGATTTTGTCCTTTATAACCAAAGCTTAAACCACTACCCGCACCTTGCGTGATTTCTTGTTTCTTAAAAGATTGTTGTTGGTTACCTCGATCATAATTTCCATTCCACTTTCTTTTGTTACCTGATACCTTCACATCAGTATTGGATACTTTCTTATCCATGATGACCTGATCCATTAGCTCGTTTGCCATGGTTATAGCTTCATGAATTGTCTTAGGTTTCGATGCTGTAACATTTGCCTTGATCTTTTTGGGCAAACCATCTTTGTACATTTCAATCTTCCGTTCTTCGGTTGGAACCAATTCAGGACATAGCAAAACTAATTCCATGAATCGCTGATTGTAGTTGGTGATTTCAGTACCAACAACCTTCAGGCTTCGTAATTCATCTTCTAACTTCCTAACCTCGTTCCTTGGACAATATTCGTTGATTAACATTGTTTTGAATTCTTCCCATGGAGTATCATAAGCTACATCTCCTCCTACAGCCTTCACAAAATTTTTCCACCACGTGAGTGCACTATCTTGTAAAGTGCACGATGCATACTTGGTCATGTCCTTTTCAACACAACCACTGATTTTAAACACAGTCTCCATCTTTTCTATCCACCGGGTTAAACCGATCGGTCCTTCCGTTCCACTGAATGATGAGGGCTTGCAAGCTTGAAATGTTTTGTAAGTGCACCCCACACGAGGATTTGGGTTAACTGCAGCACCTCTTGCAGCCTCGACCCATAACATTCTGTCGTTCACTCGCTGATTGATGAGTTCCTGGATTTCTTGTTCCGTCATTCGGTTCAATCGCGCCATATTCTTCTATAAGAATGAAAAGAAAATAATTATTCACATGGAATATTATAGATGTAGTGTATATTTACAGTACATTATAGCTTATTAATAATATGAACCAGGTATTATTATAAAAGCCTTTTCTTCTTATTAGCATTTTATAATTATATCTAGGGTAGTACCTACCCGTTAATGTTCATACTTAATAGCTTAGTACAGAACCAATTACTACAATCTAGATAATACTTAACCATGGAAAATTATTGCATTTCATACTTCACTATTTTACATATGCTTATCTTACATCGAACATTAAGCAAACCTCACTAATAATATTATACAAAACATTATATGATCCCATGGTTTAATACGGCAGCGCATCGTTTGGTCTATTTTCTAAGACGTTTAGGTTCAATGAATCGCCTAACGCTTATCCTAGCTGTCTGCCTATATTTTGGCTGTGGGACTGAAGAACTGGATGCCGGGATAGAACGAATAGGAATAGCGGGAATAGGGGTAGTAGTGTCTAGTGGAGTTGGTGCCACATCATCCTTACTAAACTCGGGATTTGAATTTTCTAATTCATTAGCCTTTCATTTCTTTCCTAGTTCGAACTCGTCTTTTGTAATTTCCTGTATTTCTTCCTCGGGTTCACTTTCCTCCTCGGGTTCACTTTCCTCCTCGGGTTCACTTTCCTCTCCGGGTTCACTTTCCGGGTTCTCTATAGTCGGTTCATCCGGAATTTGTGAGTCTTCCCCAAAGATATTATTTTCGTCATCGGATAGGTTAATGACTGGAACACCATCTGAAGATTATGGTTCGGAGTCGCTGAATGTGATAACAAGTTTTGAGCCCGACATCTATCACACAACAACTAACCCATTAGTACTACATAATATTTACATATAAATTTTAACCAACAATGATAAGCAATGGTTTTTAAATCAGACCCGGTCAAAGTCCAGACTTACTAATGTATCCTAACGACTTATCAGTTAGACACACTAATACAAACCTGGTTCGCTAAGACCACCGCTCTGATACCACATGTCATAACCCGTCCTTAACCATAAGAACGAGTTAGATAACGTATGATTTCATTGCGAGGTATTGACCTCTATATGCGACATTTTTAAAAGAACAACTGCAATTATTTTACATTACAAACCATAACTCTTATATTAATACAAGCTTTAGACAATATAAAGATGATTATCGTTTAGCGATAATCTTAGACTTACAAACTTTACATGTGATGATAACAATACGATTTCTAGCATATTTTACATTACAATTCCTCGGATATGCAGTTTTATTTTTGACACAAATATGCATACTCAAGATCTTGTTTAAATTCAACATGTTGCAGCGGAAGCTTCTAATTATCACCTGAGAATAGACATGTTTAAAACGTCAACATAAAGTTGGTGAGATATAGGTTTAATTCCGGCAGCAATATATATATAGACCACAAGATTTCACATATAAACATTTTAATAAAAATATTCTAAGTGGTTGAGCACTTGGTAACCATACTTAACATTTAATCACGTCGCATATTCCCTTTATTATGAAATCTTACTACACCGTACCAAGTGTAGTCACGAAACGAAGTACTGTGCAACCGTTGAATACTGGTCGTCCAGTCCGGTTGGGGTTGTCAGGCCCGATAGATCTATCAACAGGATTCGCGTTTACAATACCGCTGTAAATAACAGTTACCAAGCTACAGGGAAGTATGCCAGTGGTACAACTCAACGTAGAATATATTTTTCAGTTACTTGTGTCCATAACGTAAAACATAAAATACATGTATTCTCATCCCGAAATACTTAGAGTTTAAAAGTGGGACTATATACTCACTTTCGTCTTGAAGATATGTAATTTTGACTTGGTCTCCGATTGATATCACGAACCTATCCATATATAATATATCAATACCTTTTCTTTTTAAAACAATCGTCACATATATATACTTATTATACTTTTAATACTTTTAATAATTTCTTAGTCCGTAGTTAGCAGTCCGATGTTAGTAATTCAATTTTAATGGTTCATTTTTAGGTGTTTAATAAACCCCCAATGAAATAAATAAAACCCCCATCGTATATGTATTGGTCGAGATTAATCTTGACCCATGGTACCGGTGTTGTCAAATGACGTGTTGCGTACATAAAGTACCGGTGTTGTCAAATGACGTGTTGCGTACAATCATGGGATCTTATGATTAATCTTCTCGTATTGTTTACGGGTGATCCTGAACCATATAAAATTAAATTATGAGTACATATATATAAAATATCATGTTATTTTAAAAAAGATGTGATTTATTTAATTTTCTCCAATTATTTTCGTAGCTAAACTAGTCTTAGATATCCGATCTCGTTTTGGTCATAGTTTCTTCGTTACAACTCCGTTTTCGTTGATTCAACTTGCCACTTCCTTGGATCGAGTCCCTCTTTAAGACTATGAACTGTAAATACCTTAGTTTGTATTCGAAATCACAGGTCATAGGTCAAACTTTAGTGAAACTTATGAAGTTAATCATTTTCCATCATGTAAACAACCTTAAATGATTATTTTTCTAAAAATACTTATACTTTGAGTTAAATCATGAAATTTTTATGTGTTATCATATTCATAGTAAAAATCATTTTTCCAGAAAATAAACCTCCAATTCAAAGTTTAAGATGGTTTTTAATTATCCAACCCAAAACAGCCCCCGGTTGCACTCCGACGTCGTAAATTCAGTTTTTATGGTGTTCTTTGAAAAACCAAGTTATACCTTGTTAAATTAGCATATATTTATGATATATTACAGGTCTTGAAGTATTTTGAAAGTTAAGTTAGAAGGATCTATTTAGTTTGCAAACAAGTTTGAAAACATTCAAACTATGTTCTTGTTGTTAAAATTTTATACCATATAATAAGATAGCTATATATATATGAATCGAATAAGGTTATGAACAAAGTTACTACCTCAAGTTACTTGGACAAGATTGCTGTAAAAGAGGAGTAAAGACCTAGAACCAAAAGAGTGGTGGAGTTGGATGAAAGATTGGAAGTAAACTTGTGTTCTTGAAAGGATTCTTGAAGTGTTTTTGTAAGGTTTTTCTTATGGTGTTTAAGTGATGTTTTTATGGCTAGATCTTCATGGATACTAGCTGAATGGTTATGGAGTTTCTTAAGAGTGTGTTTTAGTTAAAGGAAATGTGTAGTAAAATGAAAATGGAATGGAGTATAAATGGTGGTGTAAAAGGTGTATAAGTTTGTAATTTTGTGAAAAAATCTTTTAATCATGTGAAATTGTCATACTAGATAACAAAAGTAGTTACCTTATACATAAGGCATTGAACAAGGGCTGGTTGGTGGTGATTTGATGTGTATATACCAATAGTAAATACGTATAGAGGTTAGGTATGATACGAGTACATGTACTCTAGATATACGTATAGAAATCTTGTGAAAAATGGAATGAGAATTCAAATATAGCTATCTTTTGTGAATATACTTATATTGTTTTATGTATTTAAGTCCTTAAAATTGATTAAATACATTACTTATACGATATATGTATAAACATTATAGGTCATAAGTATTTATGTCAAATAACGTTACGTATGGTTATCGTTTTGAAAACTTAGGTTAGTAGTTTCAAAATATACTTGTAACTTATTGTTATTAATACAAAATGAGGTATTAAAGCATTCTTAGATCATGTTAAATATGTATATATACATATATATACATAAACGTATAATTATCATATGTTATATAGTTCGTGATATCGTCGGTCAAACTAGACGGTCAAACGTTGTGTAAAACTCTTTTCGAAGGCATAAGTCTCAACAATTTGGATTGCTTATCATGTTGGTAAGTTTAATTTATGTAAATATTAATCTTATAAGTATAGATTGATCGAAAAAGTCTGGGTCATTACAGTTAGTTTGGGTAATAATAACACTAAAGGAATTAACACTGCTACGTGTTAAACGTTGACTCAGTTTCCGAGAGTTTTTAGGTGCATAACTATATGCAAGAATCTTTTCTTCCATAGATGGGGTGCGGTTGGTTCAATTTCTCGATGGAGGTGTTTTCAAGAATTATGAAAGATAAGGTACCAATGAGGTTTAGGATGAAATCAAGTGGCAAACTTGAAGAATTGTTTAGTTTCATATGTTATAATCAACATTTTAATTCATTTTAATTGTCCAAAGTTAGCAGTCTGATTGTCCAATAGTCCAATAATTTCATATATAAATTAAATATATAATATTAATACGTATCGTGACCCGTGTACCGGTCTCAGTATTGATCACAACTCAAACCATATATATATTTTGGAATCAACTCCAACCCTGTATAGCCAACTCCCACATTCACATATAGAGTGTCTATGGTTGTTCCGAAATATATATATAGATGGGTCGATATGATAGGTCGAAACCTTGTATACGTGTCCCGTTATTTAAAGTGCGTAAAATAAAGTGCATAAAAGTAAATAACAGAAATTAAATGACGATAAATAAAATTGCGAGAATGTAAATTGCAATAAATAAAATATAATACGGAATTAACAGTTAGCTGGGAACAGTTAGCTAGGAACAGTTAGCGTGGAATCTTAACAATATTTCAATTAATTAGCGCGTTTGTTTCTAACAAATTTTTATCATATCCAATGTTTTCTTCATTATGCCACTTGTTGGATTCTGATAGGTCAAAATCCAATTATGAAATTTGAATGGAAATGGTTATTTGGTGGTGAATGGATTCGTATATCGGTGGTTGTAGGTAGGATAGTAAATGACCGTTGAATCAGATTCGAAGAATGTAACTTATTAATGTGAAATCTAAATATTCCTCGGGTACTACCTACCCGTTAAAATATTTTCATCATTAATAGTTTGTACAAAAGAATTTTTAATTACAATCTTTATGAAAAATATACTTACATATATATTTTCTTCGGATGTAATTATGAATTTAATGAGTCAATAGGATTTTAAACTCATTTGATTTATCGTTATTACTAGATTACATGATCTCTAAAACATTAGAGATTACATAATCGTCATGTCGAACGAAGATAAATGAGGTGGAACGATATGTAAAGCGAAGATATTCGATGTAGAACGATATGTAGAACGAAGATCATACTCGAAGTACAGATGGTGATATTGAGACGTGTGAGGTTGATATCCGAGATACAGATTGCGATATTGAGGTTTACGACGCAGTTGTGGTTGAGGGTGATAAGGGTACTGTCGGCGTTGATGATGGTGATGCTGATTGTGCTACTGGTGCTGCTGCTGGTGTTTGTAACCTTCGCACCATGTTCTCTAAAGCTTTCACCCGAGCGCGTAGTTCGTTAACTTCTGCTAGTATACTGGGATGATTGGCGGTTGGAGCGAGCGGATGAATAAGATTTGAGATATGGGATAGTATATAATCGTGACGAGATACTCTAGAGATGAAAGAGAAAATGGTTTCTCGAACAGGTTCACCGGTAAGTGCTTCAGATTCATCGCCAAATGAGCAATTTGGTGGACAGAAGGGATCTTCGATGTGAAATGATTTTCGGATATCGGATGATATTCTAGCTATATAGAATATCTATATATATAATACTAAAGATTTCGTAGACTACAAAGGAACCTACAACATATGTTAGGCAAGTCTACAGATATGCTAAGATATGAATTATCAGATACGATAAGATATGAATTTTGTCTATACACTATCGATGCACTAAATGCCGTAAGACGTGTCTAGACTTAAGAATGATAAACAGATAATTTTCTAAGGATAATAAACAGATTATTTTCGACTAGATATGATAAGCAAAACTTTTGATATGTAAACATGGTCGAAGTCCAGACTCACTAATATATCCTATCATCTTATCAGTTAGACACACTAATGTAAGACCTGGTTCACTAGGACCAACGCTCTGATACCATCTGTGATGACCCGTCCTTATCCCCCTGGATGAAATCATCAACATTTGGTCCCATTGCGTTGATCGACTCCAAGTAATGTCCTTAAAATGAGCAAATGCACAGCGGAAGACTTAATTTGTACCTGAGAATAACATGCTTTAAAATGTCAACATAAAGTTGGTGAGATATAGGTTTGATGCTAGCAGCGTTATAACTATGGACCACAAGATTTCATATATTTAAACATAATACACTCGCAAGTGTATGTAAAAGTAGTTGAGCACTTGGTAACCATACTTAACATTTAAATCATCGCAGCATATTCTTAAATAACCGCTACACCGTACCAAGTGTAGTATACAGAAACGAAGTACTGTGCAATCGTTAAAAACTGGTCGTCCAGCCCGGTTGGGGTTGTCAGGCCCGATAGATCTATCAACAGGATTCACGTTTACACTGGCCCATGTAAATATTAGCTACCAAGTATAAAGAAATATACCATGGTACAACTCAACATAGAATTTATTTTTGATCACTTGTGTCCATAACATAAATCATAAAATGCATGTATTCTCATCCCAAAATATTTAGAGTTTAAAAGGGACTATATACTCACCATATTGTATTTTGTAGTAAAAATACATATAACATCATTGAACAAGTGTAAGGTTGGCCTCGAATTCACGAACCTATATTAAGTATATATATTAACACATATAATTAACATATAATAATAGTCAAACATGTTTGTATATTTTAATTATATATATTACTTATTTAAAATAGAAATGTAATATTTATATAGTTATTTGATATATAAATAACTTTTGGTTTGTTAAAATAGTGACATTATTAATACTGAAAATAGTGTTAATTATAATAATAATTTGTTTTAATAATGACAATACTAATTTTGATAATAATACTAGTCATTTTATTTGTAGTAATAATAACATATTATAAATAATGATACTCATAATAATAATACTTTTGATGATGCTTTTAAATGTTAACTTTAATTATAACGATAGTTTTAATAATAATGTTACTTTTAATAATAATAATAATGATAATAATAATAATAATGATATTTTTGTTTATAATATTAATTTTAGTAGTAATGATAATATATAATAATAATAACAATAATAATGGGTAATAAGTAAACTACCTCAAGGAACTCGTTTCTTAAAAATGCCCAAGTCCGGGTTTGAATCCGCGACGTCCCGCTAACCCTATATCATATCCAAACCGTTTCTCTACCCGATACTTTCTGTTTTAGCTCGTAGTCTATATCTATTTAACCCGTATCTCCTAGTTGTCTTCTCAACACCACAAACCCTATCGTCAATACTATTTTAATTTCCATCATTAGTCATCATCATAATCGTTTTCGCTATTTTCATCTATCCTAATCATATTAATATAGCATTATCGTGTTTCATAATCATCCTCACTTACACCACTTAACATCATCACATCTAATCATCGTTATCATCACATAACTATAATAATCATCAATTATTATCATTATTTATTTATCATGCCATAATCATTGAACCATCACCTATCATAACCATAATCATAATCACGATCATAATCATCACTAAACCATTATCACAACGCAATAACCTTTACATCTCGATCTCCCATATCCCACGTAAACATATATAACATAATCACATATTCTTAATCTTAATCACCATCACCTCTATATCATTTGATATTCGTAAACATCATCATCATTTATCAACCATCATAATCATCATTATCATCGTGGTTTAACAGGTACTTGGAATGGGTCTTGACCCAACAATTCAAGATTTAAATGGTCCAAATCGTCTAGTCCAAGAGAGAATTTGTTCGGCCCAACATGCTATATATTTAAGATTTGCCCAAGAAGCCCAAATACTTTGAGGTGGTTGTTTAATAATTCGGTGCAGTTTAAAAAAAACGAATAGCCAGCTGGAAGAAAACGAAAGGAAGGAACAAGAAAAAGGAACAAGATAGGAAACGCTAGTGGAGCAAGTAGGGTCTTTCTTTTCTTTTTAGTCAGACAACAACAACCACTCACAAAAGGAAGTTGGTGATGTGTACAGCTTTTATCAACCTCTATCTCTTCCTCATCACACAATTTCGATCCACACCTAGAGATAGAAACCTATAATACTCCATTAAACAGAAACTGATACTTTAATTGCTGTGATATCAGCGACAGAAGGAAGAGACAGGAAACGAAATGGAAGGAAAGGAAAATGATGTTGGTGGTGGTCTGATGAAATGGTGGTTCGGTTGGGGTGGTTTTGGGTTTTGTTTGAAGGGTTTCGAAGGTTAACCAGGAGTAGGAACATACGTAGTAGCAGCAACAAACTGCAGATTATTTTCATGTTGTTTTATTTGAAGATGGCAATTTGTGTTGATCATCGTGAATAATCAGAAGCACTTGCTTAATTCAATGGTGGCGGTTGTAATGTTGGAACTGTAGTGGTGATTGGTACAGCAACATAAACAACACGGTAATAGGAGTGGATTTGTGGTGGTTACATGGTATTGGTTTAGGCTGTTACGAAGAAGAAGGAAGAAGAAAAGGAAAACAACAATCAAAAACAATGATTTGCAGCTGCTATAATGTGTCTTAACGGTGATGGTTTGGTTGTTGATTGTTGCAAAACATAAAGGAACGAAAAGGTGGTTATATGATGATTGTGTCAATGGTGCTTGAGTTCTAAATACTATAGAAAAAGAAAAAAAATATATCAGAAATTAGAGATTGCTATTCAAAATCCAGAGAATCAACAAATATAAATAGAATGATCGTGTTATACAGGAAACTGTGTGTCGATTAGTGTCACAAGCTTAACAATTAGATAGAAAAATAGGAAAAGCAGATAATGATATGTATTGATAATTAATCCTAAATCTTAATATCTGTCACTTTTAAATTTTAACGATTTATAAATATGTTATTAATAATAATAAATCATATTTATTAATAATAATAATAATAATAATAATAACAAAGTTGTTAAAGATAAATGATAATAATATAATGTTAAGTTCCTAAAAATGTGTCCAATAATAATTACTCTAATGATAAATAAATTTCTTATATATATATATATATAATATACTTTTTATGTATATATAGATTTATTTTAATAATAAATTTTATTATTTCTTTTATCATTTAATAATTATATATTATATATTATATCAAACTATATTTCAAAGTATTATATATAAATATATTTTTTTATATGTAATAGTTCGTGAATCGTCGTAAATGGTTAAAGGTCATATGAATTCATGTAAACAGTTTCAAAATTTTGTAACTCAACCTAACAGACTTTGCTTATCGTGTCGGAACCATATAGAGATTTAGGTTTAAATTTGGTCGGAAATTTCCGGGTCATTTATTAAAGTTATGGTTCGCTAATAAAATAATAATTTTGATAATTTTAATTAAAATGATACTTTTAATAAAAATAATAATGATAATAATAATACTAAAATATAATAATGATAATTATAATAATAATTTTGATAATAATAATAGTAGTAATAATAATAATAATAATAATAATAATAATAATAATAATAATAATAATAATAATAATAATAATAATAAAAATAAATAAATAAATAGGAGGAATATATATATACCATCATGTGTCACCATTAATTCATGTTATCATGATCATCATCATCATCCTATTGTAACACATATCACTTTCGACTCTTTCATCATAATCATGATTATAATCATAATCATAATCATACGTGTATCATAATCATCATGATATTTATATCTATAACATCAACTATATCATATTCTCGATCATCTTCATTATGGCTTTCATTGTTTCCTCATCATCTTCAATATACGCATCATCATCAACATCTCGCTCCATCATCATCATAACCTAGTCATCAACATCTCATATTCATCATCATTCGGTTATCATATCATCGATCATCATCCTAACATCATTGTGACTATCATTATCATACACATCATCACTTAACATCACCCTCTTCGCTCGTTTATCATCACTTATATTCGATCATCACATCATCGTGAACCATATGGATTTTGTGACTTATTTGAAGTGTATTTAACTAAATTACCCATCTGTAATTTACTTTGCACTGGTAACCGTCAAATATTAATCTCAAACAATTAGGCCACTAAGAAAAATAGTTGGGCCGTGATGCTTCTAAAACATGATGGGTCACCTACATAAAATCTACGGGGCCACAATTAGAAAAATGCATTTTTTTTTATTCTAATACGTGTTGAGCTGTCGACTAAACCGAAAACAGAAAGTATATTGGTGGGGTATTTTGTAATTCATTTATCTTTTTCATCATCCCACCATCATCACGACTCATAATCATCTTCATTTAAACAGAAAACGGTTACAAGCTTGATTGTTGAGACGTCCGTTTGAAACATAAAATAGTAGCAGCAGACCTCGTGGTTTGTGAACTGTTTTTGAATAGAAAGTACAACAGAATGAGCAATATGTAGCGGGTTTGGTTATAGTGGACAAAGGTGGTGATGATTGTTATGGTTGATGCTTCGAAGATCATGAAAGAAACGAAAAAAAAAAAATATACCTATGTGGTAACAGTTTAGAGTGGTGATCGTGGGTGATAGTGAGGGTGGTGAAAATTCGTTGTGGTTTCTTGGTTTGGTTCAAACCAAAATAGAAACATTTGTAGTTGTAGCAACCGAATAACAGAAAAAGTGTTGAAGATTAAAGTGATCCTCGTACGAACTAAGAAACAGAAAAAAAATAAAGATGGTGATGGTTAAGGTTAAGGTGTTAACTGTATGCGAAGAGGGGAGGGAATGAAAAATAGGTGGTGGTGCTCCGGTGACGATGATGGTCGGTGAGGATGGTGAAGAGTGGCGATGGTTGGAACCAAAACATAAACGGGTAGTGGTGTTATAGTGGGGGTTATGGGTTTTCTATAAGTTTATGTATATATATAAATATAGAGGTGGCGGTTAGTGGTGGTTTGATGGTTATGGGGTGTCGAGGGTGGTGGCAGATGGCGGTGGAAGGTGATGGAAGAGGGTGACCCTCGGTTGGTGATGGTTTTGTCATTGAAGCTCATATAACATATATGTTATATATATAAATATGTAAGACATATAAGTCTTGTAGTAAACATAAACATGTCAAATTTAAATAATAATAAAACATTCTTAGCTGCCATACACTAACCTTAAGGCACCGACAGTTTGCACGGGTACTATCTCGTGTTCATTGCTAAACAGTTAACGTATAAAAGTGTCCCTAAAAATCCCAAATTTTTAGATTAAATATAATTAATTATTTCACTCATTAACTGTTTGAAACCTGATCAAAAAGGTTCAATAATTATTTATTTTATGTTCCAATTTATATGTACGGAGTGCTAAAATTTAATCTTAAAAAGGTAAAAATATTGTTGACAAATCTAAAATCTTCGTAATTAATTTACACTCCAACTTTTATTTTAATCTTTCATAAACATGTATTATATCTATATTAAAACTAACGAAACGTCAACCGAGTGTCACTGACGTTTACTAATTAGGCTCGAAATCATTTATTTTCACATACTCTCTCTCTATATATATAATGATTAATAGCAAGTTTTACTACATAAATTTATTATATATAAATAGATTTAATACAATTATACATATTTACAAGTAATATTTATATACATATATATATATCCATTTACAAATAGTTGTTTGTGAATCGTCGGGAATGGTCGAATGTCAATTGAATATATGAAACAGTTCAAAAATTTTGAGACTCAACCTAACAGACTTTTCTTATTGTGTCAAAAATACTAAATTGTATTGAGAGTTTGATTTAAAATTAGTCGAAATTTTCCGGGTCGTGACAGTACCTACCCGTTAAAGAAATTTCGTCCCCGAAATTTGATCGAGGTCGTCATGGCTAACAATAAAAATTGTTTTCATGATGAATATGAGTTGATAAATAGAGTTTTATCAATATTGAGTAATATTGATAAAATAATTCGATTAATCGAAGCGTACGAGTGAAGCTATCACAAAAGATTGAAATAAAGACATATAGATTCGTTTTAAATTTTGACGTAGTTACGCTTGATTTCCAGAGTTCAAGGAATTTATAGAAACTTCCTGATCAGAAAGAGAATGTAATAGCACAATTTATTAGCAACCTGTTCGAATTACGAAAGAACAGAAATATCAATGAAATATTTCAGTGATATGCTTAAAGCTTAAGTAGAATGAAAGAGTCATCTAACATGGCACATGATGAGGATAGGGCCTGCGAATCATCATCACGTTACATTAGAAATTTAGCATGACTTACTGTAATATAATCACGTTGGCCAAGCGTCATTATATTATACTAACCTATGCTTCAATTTCCAACATTTCTCCACAATTCACTCATAATTTATACTTAAATTTTACAGAAATTTCCAATATAATGGAATACGGAAAACGCGAAGAGGTAGATACTTTCGGACAAGAATATTTATGAAAATATCCTCAGAAATATCGAAGATATCTTATGATGATATTTTGGAATTTCTAAGTTCAAAGGTTGATAAAGAAAAATTTTCTGCAAGATTTTAACATTACTTTGGAGCAAGATATTCTCTAAAGATTTCGGCGGATCCAGAATTACCTGGATTCTTTGAATATAGGGTTTGGTCCTTGTATTTGTTCTTTGTTTCCTTCATGGTTAACTCAATCCGTTTTTCAGTACCAAATTTTCTATCGAGCGTTCCTAATACTTCCTTCTTTATCATCAACTTTTGGCCATTAAGACCATCTACAATATGCTGCTTCGTCAGCATTTTCAAAGTTAACAGATCTGGGTCATCGGTTATCAAACCGAGGTGGTTTAAGGAGAATTGTGTTTTTAAATGATTAAACGTTGATGGTAATATGGTGGAATATGAAAGGTTCCCTGGTAACAATAAATGAGCACGCATATATATCAAAGTTATAATAAGGTTGTTTTGAACGAAAAGTCGAAGTTGACTTGCTGAAGCCGTGACAAAATTGGCTACTTTGAAAGGGATTATCAAATTATTTTTGGGTAATAATAACACTAAAGGAATTAGCACAGCTACGTATTAAACGTTTACTCAGTTTCCGAGGGTTTTTAGGTGTATAACTATATGCATCAATCTTTTCTTTCGTAGATGAAGTGCAGCTGGTTCATCCTCTCGACCGAGGTGTTTTCAAGAATTATGAAAGATTTGAACATGGATTGGAATTGTCCAGATTCAAATGAGGTTTAAGATGAAATCAAGTGGCAAACTTGAAGAAATGTTTAGTTTCATATGTTATAATCAATATTTTAATTCATTTTAATTGTCCAATATTATTAGTCCACAGTCAATAGTCCACAGTTAACAGTCCAATAATTCATATATAGTTTAATATATAATATTCGAATTAATTAATACGTTTCGTGACCCGTATACGTCTCAGACTCGATCACAACTCAAACTATATATATTATTGTAGAATCAATCTCAACCCTGTATAGCTAACTCCCGCATTACTGCATATAGAGTGTCTATGGTTATTCCAAATAATATATATAGATGCGTCGATATGATATGTCAAAACCTTGTATACGTGTTCCGATATTTAAAGTGCGTAAAAAAAAAATAACAAAAATTAAATGACGATAAATAAAGTGCGTAAAGTAAATAACAAAAATTAAATGACAATAAATAAAATTGCGAGAATGTAAATTGGCATAAATAAATTGCGATAAATAAAATGTAATCAGTTAGCAAGGAACAATTAGTTAGGAACAGTTAGCGTGGATTCTTAACAACATTTTTCTCGTAGTTAATTTGTTTGTTTCTAACAAATTTTATTTTGTCCAGCGTTTTCTTCATTATGCCACTTGTTGGATTCTGATAGATCAAAATCTAAATATGAAATTGAATGAAAATGGTTATTCTGTGGTGAACGGATACGTATATCGGTGGTTGTAAATAGGATCGTAAATAACTATTGAATTAGATTTGAAAGAATGTACAATATACTTATTAATGTGAAATCTGAATATTCTTCGGGTATTACCTACCCGTTAAAATATTTTCAACATTAACAGTTTGTACGAAAGAATTTTTAATTACAATCTTTATGAAAATATACTTACATATATATTTTCTTCAGATTTAATCATGGATTTAATGAATTAATATGATATTAATCTCATTTGCTTTTTGGTTTGAACTAGAATAGCTAATCTCTAAGACTTTAGAGATTACATAATAGCCATGTTCCGTGAAGATAAATGATATAGAACGATTCGTAGAACGAAAATTAATCGATGTAGAACAACGTGTAAAATGAAGATTATGCTCGAGGTACAGAATGAGATGTTGAGGCATGGATTGTTGATGATACTGATGTTGTTACTGATGGTACTGTTGGTGCCGGTGATGTTGCTGAAGCTGGTAAATTTTGCACCATATTCTCCCAATTGATTACTCGAGCTCGAAATTCGTTGACTTCTTCTATTATTCCGGGATGATTGTCAGTTGAAACGAGCGGGTGAATAAGGTTCAGAATTGTGGATAGAATATAATCGTATCGAACTACTCTGGAACTGAGGCTGAAAATGGTGTTACGAACAGGTTCGCCGGTAAGTGCTTCAGGTTCTTCATCAAACGGGGAATTCGGTTAGTGGAAGGGATCGCCTTCTGTGCATCTCCATTGATTAAGTTGACAACGAACCCATCAGATGAAGTGGGGATGGATGATTGGTTGATTCATTCTGGTGACACTACTTTCGGAGCTTAGGTGAAACTCCATATTAGAATAGCTGTCGGAATCCGAGGAATTCGAACTAGTTGAGGGATTCATCTCGTACGATCAGATGAAGGATTTTCGATAAGAAATAGATTATAGGATGTAGATTAGTACCCTGCAATACATAATTTACATATGCATATATAATACTAAAATCCCATAAGTTACGGAGGAATCTACGGAATATGTTAGGCAAAGTTTACAGTAACAGATATGCTAAGATATGAATTAGCAGATACGCTAAGATATGAATTATGTCTATACACTATTCATGCAATCCAGGCAGTAAGATATGTCTAGATTAAGTATGATAAGCAAGTGATTCCCTAAAAATGATAAGCAGGAAATTTTCGACACGGAATGATAAACAAAACTTTTGACATATAGACACGGTCGAAGTTCAGACTCACTAATGCATCTAATTAACTATCAGTTAGACACACTAATACAAGACCTGGTTCGCTAAGACCACCGCTCTGATACCAACTGTAACAACCCGTCCTTATCCTCCTGGACAAAGTCATCAACATTTGGTCCCATTGCGATGATCGACTCCAAGTAATGTCCTTAAAATGAGCAAATGCACAGCGGAAGACTTAATTCGTACCTGAGAATAAACATGCTTTAAATTGTCAACCAAAAGGTTGGTGAGTTCATAGGTTTATCATAACAATCATTTCAATATATTAATAGTCCACAAGATTTCATAATCATAAACATAATACACTCGCAAGTGTATGTAAAGCATTCTAAGTGGTTGAGCACTTGGTAACCATACTTAACATTTAATCAACGTCGCATATTCCCTTTATTATGAAATCTCCCTACACTGTACCAAGTGTAGTAACAAAACGAAGTACTGTGCAACCGTTGAATACTGGTCGTCCAGTCCGGTTGGGGTTGTCAGGCCCGATAGATCTATCAACAGGATTCGCGTTTACAATAACACATGTAAATAGTAGTTACCAAGCTACAGAGAAGTATGCCAGTGGTACAACTCAACGTAGAATATATTTTTAAGTACTTGTGTCTATTTCGTAAACATTTATTTACAATAACACATGTAACTTAATATTTATTTGATATAAATAATAATAATAATACTATATAAAAAGTGGTATTATTTTTACAATTTATAAAATTAAGTAAGTTCTTAATATTAATATATCAATTACTTAATAAACTATTTCAATTAACTAATTTATGGATAATTAATATATATAATAAATATAATACATATAACTTAATATTTATTTGATATAAATAATAATAATAATACTATATAAAAAGTGGTATTATTTTTACAATAAAAACCATAATAGTGATAATAATGCTTAAAATAATATTTGCTAATAATAATAAAAATAATAAATTTTTAATAAGCATGATAGTTTTAATAATAATGACATTTTAATAAAATAATAATTTTGATAATTTTAATTAAAATGATACTTTTAATAAAAATAATAATGATAATAATAATACTAAAATATAATAATGATAATTATAATAATAATTTTGATAATAATAATAGTAATAATAATAATAATAATAATAATAATAATAATAATAAAAATAAATAAATAAATAGGAGGAATATATATATACCATCATGTGTCACCATTAATTCATGTTATCATGATCATCATCATCATCCTATTGTAACACATATCACTTTCGACTCTTTCATCATAATCATGATTATAATCATAATCATAATCATACGTGTATCATAATCATCATGATATTTATATCTATAACATTGATAAGGCTAAAAAGGAACATATATTTCATAGCATTATCCCTCAAGAAAGACAAGATTTTAGTTGCAATTGTTCTATTTTCAAGTAATATTCGTTTATATTAAATAAGTGCGAAGACAAAAGGCAGATTCGACGAATTGAAGACACAAAGGTCCGAAAAGCTAAAAAGTACAAGATACAATTAAAGTGGTTCAATTTATTGATGAGAAACGTCTAAAAATGACAAGAGTACAAGACGCAAAACACAAAGTACACGATATAAAATAGTACGAAAGAGCGTTCGAAAATCCGGAACCGAGGCATGAACCAACTTTCAACGCTCGACACAACGGAGCTGAAAGTACAAGTCAACTATGCACAAGAATATAATATAATATTTAAATAATTTATAATAAGAATAATATTAAATAATAAAAAGTTGTTAATTGAGCATAGTTCAGGGGTCATAAGTGAAAATTTCAATTTATCATTTGCCTATAAAAGGCCATCTAAATCGATGATTTAGATACACCTTTTTCCAATCTTCTTTCTTTCTTATGTAATTTATATTTATATTTATAATATTAAGTTTAATTTAAGATTAATAATAATTGGGTTATTGTAAGAAATGTTTTACGGGTTTTAAAGTAGGAACTCTGTCCGTGTAACGCTACGCGATTAATCACCACTGTAAGCTATGTTCTTCCTTTTTAATTTAATGTCTCGTAACTAAGTTATTATTATGCTTATTTGAGCCGAAGTAATCGTGATGTTTGACTAAATATTAAGACGGGGTTATTGGATTTTGTACCATAATTAAGGTTTGGGCAAAAGACCGACACTTGTGGAAATTGGACTATTGAATATTAATAGATGGGGGGTATTGTCTAATTGAGTGACAACTCATTGGAGTCTGTCGAACCTATCTTCAAATTAATTATCCTAATAATTAATAATGATTATGGTTGTCCTATTTAGTGACGTTCATATGGAATCTATTATAATCATTTAATTAATTATTCGGGTTGGGTAATTGATTATTCAAACTGATCAAGTGGGTAAATTAATATTCATATCTAATCAAAATAGGGGTAGATTACATACAGTGATAACTGGTGTAATTGTTGACAGAAGTGATAACTGCGTCACAGTTTAAATCCTTAATTAGTTGGAATATTTGACTTCGGGTATAAGGGTAATTTGACGAGGACACTCACACTTTATATTTATGACCGATGGACTATTATGGATAAAAACCAGATAGGTATCAAATAAACCATAACAAAGGACAATTAACCCGAGTAACAATTAATTAAAATCAAAACGTTAAACATCATGATTACGGAAGTTTAAATAAGCATAATTGTTTTATTGTATTTTTCATCGCACTTTTATTTTCTGTCATTTTATTTTCTGTCATTTTATTTATCGCAATTTATTTTACGCACTTTAATTTTTGTCATTTATTTTTACGCTTAAAATCGACAAACCGGTCATTAAACGGTAAAACCCCCATTTTATAATAATACTACTACTTATTTATATATATATTTTTACAAATAAACTTAATAATATAGCGTTAACTTCACCAGCTCCCTGTGGAACGAACCGGACTTACTAAAAACTACACTACTCTACGATTAGGTACACTGCCTATAAGTGTTGTAGCAAGGTTTAGGTATATCCACTCGATAAATAAATAAATAAAACTTGTGTAATATTTCGTCGCATTTTGTAGTAAAAATTATTACTATTTCGTACACCCCGCTGCACACATCAAGTTTTTGGCGCCGCTGCCGGGGAGCGCTAAAACGCTATATTTTTAATTATAATAATATTGAAATAGAATATAATAATATAATAATATTTTAGAATCAAAATTTGATACGTAAAGTTTTAAAAAGTCGTATTTATTAAATACTTCAGGGGTATATTATGTAACTTGTAATTAATAATTTCTATCATGTCGCTTTCATGTGAATAGTAAATTAATTAATTTCTTTTCATTTACTATTCATGAATAGTAAATGAATTAAAAAAAAAAAGTTTTGAAAAAAAATAATAATTATAAAAAAATTATTAATTTGTAAAAAAAATCGTTTTTTTAAAAAAAAAAAAAAAGTTGTAAAAAAACACGTTTTTTTAAGAAAAAAAATTCGTTTAAAAAAAAAAAAAATTTGTAAAAAAAAAAATTCGTTTTTTTTTAAAAAAAAAAAATTTTAAAAAATTTTTTTAAAAAAAATAATAAATAATAATTTTTTTTTTAAGTTTTATTACCTTTAGATTTTTAGACTATAGTTACAATTTTTAGTATTAAGTTTAGTTTTGCATAGTTATTTTTATTTCTAGAATTTTTAGGTTTGCCGTAAAATCCCTTAAGTGCTTATTCCTTAGACTAAGATTTAGGTGCTTTAGAATTTTGCGACGCCGTTTTTCGCGCTACTTTCTTATTTTTATTTTTCGACGCCTATTTTTCGACCTTTTATTTTTCGACATTTTTCGACGCGCAATCTATTTCTTTCTTATTTCTCGCCATTCTAGTTTTTAGGACTTAGAATTTTTTCTACTTCTTCTCTAAATTTCTTTAAATTACGAAAATTTATTTTAAGTGGTTAAATTGATAGACATCAAAATTTTCTGGTTCGTAGTAATAGTTGGATTTGTACGTGGACCGGGTTATTGGAGCCAAACAGTACTCAATTATATTGAGACCAAACGAATCCTGCCCCTCTGCTGCATCTTTTGGCTATTCGAAACGTGGGCAAAATCAAAAAAGTCTATTGATTGGATAACTTATTATAATTTTTCTTTCCTTTTAAAAACTAATAGGATATTCAGTGAATGCACCGAGCAAGACGTTCACCACCTTTTGTACGTTCACCACCTGTAACTAGATCAAGACATTTAGCAAATATAACCGCCGTTGATTTTTCTTTAGAATCGTCATCCAGTCGACCAAGTACTTCAGTTCAAATTTCCGATAATCCATTTTTTGAACCCAACCTCACAATTGAGAATCCAGAGAATATTCAGGAACGGTTCGTAGATCCTGAACCACTAAACTTTCCTCCGGAGCCACCAATCATTCAAACAGAGATTGTTGAGGAACGAACCATTAAATCAGAATCATCTAGTGATACCGATTCAACGAATTCAATTATGGAAGTAACGGAACCTCTAAGTATGGAAGATCGAATGAGAGCTAAACGCACGGGCCAAGGTCACGCCATTATTAAGCCAGAAGTTAATGCTCCAGATTATGAAATCAAAGGACAAATTCTACATATGGTAACTAATCAGTGCCAATATAGTGGTACGCCAAAAGAAGATCCCAACGAACATCTTCGTACCTTTAATAGGATCTGTACACTATTCAAAATTCGAGAAGTGGAGGATGAACAGATATATCTCATGTTGTTTCCCTGGACTTTAAAGGGAGAAGCCAAAGATTGGTTAGAATCGTTACCTGAAGGGGCGATTGACACATGGGATGTCTTAGTTGAAAAATTTCTTCAAAGATTCTTTCCGGCATCTAAAGCCGTGAGACTTCAAGGAGAAATTGTTACGTTCACACAAAAGCCAAATGAAACATTATATGAGGCGTGGACAAGATTCGGAAGGATGTTGAGAGGATGTCCTCAACACGGTTTAGACACTTATCAAATAGTACAAATATTCTACCAAGGTGTCAACGTTGCTACAAGAAAAGACATCGACATAACAGCTGGTGGTTCCATTATGAAGAAAACCGCAACTGAAGCTTACAAGATCATTGATAACACAGCATCCCACTCTCATGAGTGGCACCAAGAAAAAGATATCTTTCGATCATCTAAAGCGGCTAGAGCCGATTCTAGCCATGACTTTGATTCCGTTTCCGCAAAAATAGATGCTTTCGAAAGAAGAATGGAAAAGATGAATAAAGATATTCACGCAATACGAATCAGTTGTGAGCTATGCGGTGGACCACACTTATTGAAAGATTGTCACATTGAACCAACCATGGAACAACGAGAGAATGTTTTCTATATGAACCAAAGGCCGGGAAATAATTATCAAAATAATTATCAACCGCCAAAGCTAAACTTCAATCGAAATCAAAACATTCTTTACAATCCAAAAGGACTCGAAAATAACTGGTATAACCAACAAGGTCCGAATAACCAACCAACTCAAAACAACACTTTCAATCAACAAAGACCTGGCTTATATAAACTACAACAACAAACCGAAGAGAAAAAGTCAAATATAGAAGACGTGGTATTCAAGCTAGTTGAATCTCAAACACAATTTATTGAAACTCAAACCCAAACAAATGAGAGGTTTGATCAGTCATTAAGAACTCAACAAGCTTCCATTTTGAATCTAGAAAAACACGTAGGTACTCTTGCTAGCATGATGAGTGAGAGGGAACAAGGAAAGCTACCGAGTAATACTGAAGTAAATCCTCGGAAAGAGAATGTTAATATGGTGTCAACAAATTCTGAAAAACCAGCTCCAGAAGATGGGAAGGTTTTAGATGTGAGTAACAATGAAGAATTTACACCACCACCACCACCCGAGTATGTAAAGCCAGTGGTGTCACCATACAAACCACCCATCCCGTTTCGAAGAAAAGGAGTTGAGTATGAGCAAGTAATAAATAATAAAGATTGTGATACTTCTGGAAAGAAGAAGAAGAAAAAGAATAAGAAAGTACAAGAAACAAAAGCCATAGAAGTAAACCCGGTGAATACAGTTCCACCAAAACCTCCACCTAGGGTAGGTGATCCGGGTGAATTTATTGTTCCTTGTCTACTTAGTGATTGTGTCATGTATGATGCACTGGCAGATTTAGGTGCAAGTGTGAGTGTTATGCCTCTTTCCTTATATAAGAGATTAGGTGTAGGTAAGTTAAGTCCAACGGATATGAGTGTTCAACTCTTTGATCAAACCATTAAGCACCCAGTTGGAATTGCTGACAACCTACCCGTTCAAGTAGGTAATTTAACCTTTCTAGTCGAATTTATTGTCATTGACATAGAAGAGGACCCAAACGTTCCTCTAATTTTAGGTCGACCATTCTTTGCGTCCACCGGGGCGTTATTTGATGTAGGAAATGGAAGAATGACACTTAGTAGTGGTAACAAATCGATCACCTTTATGATTCGAAAGTCTAAATCTCCACCAACCAAAACCATTGAACCAGCAAAAACGATTGGTAACAACCATGTTGTTTTACCAACTCTAACGGTAGTGCTTAATAATAATAAAACGCCTAAGTGTGGGGAAAATGAAGTAACACCTAATGATGACCTGATAACAAAGAACCCCGTTGTTGATACGAAATTAAATGACCCCGTTATTAATAGTTCAATGAAGAAACTTATTAAACGGATTCGCGATGCTAGAACCAAGGGGAACTTTAAGTTATGTAACCAGTTAGTATCCAATCTATCACCTAAAGAAAAGGAGAAACTAGTTGAAATTGTGGATATTACACAGGAATCCGACCAATGGCTTAAAGAAAAAGTCACGGATATGCAAGTTGATTATGGACCAAGAGAAATTGACGATGAAGTTAATCACAATTTCGACACCACAGCTACCTAAGTGTGGGGAGATTTAAATGTTCTAAAAAGAAAATGCTGTCTAGAGTTAATTGTTCTGTTCTCGTGTAGTTCCGAGAATGGAATCCGATTGGTCTTTTCCGCTAGCAGACACTAAAGAACTAGTTTTCTCCCACCATTTTGAATTTTTTTTTTTTAGGTTTTGTATGAAATTAATATGCTTTTTAAATTTAATTTTTGTGTGTATTTAAAAACAAAAATTTACTTTATTTCATTAAGTTTAAAAAAAATGATTTCTAAAATTCGTCGTAAGTTGAACACTAGGTCATTAAACTGAAATTGCTTTACCCGAAGGCGAGGCGACAAATTTTGTTATCATTATTTTATTGATTTAAAGTATGCCAAAAAAATATTATATTTTATAAATTTTTGAACGTGGGGTTATATACCAGACTTCAAAAATATGTATATATATGTTTGTATTTTATGTTATATACAAAACAGGGTAAAACAACGAACTTTCAAAGACTGTCATTAAGTTCAGCAAAAGGTACTAATTTTGACGACAAGACGTAAAATATCAAATGTGAGATAACAACAAGATGTTTGCAAACTGGGTATTTTTAATCATTTCTCTACGCTAATCACCCTCATGAATTTATAATTATAGTCTGATTTCATGCAAATGAGGGCATTGCATGATCTTAAGTGTGGGGAAGGGTTATAAATTCTCTCGGGTTTACACTTGGTTTATTTGCCAAATTTTGTAAAAATTTGAAAAATTTTCAACTAAACGAATTCAAAATCATGTTTATACATATTTATGAACGATGAAAACTAGGTGTTAATGCCGAAATTATCGTTACCTCGAAAAAGACATAAATTGAGAAACAACCCAAAACGCTTGAATTCATTTAAAATGGAATTGAAGAGAATAAAAAGGCAAAGAAAGAAACTAAGTGTGGGGAGAATGTACCAAGTTATTTAATTAAAAAAACTATCTATCACATATTTTGTACAAGATTATTGCAGGTACTTTTGTTTTGGACTAAAATAATCAGTTTTACCCGATTTACTATAATACTTTTGAAAGAAAGATGGATCTACACGATGAATCAATTCCATCATTTGAAGGAAGTAAAGTCTTCCGAAAAAGACACACGCTTCTTGATTTAGGTCAAAAAGTTGTCGTCCAGACCAGCTGTAGGTTGACGAAAAATCTAGAAAAGTCATCACTAAAATCGGCTGGAAATCCACGGACCTCAGCATCAAACAGGGTCGCCAAGTGGTCAGATTTATCCTAACCATGAGAAGGATTTATCTCGTACAATGGGGGGGCACCGTGCAAATTAGCTTGATAAGACCAATGAATCAGATCCCCAGAAAAAGGATAATCTCCTTAAAGATTAAAAATCAGCCTTTAAGCCTGATAATACTCAATCCTTGAGATTGACTTTAAAGATTGAGAATTACAAACTCATGGAATTCGATGATATCTAAACTCGAGCTTGAACGAGAAAATATTTTGATCAAAATTACAAACCGATTTGTTTTCTGAAAACCCATTTTCAATGCGTTCATTACCATTGAACGTAAAATCCTAGGAATTCACCTGGAATTCATTAGGTCACCTGAACCAAATCGGGTGTCAACCGTAAGAACGGTGGTTGCATAGCATGGTCGGAGACAGGACCTTGTGCCAGACCGAAAAATCATAGGATGATCTTTACTATCGCTCCTACCAAGGATAGTACTAGCATCCGACACGTCAAAAGACCATAATCATCTGCATGTCATGGGACATTGCCTTAACAGTTTCTTGTTCATCGCTTTCCTTTACAACCGGACGGTAGTTTGCCGAAAGGTAATATACGGAACAAGTAAATTTGATGTGTGCTTTCCGATACAGGGATAGCAGTGGATTACACGAACCTAAAAGTTTTTAGCCGAAATATTGATCCACAAATATATTTTGCAACAACGAATGGTGGGTCAAATCAGAAAACTTATCTAGGGTAAAATCTAGATTGAATTTTCAAAAGATCAAATGTTTTCATAAAGATCCAATTTCCTAAAGGATCTACATTTTTATAGTCATGTGGGACTGTAAACCGCCTTTCAAATGTGCACTTTGCTTTGGAAACCGAAAGTAAATCGGCTATTTGATTGCAAGTGTCGTTGACCTAAACCCAAGGCAACTGTGGATGACACACCCACCTTTAACCATGGTTCTATCGTTACTATCATTGTTTATACCGCTCTATCAAAATCACTGATGTACAAAGTGTGAAGAATAAAGAAGTGATTCGTGTGATTTGTATTATCTTATTTCAAGACTGTATTGCTTGAGGACAAGCAACGCTCAAGTGTGGGGATATTGATAAGGCTAAAAAGGAACATATATTTCATAGCATTATCCCTCAAGAAAGACAAGATTTTAGTTGCAATTGTTCTATTTTCAAGTAATATTCGTTTATATTAAATAAGTGCGAAGACAAAAGGCAGATTCGACGAATTGAAGACACAAAGGTCCGAAAAGCTAAAAAGTACAAGATACAATTAAAGTGGTTCAATTTATTGATGAGAAACGTCTAAAAATGACAAGAGTACAAGACGCAAAACACAAAGTACACGATATAAAATAGTACGAAAGAGCGTTCGAAAATCCGGAACCGAGGCATAAACCAACTTTCAACGCTCGACACAACGGAGCTGAAAGTACAAGTCAACTATGCACAAGAATATAATATAATATTTAAATAATTCATAATAAGAATAATATTAAATAATAAAAAGTTGTTAATTGAGCATAGTTCAGGGGTCATAAGTGAAAATTTCAATTTATCATTTGCCTATAAAAGGCCATCTAAATCGATGATTTAGATACACCTTTTTCCAATCTTCTTTCTTTCTTATGTAATTTATATTTATATTTATAATATTAAGTTTAATTTAAGATTAATAATAATTGGGTTATTGTAAGAAATGTTTTACGGGTTTTAAAGTAGGAACTCTGTTCGTGTAACGCTACGCGATTAATCACCACTGTAAGTTATGTTCTTCCTTTTTAATTTAATGTCTCGTAACTAAGTTATTATTATGCTTATTTGAGCCGAAGTAATCGTGATGTTTGACTAAATATTAAGACGGGGTTATTGGATTTTGTACCATAATTAAGGTTTGGGCAAAAGACCGACACTTGTGGAAATTGGACTATTGACTATTAATAGATGGGGGGTATTGTCTAATTGAGTGACAACTCATTGGAGTCTGTCGAACCTATCTTCAAATTAATTATCCTAATAATTAATAATGATTATGGTTGTCCTATTTAGTGACGTTCATATGGAATCTATTATAATCATTTAATTAATTATTCGGGTTGGGTAATTGATTATTCAAACTGATCAAGTGGGTAAATTAATATTCATATCTAATCAAAACAGGGGTAGATTACATACAGTGATAACTGGTGTAATTGTTGACAGAAGTGATAACTGCGTCACAGTTTAAATCCTTAATTAGTTGGAATATTTGACTTCGGGTATAAGGGTAATTTGACGAGGACACTCGCACTTTATATTTATGACCGATGGACTATTATGGATAAAAACCAGATAGGTATCAAATAAACCATGACAAAGGACAATTAACCCGAGTAACAATTAATTAAAATCAAAACGTTAAACATCATGATTACGGAAGTTTAAATAAGCATAATTGTTTTATTGTATTTTTCATCGCACTTTTATTTTCTGTCATTTTATTTTCTGTCATTTTATTTATCGCAATTTATTTTACGCACTTTAATTTTTGTCCTTTATTTTTACGCTTAAAATCGACAAACCGGTCATTAAACGGTAAAACCCCCATTTTATAATAATACTACTACTTATTTATATATATATTTTTACAAATAAACTTAATAATATAGCGTTAACTTCACCAGCTCCCTGTGGAACGAACCGGACTTACTAAAAACTACACTACTCTACGATTAGGTACACTGCCTATAAGTGTTGTAGCAAGGTTTAGGTATATCCACTCGATAAATAAATAAATAAAACTTGTGTAATATTTCGTCGCATTTTGTAGTAAAAATTATTACTATTTCGTACACCCCGCTGCACACATCAAACATCAACTATATCATATTCTCGATCATCTTCATTATGGCTTTCATTGTTTCCTCATCATCTTCAATATACGCATCATCATCAACATCTCGCTCCATCATCATCATAACCTAGTCATCAACATCTCATCTTCATCATCATTCGGTTATCATATCATCGATCATCATCCTAACATCATCGTGACTATTATTATCATACACATCATCACTTAACATCACCCTCTTCGCTAGTTTATCATCACTTATATTCGATCATCACATCATCGTGAACCATATGGATTTTGTGACTTATTTGAAGTGTATTTAACTAAATTACCCATCTGTAATTTACTTTGCACTGGTAACCGTCACATATTAATCTCAAACAATTAGGCCACTAAGAAAAATAGTTGGGCCGTGATGCTTCTAAAACATGATGGGTCACCTACATAAAATCTACGGGGCCACAATTAGAAAAATGCATTTTTTTTTATTCTAATACGTGTTGAGCTGTCGACTAAACCGAAAACAGAAAGTATATTGGTGGGGTCTTTTGTAATTCATTTATCTTTTTCATCATCCCACCATCATCACGACTCATAATCATCTTCATTTAAACAGAAAACGGTTACAAGCTTGATTGTTGAGAGGTCCGTTTGAAACATAAAATAGCAGCAGCAGACCTCGTGGTTTGTGAACTGTTTTTGAATAAAAAGTACAACAGAATGAGCAATATGTAGCGGGTTTGGTTATAGTGGACAAAGGTGGTGATGATTGTTATGGTTGATGCTTCGAAGATCATGAAAGAAACGAAAAAAAAAATATACCTATGTGGTAACGGTTTAGAGTGGTGATCGTGGGTGATAGTGAGGGTGGTGAAAATTCGTTGTGGTTTCTTGGTTTGGTTCAAACCAAAATAGAAACATTTGTAGTTGTAGCAACCGAATAACAGAAAAAGTGTTGAAGATTAAAGTGATCCTCGTACGAACTAAGAAACAGAAAAAAAAATAAAGATGGTGATGGTTAAGGTTAAGGTGTTAACCGTATGCGAAGAGGGGAGGGAATGAAAAATAGGTGGTGGTGCTCCGGTGACGATGATGGTCGGTGAGGATGGTGAAGAGTGGCGATGGTTGGAACCAAAACATAAACGGGTAGTGGTGTTATAGTGGGGGTTATGGGTTTTCTATAAGTTTATGTATATATATAAATATAGAGGTGGCGGTTAGTAGTGGTTTGATGGTTATGGGGTGTCGAGGGTGGTGGCAGATGGCGGTGGAAGGTGATGGAAGAGGGTGACCCTCGGTTGGTGATGGTTTTGTCATTGAATCTCATATAACATATATGTTATATATATAAATATGTAAGACATATAAGTCTTGCAGTAAACATAAACGTGTCAAATTTAAATAATAATAAAACATTCTTAGCTGCCATACACTAACCTTAAGGCACCGACAGTTTGCACGGGTACTATCTCGTGTTCATTGCTAAACAGTTAACGTATAAAAGTGTCCCTAAAAATCCCAAATTTTTAGATTAAATATAATTAATTATTTCACTCATTAACTGTTTGAAACCTGATCAAAAAGGTTCAATAATTATTTATTTTATGTTCCAATTTATATGTACGGAGTGCTAAAATTTAATCTTAAAAAGGTAAAAATATTGTTGACAAATCTAAAATCTTCGTAATTAATTTACACTCCAACTTTTATTTTAATCTTTCATAAACATGTATTATATCTATATTAAAACTAACGAAATGTCAACCGAGTGTCACTGACGTTTACTAATTAGGCTCGAAATCATTTATTTTCACATACTCTCTCTCTCTATATATATAATGTTTAATAGCAAGTTTTACTACATAAATTTATTATATATAAATAGATTTAATACAATTATACATATTTACAAGTAATATTTATATACATATATATATATCCATTTACAAATAGTTGTTTGTGAATCGTCGGGAATGGTCGAATGTCAATTGAATATATGAAATAGTTCAAAAAGTTTGAGACTCAACCTAACAGACTTTTCTTATTGTGTCAAAAATACTAAATTGTATTGAGAGTTTGATTTAAAATTAGTCAATTAAAGGTCTTAGCGAACCAGGTCTTGCATTAGTGTGTCTAACTGATAGTTGTTAAGATGCATTAGTGAGTCTGGACTTCGACCGTGTCTGCATGTCAAAAGTTTTGCTTATCATTTTTAGTCGGAAATCATCTACTTACCATCCTTAGGAAATTACCTGCTTATCATTCTTAAGTCTAGACGCATTTTCCTACATTTATTGCATAATAATGTATAAATGAATTCTTATCTTAGCATATCTGTTACTGTGAACTTTGATTGACATCTTTCAAAGATTCCTCCGTAATTTATGGGATTTTGGTATTATATATACATATGTAAATTATGTATTGAAGAATACCAAATCTAAATTCTACAATCTATTTCATACCAAAAATTCTTTCCCTGATCATACAAGATGGATCCCTCAACCAGTTCGAGTTCCTCGGATTTCGACAGCTATGCCGATATGGATTTTCACATGAGCTCCGAAAGCAGCGTGACCGGAATGGATCAACCAATTAGCCATTATCTATTTTGGATGAATTGGGGATGGGTTCGTAATCTACTTAACCATTGGAGACAAGAAGAAGGTGATCCCTTTCATCCACCACATTGCCCTCTTGGTAATGAACCTGAAGCACTTACCGACGAACCTGTCCGAAACACCATTTTCTCTCTCATTTCCAGAGTATCTCGTCACGATTATATACTACACCAAATTCTAGATTTTATTTATCCGCTCGTCCGAACCGACAATCACCCCGGTGTAATAGAAGAAGTCAACGAGCTTTGCACTCGGGTAGTGGCTTTAGAGAATACGGTACGAAGGTTACAAACACCATCAGCAGCATCAGCAGCATAACCAGTACCGTCAATAACATCAACATCGCAAGCCTCAATACCCTAAGCACCAGCAGCATCACCAGTATCAACGTTATCACCATCATCAACATCAACAGGATCATTACCACCACCAACAATCACATCCGCATCACACGCCTCAATATCACCATCCGTACCTCGGATATCAATGTCACACGCACCATAGATACCAAGAAGTACCAACAACAACAAACGATGAAGTATTGATTCATAACTTCACCGGAGAAACATTCTATGGTGATAATGTAATCTCTAAAGACATAGAGATTACCTATTTCTGCCTTAACCATAAATCAGATGAGTGGACAGAAATGATAAAAGGAAGAGTAGAAACCCTGACAAGAATGATGCGTAAGGTACAAGCTAGACTTGTTTTACCAACAGCATCAGCAGTACCCTTAGCCTCACCAACACAGTCAGTGCTGTCAACATCGTTAGAAACGTCAGCAACTTTAACATCACAAGCTCCACCTGTTCAAGAATCACCGTGGACATCATCAATAACGCGTATATTGCATCAACGAGTTATGAAGTATTAACTCATTCTTCTGAATAATTTATATAAATATTTTATATATATGAATTCGGAAACCAAAATAAATCTTTTCGTACTAAGCTATTAAGTATGAATTAAAAAAAGGTAGATACTACTCGTTTAAATTCATATTACAAATATGCAATGATGTACGTCCTTCGTCAGCAACTTAATCATCGTTAACTACAATCCCTGTTTCAATTCAATGAATTTCGTTTTATAATAAACCAAGTGTATTATTCAATAATATGTTTGATTTTACACTTTCATCTTCAATGTACTCGAAGCTTACTGGGAAACAACATTCATATCTTGCGAAGTTAGCAAGAGTTCAATGAGTATCAGCATGATTCAATAAGGAAATATATATAAGAATAAATAATGAAGTATTGATCCATAACTTCATTAATATTCTGTGAAGAATATGTGGTTCCTAATCGTTTTAGAGATTACTTATTCTAGTTCAAACTGAAAATCAAATGAGTCTAATATTATATTTACTTATTAAATTCATGATTACATCTGAAGAAGATATATATGTACATATATTTTCATAAAGATTGTAATAAAATTCTCTGGTACAAAACATTACTTGCGAAATTTTTTTTAACGGGTAGGTAATACCCGAGAGATATATAAATTCACAATTAATATGATTATATTCTTCGACTCTGATTCAACAATCATCAACTATACTCACTACCTTCACAATAATATACATTCTTTTATAGAAATCAAAACAACCATTCTCATCCAAATTTGATTACGACAAAACGAAATCCAAGTCAAGACTTAACAGAAGACATCACTCTTAGGACTCTTACATCTTTCAAAACTATACTTTGACTTCAAAACTATGCTAGAACATCATTCGATTCTTGGAACCCAGAAAAATATTTGTATCATTCAAAGTCCTAAAACATCATATGTATATAAACAATTACAATCTATGATTAAACCCTTCGAAATTCCTGAAGACACTTCAAATAATGGACAATCGAGATGATGATCCAACCACACATTACCCGCAGTCTTGCACCTAAAAAGCTCTCGAAACCAAGGACATAATTTAACACGTATCCGTGTTAAATCTTTTAGCATTTATTAGCAAAAATAACTTTGCGGTTCCTTTTCAAAATAACAAATTTTTTCACAGTTTCAGCAAGTCAACCTCGACTTTCCATTCGAAGTAGCCTTATTATAACCTGTAATACATACGATTACCCTTTTGTTACCAAGGAACCTTTTATATTCCACGACATTATCAGCAGATGTACCAGCAACTCGCTACCCCTTTGGCGAAATCAACAATTGGTAATTTGAAATCTCGCAGCATTTCTATTTTGGCAGTTATATATATATATACAACGTCTATCCCCAAGAATTACATATTTCAAATGTGAAGTTCTGAAAAATGCTCCAGTCTACGAATTAGTGTTATTAAGTTTTGGAAAAGACTGATAAAGTGGTAAAGACAGTAGACAACAATTACGGTCAGAAGTTTGACAATAAAGAATAATAGATTGGAAAAGCTCGAACGAAAAATTTGGTACTGGAAAACGGATTGAGCAAAGTATAAAGGAGGTCGTGGACAAATCACAATGACGAAATCTACCTTCAAAGGATTCAAATGATTCAGTGTCTGCTGAAACCATTAGTAAGAACCTTACTCCTTATTCTAAACCTTCACAGACAGATTTTTTGCGTCATTCCCTGATCTTAGATATTCTAAGATATCATCGTATTTTTCATTATAAATATCTCCGATATTCCTGAAGATATATTCCCAACTATCCTCATCAAAAATCATTTATCTCTTCACAATATTTGCGTTACAACATAAAAGAAACTGTGTTAGTTTCTAAATTCTGAAAAATTCGAGTTTAAAATATGAATGTTTTGAAGTAGTGTTGGAAACTGAAGCATGAATTAGTATAATATAATGACACTTGATCAACGTGATTATATTACAGTAATTCATGCTGAGTTTCTAAATGGAACATAATGATTCACAGATCATAACATCATCATGTGCCATGTTACACAACTCTTACATTCTACCCAATCTCCAAACATATTAAGAACATATCTCCTTGATAATTCTATCTTTTCGGACATTCTGGTAACTTACCAAATCAAGATCGTGCAATTACTATTTCCTTCTTAGAACATTAACTATGTTTATTTCAAAATCCATACCTATGAATTACGGACCATTATTCGCTTGACTCGAAGTCGGGAAGAGGAAACAGAAGTATGGAACTGTTGAATATAAAAGAAAATATAAAGCTCGACAACAACAAATAAATTACAAACCGTGTATATCAATACGTATTGCAACGTAAAGGCACGGGAGAATTAACAATACTATAACCCCAAGGTAATAGTAGAAATAAATAAAATCCTCCGGAGGTAGATGAAAAAGAAGAATGATAGAGATGAAAGTTAAGAGTATATCCAGGATCAGTACTGGATGAAGCATACTGATAAATGTTTTAAAGTATGAATTGAGGGAGGAAGAATAGAAGGTATGAGTTGTAAGGAAATGAAGGGAGGTGGATTTATAGTAAAAGATCCGACAGAGCAATCAAAATAGATGATCGCATTTAAAGCGGATTCTAATTTCCTTGATTATCGAAGAATCAAATCTCATTATGAAGATTTTACTCCAAATCTCTTGAACTTGGAAATAAATCTTATCTACGTCAAAAGATATGACGAATCTATACCTACTCATTTCACCCTTTGGTGATAGCCTCACTCGTACTCTTCACAAAAATCAAATTGCTTTATCAATATTACTTGATGATAATAAAACTCTAATTTCCAACTCGTATACGTCATGAAAACATACTTATTGTCAGCCATGACCATCCCATTCAAATTTCGGGACGAAATTTATTTAACGGGTAGGTACTGTAACGACCCGGATTTTTCCAATCGTTTTATACTTATGAGATTAATATTTATATAAATTAAACCTTACCAACATGATAAGAAATCCAAATTGTTGAGACTTATGTTTTTGAAAAGAGTTTTACACAACGTTTGACCGTCCAATTTGACCGATGATATCACGAACTATATAACATACGATAATTATACATTTGTGTATATATATGTATTTATATATATTTAACATGATCTAAGGATGGTTTAACATCTCATTGTATACTAATGACAATGAGTTATAAGTATATTTTGAAACTACTAACTTAAGTTTTCAAAACGATAACTATACGTAACATTCTTTGATATATATACTTATAACCTATAATGCTTATATATGTATCGTATATATAATGTATTTAATCACTTTTTAAGGACTTAAATACATAAAAAAAATATAATTATATTCACAAAAGATAGCTATATTTGAATTCTCATTCCGTTTCCTCAAGATTTCTATACGTATATCTAGGGTATATGTACCCGTATCATACCCAGCTTCTATATGTATTTACTATTGGTATATACACATCAAATCAACATCCTAATCAACATTATTACTGCCCTAGATATGAGGTAATTAGGATTTGTCAAGTAGCATGAATTATTAGTAAGAAAACAAAATTAGGAATCCTTTTCTTTCTTTATAAACTAAAAACGTTTTTATGAATGAACACCATTTCTTCACTCCATTTTCTCATACCTACACCCTCATTTCTCTCTCAAAATACTCCTAACTTCATACTTGATCATCTCCAAGCATTTTCCCCATCATTTAGCTTCAATTACAAGCCTTAAACAACATAAAAAAACTCTTTCAAGAACATATTAAAATAACCACCCATTTGAAGAAGTATACTTCCAACCTTTTGATCTAACTCCACCACTCTTTGATTCCAAGATTTTTTCTTATCTCTTACAGTAACTTTGTCCAAGTAACTTGAGGTAGTAACCTTGTTCATAATCTTGTTCGATTCATAATTATATAGCTATCTTATTTTATGTTGTAAAATTTTAACAACAAAAACATAGTTTGAATGATTTCAAACTTGTTTGCAAACTAAATAGATCCTTCTAACTTAACTTTTAAAACACTCCAAGACCTGTAATATATCATAATGATATGCTAACTTAACAAGATATAACTTGGTTTTACAAAGAACACCTTAAAAACTGAATCTACGTCGTCGGAGTGCAACCGGGGGCTGTTTTGGGTTGGATAATTAAAAACCATCTTGAACTTTGAATTGGAAGTTCATGTTCTGGAAAAATGATATTTCTTATGAATATGTTAACACATAAAAATTTCATGGTTTAACTCAAAGTGTAAGTATTTTTATAAAAATGATCATTAAATGTTGTTTTTATGATGAAAAATGATCACTTTCATAAGTTTTACCAAAGTTTGACCTATAACCTGTGATTTCGAATACAAACTAAGTTATTTTAAGTTCATATTCTTAAAATTTGACTCGATCCAAGGAAGTGGCAAGTTGAACCAACAAAAACGGAGTTGTAATGAAGAAACTACGACTAAAACAAGATTGGGTATCCGAAGCTAGTTTAGCTACGAAAATATTTGGAGATAAAGTAAATTAATCAATCATAACTACGTCATCGGTTAAAACGAATATACGTTTACTCATTTCACTCTCTTGCGATAACTTCACTTATACTCTTCGCGTAATCAAATTGTTTTATCTATATTACTCAATGATGATAAAACTCTATTTATCAACTCATATTCGTCATGAAAACATTTTTAAAGTTAGTCATGACGACCTCGATCAAATTTCGGGACGAAATTTCTTTAACGGGTAGGTACTGTGACGACCCGGAAATTTCCGACCAAATTTAAACCTAACCTTTATATGTTTCCGACACGATAAGCAGAATTTGTAATGTTGAATCTCAAAAAGTTTGGAACTACATTCATGTAATCAATTACCCTTTGACCGTGTTCGACGATTCACGAACAATTATGTGTATATAGATATGTATATATAATATATAATAACTAAAAACATTAACAAAGTATTTGATATATATGATACTTTACATGAACGTATTTGTTTCGATATATTTATCGACAGAATTAAGAGATAATATCAAATAATTGAATTATCAGATACATTATGATATGATTACGGGCCAATGTTATGAGGTCCACTGTGATTTAAGAAATCTATTCTTTTTGACAATATTCGGAAAATGGTAAAGTGATCTATAAGTAAAAACGTGGAGTGTAAATAACTTAGATGTTGGATATCGACAAGTTAAGTAACTCGACATTTTTCATTAAGATGATTTCATACGTTTATTAAACCTTTGGACTTTATCCCATGCTTCACCAATTATGATATAACGATTTAAATTAATATTAAATATATTTATTATGAATAAATATAATTCTACTTTTCTAAAATGTTTTATGATATAACGATTTAAATTAATATTAAATATATTTATACGCGTATTATACGTACATAGTTTTATACTTTTACTATACTTTAACTTTACCTTTACTTTACTTTTACTTTACTTTTACTTTACTTTAACTTTAATAATTCACTTTAATAATTCATACTTTAATAATTCACTTTAATAATTCATACTTTAATAATTCACTTTAATAATTTATACTTTAATAATTCACTTTAATAATTCATACTTTAATAATTCACTTTAATAATTCATACTTTAATAATTCACTTTAATAATTCATACTTTAATAATTCACTTTAATAATTCAAAAATCTATTATAAATAGAATTCAATAGGTTTCATTATTTCATAGAAATTTGAAAATATATTTCTCTAAACTCTCTCAATCAAATTACATATATATATTTACTTAGTATTATTTCAAGATATTATTAGTATACATAAAATACTACGATGGAGTTATATTCAGACGATTTCAAAATAAGTTTTCAAACGGGATAGAGCTAAGGAAATTATGGGTTATAGCTATGGAGGTTATGGGTATTGTTCGAGGGTATTGCTCGTGAGGTCAACCTAACGTTTATCATTTTCATTGCGTCTACGTACTTTCCTGCAATATTGAATCACAATATTGATACGTGAGCATTCATATCTTATCTTTTATATATTAATAGTGTATCCCTGACTAGTGCTCGAGTATATATGATTATGCATGTTTGTATGCTTAGTTTCGTCGTTAAATAGTTTATGATAAATCACGAATTTGATACATATGCTACTGAGATAAGGTATATGATATGCATGTCGTTGAAAAGCTAAAGAAAAATTAATAACTTTTCATTTAGAAATCGTGTGGGTTCGATGAACGAATTAAAAGATATGGTCAACTGAATTATTATTAATTTTAATATTATTATTAAAACGATTATTATAATTGTTATCAGTTGATGTTATTACTAAAATTATCTTTATTACTAAAAATTAATATTTTTATTGAAACTATCATTTTATTATCTTTATCATTATTATTATTATCAATATTATTTAATCAAATAAATATGCGTACAAAGATATTTTTACCACACGTAATATAATTACATTAATAATACATACCATTATATTTTTATGATATTAAGTGAATTTTATAAATTTTATTACTTGAGATATATAAAAGTATATTTTTATCATATATAAATTTAAATATAAATTTTTATTTATTAATAAATGACTGGTATTATTTAGTATAATAAGATCTGATAAATATATTTAAATATATAAAACGACTATATATAAGTTATATAATAAACATGTATAGATTTTGGAAGTCATTTTGGGTCAAGTTGACTTTTGTTGACTTTTGCATGTCGGTCTCGAGCATTAGGATTGTGATACACTACGACTTGACCTAAATTGTTAGACAGATATTGACCAACATATAAATATATATATACTTAATATAGGTTCGTGAATCCGAGGCCAACCTTGCACTTGTTAAATGACGTTATATGTATTTTTACTATGAAATACAGTATGGTGAGTTTCATTTGCTCCCTTTTTATATATATTTCTGGGCTGAGAATACATGCGTTGTTTTATAAATGTTTTACGAAATAGGCACAAGTACTAAAACTAATTCTATGTGGGTTTAAACCAGAAATATACCCTTAGCTTGGTAACATTAAACTACTTGTCTATGTACGGTAGGCGCGAATCCTAAAGATAGATCTATTGGGCCTGACAAACCCCATCCTGACTATGGGATGCTTTAGTACTTCGAGGTTATTTTAAACACACCTGATCTGGTGTACTTCAGAGGGTAAAACATGAACGTTAAGGCTTGTTACCGGGTGCCTACAACTTATAGAATACTTTTATACACTTGCGAGTGTACATATATTTATAAACGGAAATCTTGTGGTCTATTAATATATTGAAATGATTGTTATGATAAACCTATGAACTCACCAACCTTTTGGTTGACACTTTAAAGCATGTTTATTCTCAGGTATTAAAGAAATCTTCCGCTGTGCATTAGCTCATTTTAAGGATATTACTTGGAGTCATTCATGGCATATTTTGAAAGAAGTTGCATTCGAGTCATTGAGTTAATCAAGATTATTATTAAGTCAATTATAGTTTGATGTATTATGAAATGGTGTGCATGCCATCAACTTTCGTTGTAAAGAAAGTGCGTCCTTTAAAAACGAATGCAATGTTTGTAAAATGTATCATATAGAGGTCAAATACCTCGCGATGTAATCAACTATTGTGAATCGTTTATGATGTATATGAACGGGTCCTTTCAGTTCGTATCACATGTCATAACCCGACCTTAACCATAAGGACGAATACAATAACATATGATTTCATCGCGAGGTATTGACCTCTATATGCGACATTTTTCAAAAACTGCATTCATTTTTACAATACAAACCATAGCTTTTATTACAAATACAAGGTTTAAACAACTTAATAATGATTATCGTTTAGCGATAATCTTAGACTTACAAACTTTACATGTGATAATAACAATACGACCTCCAAAATATTTTACATTACAAATCCTCCGATATGCAGTTTTATTTTTGACACAAATATGCATACTCAAGATCTTGCTTAAATTCAACATGTTGCGGCGGAAGCTTTTAGTTATCACCTGATAATAAACATGCTTAAAATGTCAACATAAAGTTGGTGAGATATAGGTTTAATGCCGGTAGCGTTATGAATATAGACCACAAGATTTCATATATAAACGTTTTAATAAAAATATTCTAAGTTGTTGAACACTTGATAACCATACTTAACATTTAATCAACGTCGCATATTCCCTTTATTATGAAATCTTACTACACCGTACCAAGTGTAGTCACCGAAACGAAGTACTGTGCAACCGTTGAATACTGGTCGTCCAGTCCGGTTGGGGTTGTCAGGCCCGATAGATCTATCAACAGGATTCGCGTTTACAATACCTCATGTAAATAGTAGTTACCAAGTTACAGGGAAGTATGCCAGTGGTACAACTCAACGTAGAATATATATTTTTAATCACTTGTGTCCATAACGTAAATCGTAAATGCATGTATTCTCATCCCGAAATATTTAGAGTTTAAAAGTGGGACTATATACTCACTTTTGTCTTGAAGGTATTTAACTCGACTTGGTCTCCGATAGATATCACGAACCTAACCATATATATAATATATCAACATATTTTCTTTTCAAGTAATCATTACATGTGTATATATATATATATATATATATATATATATATATATATATATATATATATATATATATATATATATATATATATATACTTTTAATACTTTTAATATTTTCTTAGTCCGTAGTTAGCAGTCCGATGTTAGTGGTCCACAATTAGTTGCTTAAATAAAATAAATAAAGACCCCATCGTATTCGTATTGATCAGAATTAATCTTGACCCATGGTACCATGTTGTCAAATGACGTGTTGCGTACATAAAGTACCGTGTTGTCAAATGACGTGTTGCGTACAATCATGAGGTCTTATGATTAATCTTCTCGTGTTGTTTACGGGTGGTCCTGAAATATATAAAATCAAATCATAAGTAAATATATATTAAATATTATGTTAATTAGCCAAGATATGATTAATCCGATTTTGTCATAATATGATATATTACAGGTCTTGAAGTGTTTTTAAAAATCAAATTAGAAGGATCTATTTAGTTTGCGAACAAGTTTGAAATCACTCTAACTATGTTCTTGTTGTTAAAATTTTATAACACAAAATAAGATAGCTATATAAATATGAATTGAATAAGGTTATGAATAAGGTTACTACCTCAAGTTACTTGGACAAAGCTACTGGAAAAGGTAATAAAAATCTTGGAATCAAAAGAGTGGTGGAGTGGGATTGAAAGATTGGAAGTAATCTCCTTGAAATCGGATGACTATATTGATACGTTCTTGAGTAGGTAAATGAAGAGATTAGGGAGTGAATTAACTTGAAAGAAAATTAGAAATGAAATTGTATGTGTGTGTGTGCAAAATAACATGATTATGGGATGGATATATAGGAGATTTAGTTTGTTTTCTTGCACAAAAGTCACACATGAGGTTAAATGGCTGGTTCCCACATGTAACATCATGTCTAGTGGCTGATCATTGAAGTTTATTGTTGGTATATACCAATAGTAAATACGTATAGAAGCTGGGTATGATACGGTTACATATACCCTAGATATACTTGTAGAAATTTTGAAGAATCGAAACGAGAATTCAAATATGGACGGGTTTATAACTGTAAAAGAGGCTCAAAACTGGGCTTTTATTTTTGGGTCAAACTGGGCCAAAATAAAATTTTAAGACATTTTTAATAAAGCAATGTTAGCCCCAAAAAAAAATTTCCAAGCTGACCAGGTCAGCTCGACCCCAGCCAGGGGCTCTGCCCCTTGGACTCCGCCAGGGGTTGCCACCCCTTGGACCCCGCTTATCGGGGGCGCTGCCCCCGAACCCCCATCATAATCAAGATAAGTTCAAACAAGTGTGCACTCCACACTTCCCCAAACTTGTTCGATATTTATCAAGATTATTTTGGTTACAAATTAATCCCATTACACTTAAATCATATTGGTGACATAGATCACCAACACATTATATATTGTAAGTATATATGTCAAAGAATGTTACATATAGTTATCGTTTTGAAAACTTAAGTTAGTGGTCTCAAAGTATACTTATAACTCATTGTTGTTAGTTCACAATGAAATGTTAAACCATCCTTAAATCATGTTAAATATGTATAGATATGTACATATACATAATCGTATAATTATCGTGTGTTATATAGTTCGTGATATCATTGGTCAAATTGGACGGTCAAACGTTGTGTGAAACTCTTTTCAAAAACATAAGTCTCAACAGTTTGGATTGCTTATCATGTTGGTAAGGTTTATTTTATGTAAATATTAATCTCATAAGTATAAAACGATCGGAAAAATCCGGGTCGTTACAGTACCTACCCGTTAAATAAATTTCGTCCCGAAATTTTAAAGTTGTACCTATTTTGCGTTGTCCGAAAACAAATGTGGATACTTTTGTTTCATCTGATCCTCTCGTTCCCAAGTAAACTCGGGACCCCTTCGAGCATTCCAACGAACCTTAACGATTGGTATGTTGCTTTGCTTGAGCCGTTTAACTTCACGGTCCATGATTTCGACTGGTTCTTCTATGAATTGTAGTTTCTCATCGACTTGGATTTCTTCAAGAGGAATGGTGAGATCTTCCTTTGCAAGACATTTCTTGAGGTTTGAGACGTGAAATGAATTATGTACCCCGGTGAGTTGTTGTGGTAACTCGAGTCGATAAGCTACCGGTCCGATGCGTTCGATGATCTTGAACGGGCCTACATACCTTGGGTTCAGTTTACCCCTTTTTCCAAAACGTATTACACCTTTCCAAGGTGACACCTTTAGCATAACCATGTCACCGATCTGAAACTCTAATGGTTTCCTTCGGACATCGGCGTAGCTCTTTTGGCGACTACGGGCTGTTTTCAATCTCTCCTTGATTTGCACTATCTTCTCAGTAGTTTCATGGATGATCTCGGGACCAGTTAATTGTCGATCTCCTACTTCATTCCAACAGATAGGGGATCTACACTTCCTTCCATACAGTGCTTCGAATGGTGCAGCTTTAATGCTCGCATGATAACTATTATTATACGAGAATTCTGCTAGTGGTAGATATTTATCCCATCCATTTCCAAAATCGATCACACATGCCCTGAGCATGTCTTCAAGAGTCTGAATTGTTCTTTCACTCTGCCCGTCAGTTTGCGGATGGTATGCGGTGCTCATATCCAAACGGGTTCCCAGGGCCTCCTGTAGTGATTGCCAAAACTTTGATGTAAATCTACTATCACGATCGGATATAATGGAAATAGGTATTCCATGCATTGAAACAATTTCCTTTATGTATAATCGTAATAGTTTCTCCATTCTATCTGTTTCCTTTATAGGCAAGAAATGTGCAGATTTGGTGAGACGATCAACTATTACCCAAATGGTGTCATAACCCCAGGCAGTCTTAGGTAACTTTGTGATGAAATCCATGGTAATACCATCCCATTTCCATTCTGGGATTTCTGGTTGTTGAAGTAACCCTGACAGCTTCTGATGTTCTGCTTTGACTTTGGAACAAGTTAAACATTCCCTAACATATGTTGCAACATCTGTCTTTAAATTAGGCCACCAATAATGCGTCTTAAGATCTTGATACATCTTTTCAACTCCAGGATGTATCGAGTATCTTGTCTTATGTGCCTCATTCAATATCAACTTCCTTAATCCACCCAACTTCGGTACCCAAATACGGTTTGCAAAATATCGAATTCCGTCTTCCCGCATAACGAGTTGCTTCTCATACTTCTTCATTATTTCATTTCCTATGTTTTCTTTAGTAAGAGCTTCTCGTTGAGCCTCTTTAATTTGTGAGTTGAGATTCATGCGAATTTTTATGTTCATTGCTCGTACTCGAATTGGTTCCCGTTCCTTTCTGCTTAGAGCGTCAGCTACTACATTCGCTTTCCCGGGATGATAGCGAATCTCACAATCATAGTCGTTTATCAGCTCGATCCACCTACGTTGCCTCATGTTCAGGTGTTTCTAATCGAAAATATGTTGAAGGCTTTTATGATCAGTAAACACAGTGCATTTAACTCCATATAAATAGTGTCTCCATATCTTCAATGCAAACACTACTGCCCCCAATTCTAGATCATGCGTCGTATAATTCCGCTCGTGAATCTTCAATTGTCGAGATGCGTATGCAATAACTTTCTTTCGTTGCATAAGGACGCAACCAAAACCTTGTCGCGAAGCGTCACAATATATCTCAAAATCATCGTTCCCTTCAGGTAACGATAAAATAGGTGCCGTGGTCAACTTCTTCTTGAGTAATTGAAATGCACTCTCCTGCTCAACGGTCCATTCGTACTTCTTCCCTTTTTGTGTTAACGCTGTCAATGGTTTAGCTATTCGGGAAAAATCTTGAATAAACCTTCTATAATAACCGGCTAAACCCAAAAATTGGCGTATCTGCGTTGGTGTCTTAGGAGTCTCCCATTTTTCAATGGCCTCAATTTTAGCTGGATCAACCTGAATTCCTTTGCTACTAACAACGTGGCCAAGAAATTGCACTTCTTTCAACCAAAATGCACACTTAGAAAATTTGGCGTATAACTGTTCTTTTCTTAACAATTCTAATACCAACCTTAAATGCTGCTCATGCTCTTGCTCACTCTTGGAATAGATAAGAATATCGTCAATGAAAACGATAATAAACTTATCTAAATACAGACTACAACTCGATTCATGAGGTCCATGAATACAGCTGGCGCATTAGTCAACCCAAACGGCATGACCAAAAATTCATAATGACCGTAGCGTATCCGAAAAGCAGTTTTCGGAATATCTTCTTCTTTGACACGTAATTGATGATAGCCCGATCTTAAGTCGATTTTCGAGTACATACATGATCCTTGCAATTGATCAAATAAGTCATCAATTCTCGGTAGTGGATACCGATTCTTGATAGTTAACTTATTTAATTCACGATAATCTATACACATTCGGAAATATCCATCTTTCTTCTTGACGAAAAAAATCGGAGCTCCCCACGGTGAAGTGCTTGGTCGAATGAAACCACGGTCCAATAATTCTTGTAACTGGCTTTGTAACTCTTTCATCTAAGATGGTGCAAGTCTATATGGAGCACGAGCCACTGGTGCAGCTCCTGGTACTAGATCTATTTGGAATTCTACAGATCTAAATGGAGGTAATCCCGGCAACTCTTCCGGAAATACTTCAGGAAAATCTCTTGCCACATGCACGTCGTTGATGCTCTTCATTTTTTCCTTCGTTTCGACTTTATTAACATGTGCTAGGATAGCATAGCACCCTTTCTTCAAGCACTTTTGAGCTTTCAAACAACTAATGAGTTTTAGCTTTGAGTTACCCTTCTCTCCATAAATCATTAATGGCATTCTATCCTTACGAGGAATGCGAATTGCCTTCTTGGCGCACACAAATTCAGCTCCTATTTTGGACATCCAGTCCATGCCGACTATTACATCAAAACTTCCTAATTCTATGGGTATCAAATCAATCTTAAATGTTTCTCCGGCTAAATTTATTTTACAATCACGGCAAATTTTATCGGCTTTAATTAGTTTACCATTAGCTAACTCAATCATGTACTTAGCATCTAGAGGTAATGATGAACAATTCAATTTAGCATGAAAGTCTACACATATAACTTCTATCGGCACCAGTATCAAATATAATAGATGCGGATAAGTTATTAATGGTAAACGTACCCGTAACAAGCTCTGGGTCTTCATACGCCTCTCTAGCATTAATAACAAATGCTCTTCCACGTGCAGATCCGTTATTCTTCTCTGGATTCGGGCACTGACTCTTATAATGACCCTGTTTCCCACACCCATAACAAGTAACAGTGGCCAAGGCAGTTCTATTTGCATTGGTGGCAGGAGTCTTGGTACCGTTTGTATTTGTAGCGGGAACCCTACAATCTTCAGCAAGATGACCTTTTCGATTACAATTGTTGCACACCACATTACAATAACCAGAGTGATGTTTGTGGCATCTGTTACATAAAGGATTTCGTCCCTTGTAACCTGAGTTCGAACCGCTACCCGCACCTTGCGTGGTTTCTTGTTTCTTGTTGGATTGTTGATGATTACCTTCCCACTTTCTTTTGTTTCCCGATGTCTTGACATCGGTGTTCTTATCCAGAATAATCTGGTCCATCAACTCGTTCGCCATGGTGATAGCTTCATGAATAGTCTTGGGTTTGGATGCTGTAACATTTTCCTTGACCTTTTTAGGCAAACCGTCTTTGTACAGTTCAATCTTCCGTTCTTCGGTTGGTACCAATTCGGGACATAGCAAAGCTAATTCCATGAATCGCTGATTGTAGGTGGTGAGTTCAGTACCAACAGCTTTCAGGCTTCGTAATTCAGCTTCCAACTTCCTAACCTCGTTCCTTGGACAATATTCGTTGATTAGCATTGTTTTGAATTCTTCCCAAGGAGTATCATAAGCTACATCTCCTCTTACGGCCTTCACATAGTTTTCCCACCACGTGAGTGCACTATCTTGTAGGGTGCATGATGCATACTTGGTCATGTCCTTCTCAATACAACCACTGATTTTAAACACAGACTCAATCTTTTCGATCCACCGGGTTAAACCAACCGGTCCTTCTGTTCCACTGAATGATGAGGGCTTGCAACCTTGAAAAGTTTTGTAAGTGCACCCCACACGAGGATTTGGGTTAACTGCAGCACCTCTTGCAGCCTCAACCCATAACATTCTGTCGTTCACTCGCTGATTGATGAGTTCCTGGATTTCTTGTTCCGTCATTCGGTTCAATCGCGCCATAATCTTCAAGAAGAATGAAAAAAAATAATTATTCACATGGAATATTATAGCTGTAGTATGTATTTACAGTACATCGTAGCTTATTAATAATATGAACCAGTTATTATTATAAAAGCCTTTTCTTCTTATTAGCGTTTTATAATTATATCCAGGGTAGTACCTACCCGTTAAAGTTCATTCTTATTAGCTTAGTAAGAAAATCAATTACTACCACCCAAATAATACTTAACCATGGAAAATTATTGCATTTCACACTTCACTATTTTACATATGCTTATCTTACATCAAACATTAAGCAAACCACACTAGTAATATTATACAAAACATTATATGATCCCATGGTTTAAAACAACAGCGCATCATTTAACCCAAAGCGTTTGTGTTCAAAGAAATCGCTTAAAGGTTATCCTGGTTGTCTCCCTGCGTTTTGGTTGAGGAACCGAAGAACTGGATGTCGGGATAGAACTAATAGGAATAGCGGGAATAGGTGTGGAAGTATCTGGTGGAGTTGGTGCCACAACATCCTCTCTAGACTCGGGATTTAGATTTTTCGTTTCAGTAGCCTTTCGTTTCTTTCCTCGTTCGAACTTGTCTTTCGTAATTTCATGTATTTCTTCCTCCTCAGGATCACTTTCCGGTTCCTCTTCAATTGATTCAACTATAAATTGATTTAATAATAATCTTTGATGAACTCAATGACTCGAATGCAACGTTCTTCGAAATATGCTATGAAAGACTCCAAGTAATATCTTTAAAATGAGCAAATGCACAGCGGAAGATTTCTTTAACACCTGAGAATAAACATGCTTTAAAGTGTCAACCAAAAGGTTGGTGAGTTCATTAGTTTATCATAATCATTTATTTCCATCATTTTAATAGACCACAAGAATTTCATTTCCAGTTCTCATAAATATACGTCCCATGCATAGAGACAAAAATAATCATTCATATGGTGAACACCTGGTAATCGACATTAACAATATGCATATAAGAATATCCCCTATCATTTCGGGATCCTCCTTCGGACATGATATAAATTTCGAAGTACTAAAGCATCCGGTACTTTGGATGGGGTTTGTTAGGCCCAATAGATCTATCTTTAGGATTCGCGTCAATTAGGGTGTCTGTTCCCTAATTCTTAGATTACCAGACTTAATAAAAAGGGGCATATTCGATTTCGATAATTCAACCATCGAATGTAGTTTCACGTACTTGTGTCTATTTTGTAAATCATTTATAAAAATTGCGCATGTATTCTCAGCCCAAAAATATAAAGGGTAAAAAGGAAAATGAAACTCACCATACTGTATTTCGTAGTAAAAATACATATAACATCATTGAACAAGTGCAAGGTTGGCCTTGGATTCACGAACCTATATTAATTATATATATTTATATGTTGGTCAATATTTGTATAGCAATTTAGGTCAGGTCATAGTGTAATCCTATCCTATAGCTCGAGTCTGACTCTACAGTATAGTAACATGTTATATTACTCATGCTCAATTAAGATTCTAGTAAAAGGTGACATGTGAAATAACGTAACACAAATGGTTTCATAATCATAAAATAGTATTTTAGGGTTTTTTTTTTAGAGAAAATCAACACAAAAAGTTAACTGAAAAGTTAACAGGAAAAGTCAAAGTTCAAAGTCAAAAGTCAAAGGTTAAAGTCAAAAGTCAAAGGTCAAAGTAAAAATGAGGTCGCATGCAAATATATAATAACTTATACAAAAATGATTTTCGATCAAACATGACTAAACGGGCCACTTCAGCTATTTTTAGAAAAATTATCGGAACTCCGATTGATAAACGGCCAAAGATAAAAGTTACACATTACCAAAAAGATTAAGCATAAATATTACAGAAGTAAACTAAACCTAGACAACTCGTAGTTGCCAACGCATTTTCGGCGTTTCAAAGTTAATTTTTCAGCTTTAATAAATTTACAAAAGTGACCGAGTAGCCTACTTTGGAGATTTTTAGAAAATTCCTCAAAACTCGTATTAACAAACGGTCAAAGCCTGAAAATTCTCGTTACCACAAAGATATAACATGATTTTTGGCAAGAGTAAACATATATCAGGCCGACCATGACAACTAATACAAAACTGACATTTTTAAATAAAAAAGTTTCAGCTCTTTTTAGAATTTTAAAATGTGACCAAACCGTCAACTTTGATGATTTTTAGAAAAATCGTCGAGACTCGAATTGACAAACGGCCAGAGTCGTTTGTTAGACCTTACAGCAAAGAATTCAGTGGTATTTTTTTTATATATGAAACAACGCAGATCAGCGAGAATTTCAGTTCCCGTTTCGACATTTCATCAAAATTTGCAAAACTTCTTTTGTCCATAACTTGACAACCGTTCAACGAAACGAGACGTGCTTTATATAAAAATTCATCTACTCGACGAGTAGAATTCAAATAACCACTTTTTATAACCCAGAAAATTAGTTCACTAATTATCATCAGCAATTTTAATTACGAAATTAATTATGCAATTTGTTTATTTCATAACTTTCTAACCGTTACTTGGATTCAAGTGATTCTTAAACCAAAATTCAACTATTTTTCGCTAGCTTTCCAACGACATGCATATCTTATACCTTATCTCAATCGTATATGTAACTAATTCAGGAATCAACATAACCTATCTAATGGCAATATCAAAAGTACAAGCATGCATAATCCTATATACTCGAGCACTAGTCAGGGATACACTATTAGTATGTAAAAATTAAATTATGAGTACTCACATATCAATATTAAGATTCAATATTGCAGGAAAGGTACGTAAACGCAACGGAGATGATAAACACTATATTGACCTCACGAGCATACCCATGAACCATACTCAATCACCTCCATAGCTATAACCCATAATTTCCTTAATCCTATCCCACTCGAAAAAACAACTTCGAAATCACTCGGACAGCACTCCATCGTAATATTTTATGTATACTAATAATATCTTGAGATAATACGGAGTAAATATATATATGTAAATCGATTGAGAGAGTTTAGAGAAAACTATTTTCAAGATTCTATGAAATAATGAAACCTGTTGAATTCTATTTATAATAGATTTTTGAATTATTAAAGTGAATTATTAAAGTATGAATTATTAAAGTGAATTATTAAAGTATGAATTATTAAAGTGAATTATTAAAGTATGAATTATTAAAGTGAATTATTAAAGTGAATTATTAAAGTATGAATTATTAAAGTTAAAGTAAAGTAAAAATAAAGTAAAGGTAAAGTTTAAGTATAGTAAAAGTATAAAACTATGTACGTATAATACGCGTATAAATATATATAATATTAATTTAAATCGTTATATATATTTAATAAAATAAAATATAAATATCGTTATCTTTATCATACTAGTTAAGTAATGAGTTGTCAAAAGTGGTTCTAGATATTTATAAAAGTTATATACGTTTTAATAATAAAGTTCTTTTTAAACTGAAAAAGTTTTTGTACGTTTGAAACTAAATAGATCAATCAAGTCTTTATGAGATTCAATCTTCCACTATCCTTTGTCTAGTTCTCAATGATTGACAATTTGTTCATATTTATAAATCACTTTACCATTTTCCGAATATTGTTAAAATGAAAAGATTTCTCAAATCAACGTAGGCCTTTCAACAGAGACTTGTAATCATAATTCAATATATCTGATAATTCAATCATTTGATCTTATCTTCTAATTTCATTGATAAACATTTTGAAACAGATACAATCATATAAAGTATTTAATCTAATATTTTGTTTACGTTTCAAGTTATAATATATATACACATATACATATATAATCATATTCGTTTAATGGTTCGTGAATCGTTGGAACTTGGTCGAGGTTGAATGAATGTATGGACATAGTTTAAAATTCTTGAAATTTAACTTAACAAATATTGCTTATCGTGTCGAAAACATATAAAGATTAAAGTTTAAATTTGGTTGGAAATTTCCGGGTTGTCACAGTACCTACCCGTTAAAGAAATTTCGTCCCGAAAATTTGAGTGGAAAGGTCGTGAATGATAATAAGTATGTTTTCATGATGCATACGGGCTGAAAATTAGAGTTTTATCATCAGCGAATAACTTGGATAAACAATCCATTTATATGAAGAGTACGAATGAAGCTAACATAGAAGAGTGAAATGAGTAAGTGTAGATTCATCTTATCATTTGACGTAGATATGATTGATTCCAAGATTTTAAGGGATTTGAAGAAAATCTTCTTAATAAGATTTGACTCTCCGGTAATCAAGGGAATTAGGATCCGCTTTAAATGCGATCATCCATTTTAATTGTTCTGTCGGAGATTTTCTTATAAATTTACCTCCTTCATTTCCTTACAACTCACACCATCTGTTGATGCATTTTATGCAAGTCCCTAGACATCTACCCACGTCCATTGCAGGTACAAAAGTTTACAGGCCACCATGATTGCTCGTTATTATCCTATCCGTGATTGTATGTGGTTACAGGAACTGCAGGAACGAGATTTAGATGTTTGACTATGTTAGACTTAGTCAGACGTACGAGCACCAGTCGAAATCATGGACCGTGAAGTTAAACGGCTCAAACAGAGCAACATACCAATCGTTAAGGTTCGTTGGAATGCTCGAAGGGGTCCCGAGTTTACTTGGGAACGAGAGGATCAGATGAAACAAAAGTATCCACATTTGTTTTCGGACAACGCAAAATAGGTACAACTTTAAAATTTCGGGACGAAATTTATTTAACGGGTAGGTACTGTAACGAGCCGGATTTTTCCGATCGTTTTATACTTATGAGATTAATATTTACATAAAATAAACCTTACCTACATGATAAGCAATCCAAACTGTTGAGACTTATGTTTTTGAAAAGAGTTTCACACAACGTTTGACCGTCCAATTTGACCGATGATATCACGAACTATATAACACACGATAATTATACGATTATGTATATGTACATATCTATACATATTTAACCTGATTTAAGGATGGTTTAACATTTCATTGTGAACTAACAACAATGAGTTATAAGTATACTTTGAGACCACTAACTTAAGTTTTCAAAACGATAACTATATGTAACATTCTTTGACATATATACCTACAATATATAATGTGTTGGTGATCTATGTCACCAATATGATTTAAGTGTAATGGGATTAATTTGTAACCAAAATAATCTTGATAAATATCGAACAAGTTTGGGGAAGTGTGGAGTGCACACTTGTTTGAACTTATCTTGATTATGACGGGGGTTCGGGGGCAGCGCCCCCGATAAGCGGGGTCCAAGGGGTGGCAACCCCTGGCGGGGTCCAAGGGGCAGAGCCCCTGGCTGGGGTCGAGCTGACCTGGTCAGCTTGGAAATTTTTTTTTTGGGCTAACATTGCTTTATTAAAAATGTCTTAAAATTTTATTTTGGCCCAGTTTGACCCAAAAATAAAAGCCCAGTTTTGAGCCTCTTTTACAGTTATAAACCCGTCCATATTTGAATTCTCGTTCCGATTCCTCAAAATTTCTACAAGTATATCTAGGGTATATGTAACCGTATCATACCCAGCTTCTATACATATTTACTATTGGTATATACCAACAATAAACTTCAATGATCAGCCACTAGACATGATGTTACATGTGGGAACCAGCCATTTAACCTCATGTGTGACTTTTGTGCAAGAAAACAAACTAAATCTCCTATATATCCATCCCATAATCATGCTATTTTGCACACACACACATACAATTTCATTTCCAATTTTCTTTCAAGTTAATTCACTCCCAAATCTCTTCATTTACCTACTCAAGAACGTATCAATATAGTCATCCGATTTCAAGGAGATTACTTCCAATCTTTCAATCCCACTCCACCACTCTTTTGATTCCAAGATTTTTCTTACCTTTTCCAGTAGCTTTGTCCAAGTAACTTGAGGTAGTAACCTTATTCATAACCTTATTCAATTCATATTTATATAGCTATCTTATTTTGTGTTATAAAATTTTAACAACAAGAACATAATTATAGTGATTTCAAACTTGTTCGCAAACTAAATAGATCCTTCTAATTTGATTTTTTAAAAAAACTTCAAGACCTGTAATATATCATATTATGATAAAATCGGATTAATCATATCTTGGCTAATTAACATAATATTTAATATATATTTACTTATGATTTAATTTTATATATTTCAGGACCACCCGTAAACAACACGAGAAGATTAATCATAAGACCTCATGATTGTACGCAACACGTCATTTGACAACACAATACTTTATGTACACAACACGTCATTTGACAACATGGTACCATGGGTCAAGATTAATTCTGATCAATACGAATACAATGGGGTCTTTATTTATTTTATTTAAGCAACTAATTGTGGACCACTAACATCGGACTGCTAACTACGGACTAAGAAAATATTAAAAGTATTAAAAGTATATATATATATATATATATATATATATATATATATATATATATATATATATACATACATGTAATGATTACTTGAAAAGAAAATATGTTGATATATTATATACATGGTTAGGTTCGTGATATCTATCGGAGACCAAGTCGAGTTAAATACCTTCAAGACAAAAGTGAGTATATAGTCCCACTTTTAAACTCTAAATATTTCGGGATGAGAATACATGCATTTTACGATTTACGTTATGGACACAAGTGATTAAAAATATATATTCTACGTTGAGTTGTACCACTGGCATACTTCCCTGTAACTTGGTAACTACTATTTACATGAGGTATTGTAAACGCGAATCCTGTTGATAGATCTATTGGGCCTGACAACCTCAACCGGACTGGACGACCAGTATTCAACGGTTGCACAGTACTTCGTTTCGGTGACTACACTTGGTACGGTGTAGTAAGATTTCATAATAAATGGAATATGTGACGTTGATTAAATGTTAAGTATGGTTATCAAGTGCTCAACAACTTAGAATATTTTTATTAAAACGTTTATATATGAAATCTTGTGGTCTATATTCATAATGCTGCCGGCATTAAACCTATATCTCACCAACTTTATGTTGACGTTTTAAGCATGTTTATTCTCAGGTGATAACTAAAAGCTTCCGCCGCAACATGTTGAATTTAAGCAAGATCTTGAGTATGCATATTTGTGTCAAAAATAAAACTGCATATCGGAGGATTTGTAATGTAAAATATGTTGGAGGTCGTATTGTTATTATCACATGTAAAGTTTGTAAGTCTAAGATTATCGCTAAACGATAATCATTATTAAGTTATTTAAACCTTGTATTTGTAATAAAAGCTATGGTTTGTATTGTAAAAACGAATGCAGTTTTTGAAAAATGTCTCATATAGAGGTCAATACCTCGCGATGAAATCATATGTTATTGTATTCGTCCTCAAGGTTAAGGTCGGGTTATGACATGTGTGGTAAAAATATCTTTGTACGCATATTTATTTGATAAAATAATATTGATAATAATAATAATGATAAAAATAATAAAATGATAAAATATACTTTTATATATCTTAAGTAGTAAAATTTATAAATTTCACTTAATATCGTAAAACTATAGTGGTAACTATTATTAATGTAATTATATTACGCGTGGTGAAAAATATCTTTGTATCCCCTATTTATTTGATAAAATAATATTGATCATAATAATAATAAGTAAAAGTTGTATTATTTTGTAATAATAATTATTATTATTCTATAAAAAAATAACAATATTTATATTTACTAAAAATGTTATTATGATAAAATGATAATATTAACATAATAGTAATAATGATATTTTATAATAACAATGATATTTCTATTAAAATAATAACGACGATAGTAATAATAATCATTTTAACAATAATACTAAAATTCAGTTGACTATAACTTCTAATCCGTTCATCGAAACCATTCGATATCTAAATGAAAAGTTCTTAATTTTTCGCTAGTTTTCCAATGACATGCATATCATATACCCTATCTCAGTAGCATATGTATCTAATTCAGGATTCAACAAACCTATCTAAGGACAATATTGAATGTACAAGCATGCATAATCCTATATACTCGAGCACTAGTCAGGGATACACTATTGAAATATAAAAGTTAAGTTATGAGTGCTCACGTATCAATATTGAGATTCAATATTGCAGGAAAGTACGTAGACGAAACGAAAATGATAAACGTTAGGTTGACCTCACGAGCAATACCCTCGATCAATACCCATAACCTCCATAGCTATAACCCATAATTTCCTTAGCTCTATCCCGTTTGAAAACTTATTTTAAAATTGTCTGAATATAACTCCGTCGTAGTATTTTATGTATACTAATAATATCTTAAAATAATACAAAGAAAATATACATGTGTAATTTGATTGAGAGAGTTTAGAGAAATATATTTTCAAGTTTCTATGAAATAATAAAACCTATTGAATTCTATTTATAATAGATTTTTGAATTATTAAAGTGAATTATTAAAGTATGAATTATTAAAGTGAATTATTAAAGTATGAATTATTAAAGTGAATTATTAAAGTATGAATTATTAAAGTGAATTATTAAAGTATGAATTATTAAAGTGAATTATTAAAGTATGAATTATTAAAGTAAATTATTAAAGTATGAATTATTAAAGTGAATTATTAAAGTATAAATTATTAAAGTTAAAGTAAAGTAAAAGTAAAGTAAAGGTAAAGTTAAAGTATAGTAAAAGTATAAAACTATGTACGTATAATACGCGTATAAATATATTTAATATTAATTTAAATCGTTATATATATTTGATAAAATAAAATATAAATATCGTTATTTTATCATACTAGTTAAGTAATGAGTGGTCAAAAAGAATAGATTTCTTAAATCATAGTGGACCTCATAACATAGGCCCGTAATTATATCATAATGTATCTGATAATTCAATCATTTGATATTATCTCTTAATTCTGTCAATAAATATATCGAAACAAATACGTTCATGTAAAGTATCATATATCTAATACTTTGTTAATGTTTTCAGTTAATATTATATATTATATATACATATCTATATACACATAATTGTTCGTGAATCATCGAACACGGTCAAAGGATAATTGATTACATGAATGTAGTTCCAAACTTTTTGAGATTCAACATTACAAATTCTGCTTATCGTGTCGGAAACATATAAAGGTTAAGTTTAAATTTGGTCGGAAATTTTCGGGTCGTCACAGTACCTACCCGTTAAAGAAATTTCGTCCCGAAATTTGATCGAGTTCGTCATGGCTAACTATAAAAATGTTTTCATGACGAATATGAGTTGATAAATAGAGTTTTATCATCATTGAGTAATATAGATAAAACAATTTGATTACGCGAAGAGTATAAGTGAAGCTATCGCAAGAGAGTGAAATGAGTAAACGTATATTTATTTTAACCGATGACGTAGTTATGATTGATTTCCAGAATTCATTGGATTTAAAGAAAATCTTTGCAATAAGATTTGGTTCTTCGGCGATTAAGAAAATCATGACCTTCTTTGATTAAATGCGATAATTTGTCTCGATTTCTCTGTCTGATATTTTACTATAAATCCACCCCCTTCGTTTCTTTATTTCCACAGCTCACACCTTCTAGTCTTTCTCCCCAATTCATACTTTAAAGCATTCGTTAATATGCTTCATCCAGTATTGATTCTTGATATACTCTTAACTTTCATATCTGTCATTCTTCTTTTTCATCTACCACCGGAGGAAGTTATTTTCTTCTACCATTACCTTGGGGTTATTGTTTTTTTCATTCTCCTGTGTCTTTATATTGCTATACGCATTGATATACACGGTTTGTAATTTCGAGGTTGTTATCGGGCTTTATATTCTCCATTATATTTCAGAGCTTCATGCTTTCATTTTCTCTTCCCAGCCTTAAGTCAAGCGGATAATGGTCCAGAATTCGTAGATATGAATTTTTGGATGAACATAGTTAATGTTCCAAGAAGAAAATCGTAATGGCACGATCTTAATTTGGCAACTTACCAGAATATCTGAAAATATAGAGCTATCAAGATGATATGTTCTTAATATGTTTGGAAATTGGGTAGAATGTAAGAGTTGTGTAAATAGTACATGATGACGGTATGTTCCATGAATCATCACGTTCCATTAGAAACTCAGCATGACTTACTGTAATATAATCACGTTGATCAAGTGTCATTATATTATACTAACTCATGTTTCAGTTCCCAACTAGTTCATCAGCATTTTTGCTACTTCATCAGCATTTTTTCAATTTCGGAGAACTAGTTCATATTTTGGGATGTTTTTCAGAAAATTCACATTCGAAGTATGTAAGTCTAGGAGATAGACGTTATATGTATAACTTTTGACATAAAATTGTTGCGAAATTCAAAATACTGATTGATAATTCCCAGTGGTTGGTGTGACAATTATTGTTACAGGATGTAGGTGAGTACATGATGGGGTTTTAATGAATAAGTATAGTGGCTTTTCGGAGAGGCTTAAGTCGAAGGTTAATGAAGTTGTTGATAAGTTTACTACTAATGTGGCGAGATATGAAAGGTTCCCCAGTAACAATGATGAAGGGGTAATTGTTATAATAAGGTTTATTCGTATAAACAAATGAAGGTGATTTGCTGGAGCTGTGACAAAACTGTCTATTTTGGAAAGAGAATGAAAAATTATATTTGGTAATAAATATCAAAGGATCTGACACGGATACGTGTTAAACTAAAACTTTGGTTTCAAGAGCTTTTCAGATGCATGACAGTAGGTAATATGTGGTTGGATCATCATCTCGCATGTCTTTAGGAATTTTGAAGTGTTTGAACACATATTGTAATTGTTAATATACATATGATGTTCTAAGATTTTGAATGATACAAATATTTTTGTGAGTTCCATGAATAGAAATGAGGTTTTAGGACAGTTTTGAAGTCAAAGTATAGTTTTGAAAGATGTAGGAATCTAAGAGTGATGATTTTGGTTATATCTTGAATCGAATTATGAGATTTCAAAATCAGAATATGTAATTAGATTTTGAATGAGTATGATTGTTTTGATTTCTATAAAAGAATGTATATTGTTGTGAAAGTAGGGAGTATAATGGATGATTTGCTGAATCAGATTCGAAGAATGTAACATATTAATTGTGAATTTATATATCTCTCGGGTATTACCTACCCGTTAAAAAAAATTTCACAATTAATATTTTGTACAAAAGAATTTTATTACAGTCTTTATGGAAATATATATGTGTATATTTCTTCAGATGTAATATTGATTTAATGAGTTAATATTAAATTAAACTCATTTGATTTATGGTTAAGGCTAGGATAGATAATTTCTAAACTTTAGAAATTACATAATCGCCGTAGAATGTTTCCCCAATAAAGTTATGAATCAATACTTAATCGTTGTGGTATTCCTTGGTATCTACATGGCGTATGACGTCGATGCTCGTGGGACAGATTGTGAAGTTGAGGTTTGCGATGCGGTTGTTGTTGGTGGTGGTAATGGTACTGTTGATGTTGTTGATGGTGGTACTAGTTATGCTGCTGGTGCTGCTGCTGGTGTTTGTAACCTTTGCACCATATTCTCCAAAGCCACTACCCGAGCGCGAAGCTCGTTGACTTCTTCTATTACACCGGGGTGATTGTCGGTTCGGGCGAGCGGATAAATAAGATCTAGAATTTTGTGTAGTATATAATCATGACGAGATACTCTGGAAATGAGAGAGAAAATGGTGTTTCGGACAGGTTCGCCAGTAAGTGCTTCAGGTTCATTGCCAAGAGGGCAATGTGGTGGATGAAAGGGATCACCTTCTTCGTGTCTCCAATGGTTAAGTAGATTACGAACCCATCCCCAATTCATCCAGAATAGATGATGGCTAATTGGTTGATCCATTCCGGTCACGCTGCTTTCGGAGCTCATGTGGAAATCCATATCGGCATAGCTGTTGGAATCCGAGGAACTCAAACTGGTTGAGGGATCCATCTTGTATGATCAGGGAAAGAATTTTTTTGTATGAAATAGATTGTAGAATTTAGATTTGGTATTCTTCAATACATAATTTACATATGTATATATAATACTAAAATCCCATAAATTACGGAGGAATCTTTGAAAGATGTCAGTCAAAGTTCACACTAACAGATATGCTAAGATAAGAATTCGTCTATACACTATTATGCAATAAATGTTAGAAAACGCGTCTAGACTTAAGAATGATAAGCAGGTAATTTCCTAAGGGTGGTAAGTAGATGATTTCAGACTAAAAATGATAAGCAAAACTTTTGACATGCAGACACAGTCGAAGTCCAGACTCACTGATGCATCTTATCAACTATCAGTTAGACACACTAATGCAAGACCTGGTTCGCTAAGACCACCGCTCTGATACCAACTGAAAGGATCGTTCATATACATTATAAACGATTCACAATAGTTGATTACATCGCGAGGTATTTGACCTCTATATGATACGTTTTACAAACATTGCATTCGTTTTTAAAAGACAAACTTTCTTTACATCAAAAATTGACGGCATGCATACCATTTCATATTACATCCAACTATAATTGACTTAATATTAATCTTGATGAACTCAACGACTCGAATGCAACGTCTTTCAAAGTATGTCATGAATGACTCCAAGTAATATCCTTAAAATGAGCTAATGCACAGCGGAAGATTTCTTTAATACCTGAGAATAAACATGCTTTAAAGTGTCAACCAAAAGGTTGGTGAGTTCATTAGTTTATCATAATCAATCATTTCCGTAATAGTAATAGACCACAAGATTTCAGTTTCTATAAATATCCGTACACTCGCGAGTGTATAAAACTGTTCTGCTTATGTTGAGGCCTCAGTAACCAACCTTAACAATAATATAATAAGTCATCTTCGCAAAGATGGATATTTACACTCGCAAGTGTATAAATAATCCTCGAAGTACTAAACATCCACCCACTAGTTCTTATGTCTAGTGCAACCTACAGGATGGGGGTGTTAAGCCCGATAGATCTATCTTTAGGATTCGCGCCTACCGTACATAGACAAGTAGTTTAATGTTACCAAGCTAAGGGTATATTTCTGGTTTAAACCCACATAGAATTAGTTTTAGTACTTGTGCCGATTTCGTAAAACATTTATAAAACAGCGCATGTATTCTCAGCCCAAAAATATATATAAAAAGGGAGTAATGAAACTCACCATACTGTATTTCGTAGTAAAAATACATATAACGTCATTTAACAAGTGCAAAGTTGGCCTCGGTTTCACGAACCTATATTAATTATATATATTTATATGTTGGTCAATATTTGTCTAACAATTTTTGGTCAAGTCATAGTGTACCACAATCCTAATGCTCGAGACTAATATGCAAAAGTCAACAAAAGTCAACTTAACCCAAAATGACTTCTAAAATTTATATGTGTTTATTATATAACTTAACTATAGTCATTTTATATATTTAAATATATTTATTAGATTTTATAATAATAAAAGTCATTTATTAATAAAAATTTATATTAACGTTTATATATGATAAAATATACTTTTATATATCTTAAGTAGTAAAATTTATAAAGTTCACTTAATATCGTAAAACTATAGTGGTAAGTATTATTAATGTAATAATATTACGCGTGGTGAAAAATATCTTTGTATCCCCTATTTATTTGATAAAATAATATTGATCATAATAATAATAAGTAAAAGTTGTATTATTTTGTAATAATAATTATTATTATTCTATAAAAAAATAACAATATTTATATTTACTAAAAATGTTATTATGATAAAATGATAATACTAACATAATAGTAATAATGATATTTTATAATAACAATGATATTTCTATTAAAATAATAAAGACGATAGTAATAATAATCATTTTAACAATAATACTAAAATTCAGTTGACTATAACTTCTAATCCGTTCATCGAAACCATTCGATATCTAAATGAAAAGTTCTTAATTTTTCGCTAGCTTTCCAATGACATGCATATCATATACCCTATCTCAGTAGCATATGTATCTAATTCAGGATTCAACAAACCTATCTAAGGACAATATCGAATGTACAAGCATGCATAATCCTATATACTCGAGCACTAGTCAGGGATACACTATTGAAATATAAAAGTTAAGTTATGAGTGCTCACGTATCAATATTGAGATTCAATATTGCAGGAATGTACGTAGACGAAACGAAAATGATAAACGTTAGGTTGACCTCACGAGCAATACCCTCGATCAATACCCATAACCTCCATAGCTATAACCCAGAATTTCCTTAGCTCTATCCCGTTTGAAAACTTATTTTAAAATCGTCTGAATATAACTCCGTCGTAGTATTTTATGTATACTAATAATATCTTGAAATAATACAAAGAAAATATACATGTGTAATTTGATTGAGAGAGTTTAGAGAAATATATTTTCAAGTTTCTATGAAATAATAAAACCTATTGAATTCTATTTATAATAGATTTTTGAATTATTAAAGTGAATTATTAAAGTATGAATTATTAAAGTGAATTATTAAAGTATGAATTATTAAAGTGAATTATTAAAGTATGAATTATTAAAGTGAATTATTAAAGTATGAATTATTAAAGTGAATTATTAAAGTATGAATTATTAAAGCAAATTATTAAAGTATGAATTATTAAAGTTAAAGTAAAGTAAAAGTAAAGTAAAGGTAAAGTTAAAGTATAGTAAAAGTATAAAACTATGTACGTATAATACGCGTATAAATATATATAATATTAATTTAAATCGTTAAATATATTTGATAAAATAAAATATAAATATCGTTATTTTATCATACTAGTTAAGTAATGAGTGGTCAAAAAGAATAGATTTCTTAAATCACAGTGGACCTCATAACATAGGCCCGTAATCATATCATAATGTATCTGATAATTCAATCATTTGATATTATCTCTTAATTCTGTCAATAAATATATCGAAACAAATACGTTCATGTAAAGTATCATATATCTAATACTTTGTTAATGTTTTCAGTTAATATTATATATTATATATACATATCTACATACACATAATTGTTCTGATACCAACTGAAAGGACCCGTTCATATACATTATAAACGATTCACAATAGTTGATTACATCGCGAGGTATTTGACCTCTATATGATACGTTTTACAAACATTGCATTCGTTTTTAAAAGACAAACTTTCTTTACATCAAAAATTGACGGCATGCATACCATTTCATATTACATCCAACTATAATTGACTTAATATTAATCTTGATGAACTCAACGACTCGAATGCAACGTCTTTCAAAGTATGTCATGAATGACTCCAAGTAATATCCTTAAAATGAGCTAATGCACAGCGGAAGATTTCTTTAATACCTGAGAATAAACATGCTTTAAAGTGTCAACCAAAAGGTTGGTGAGTTCATTAGTTTATCATAATCAATCATTTCCGTAATAGTAATAGACCACAAGATTTCAGTTTCTATAAATATCCGTACACTCGCGAGTGTATAAAACTGTTCTGCTTATGTTGAGGCCTCAGTAACCAACCTTAACAATAATATAATAAGTCATCTTCGCAAAGATGGATATTTACACTCGCAAGTGTATAAATAATCCTCGAAGTACTAAACATCCGCCCACTAGTTCTTATGTCTAGTGCAACCTACAGGATGGGGGTGTTAAGCCCGATAGATCTATCTTTAGGATTCGCGCCTACCGTACATAGACAAGTAGTTTAATGTTACCAAGCTAAGGGTATATTTCTGGTTTAAACCCACATAGAATTAGTTTTAGTACTTGTGCCGATTTCGTAAAACATTTATAAAACAGCGCATGTATTCTCAGCCCAAAAATATATATAAAAAGGGAGTAATGAAACTCACCATACTGTATTTCGTAGTAAAAATACATATAACGTCATTTAACAAGTGCAAAGTTGGCCTCGGTTTCACGAACCTATATTAATTATATATATTTATATGTTGGTCAATATTTGTCTAACAATTTTTGGTCAAGTCATAGTGTACCACAATCCTAATGCTCGAGACTAATATGCAAAAGTCAACAAAAGTCAACTTAACCCAAAATGACTTCTAAAATTTTTATGTGTTTATTATATAACTTAACTATAGTCATTTTATATATTTAAATATATTTATTAGATTTTATAATAATAAAAGTCATTTATTAATAAAAATTTATATTAACGTTTATATATGATAAAATATACTTTTATATATCTTAAGTAGTAAAATTTATAAAGTTCACTTAATATCGTAAAACTATAGTGGTAAGTATTATTAATGTAATTATATTACGCGTGGTGAAAAATATCTTTGTATCCCCTATTTATTTGATAAAATAATATTGATCATAATAATAATAAGTAAAAGTTGTATTATTTTGTAATAATAATTATTATTATTCTATAAAAAAATAACAATATTTATATTTACTAAAAATGTTATTATGATAAAATGATAATACTAACATAATAGTAATAATGATATTTTATAATAACAATGATATTTCTATTAAAATAATAAAGACGATAGTAATAATAATCATTTTAACAATAATACTAAAATTCAGTTGACTATAACTTCTAATCCGTTCATCGAAACCATTCGATATCTAAATGAAAAGTTCTTAATTTTTCGCTAGCTTTCCAATGACATGCATATCATATACCCTATCTCAGTAGCATATGTATCTAATTCAGGATTCAACAAACCTATCTAAGGACAATATCGAATGTACAAGCATGCATAATCCTATATACTCGAGCACTAGTCAGGGATACACTATTGAAATATAAAAGTTAAGTTATGAGTGCTCACGTATCAATATTGAGATTCAATATTGCAGGAAAGTACGTAGACGAAACGAAAATGATAAACGTTAGGTTGACCTCACGAGCAATACCCTCGATCAATACCCATAACCTCCATAGCTATAACCCAGAATTTCCTTAGCTCTATCCCGTTTGAAAACTTATTTTAAAATCGTCTGAATATAACTCCGTCGTAGTATTTTATGTATACTAATAATATCTTGAAATAATACAAAGAAAATATACATGTGTAATTTGATTGAGAGAGTTTAGAGAAATATATTTTTAAGTTTCTATGAAATAATAAAACCTATTGAATTCTATTTATAATAGATTTTTGAATTATTAAAGTGAATTATTAAAGTATGAATTATTAAAGTGAATTATTAAAGTATGAATTATTAAAGTGAATTATTAAAGTATGAATTATTAAAGTGAATTATTAAAGTATGAATTATTAAAGTGAATTATTAAAGTATGAATTATTAAAGCAAATTATTAAAGTATGAATTATTAAAGTGAATTATTAAAGTATAAATTATTAAAGTTAAAGTAAAGTAAAAGTAAAGTAAAGGTAAAGTTAAAGTATAGTAAAAGTATAAAACTATGTACGTATAATACGCGTATAAATATATTTAATATTAATTTAAATCGTTATATATATTTGATAAAATAAAATATAAATATCGTTATTTTATCATACTAGTTAAGTAATGAGTGGTCAAAAAGAATAGATTTCTTAAATCACAGTGGACCTCATAACATAGGCCCGTAATCATATCATAATGTATCTGATAATTCAATCATTTGATATTATCTCTTAATTCTGTCAATAAATATATCGAAACAAATACGTTCATGTAAAGTATCATATATCTAATACTTTGTTAATGTTTTCAGTTAATATTATATATTATATATACATATCTATATACACATAATTGTTCTGATACCAACTGAAAGGACCCGTTGATATACATTATAAACGATTCACAATAGTTGATTACATCGCGAGGTATTTGACCTCTATATGATACGTTTTACAAACATTGCATTCGTTTTTAAAAGACAAACTTTCTTTACATCAAAAATTGACGGCATGCATACCATTTCATATTACATCCAACTATAATTGACTTAATATTAATCTTGATGAACTCAACGACTCGAATGCAACGTCTTTCAAAGTATGTCATGAATGACTCCAGGTAATATCCTTAAAATGAGCTAATGCACAGCGGAAGATTTCTTTAATACCTGAGAATAAACATGCTTTAAAGTGTCAACCAAAAGGTTGGTGAGTTCATTAGTTTATCATAATCCATCATTTCCGTAATAGTAATAGACCACAAGATTTCCGTTTATAAATATCCGTACACTCGCGAGTGTATAAAAGTATTCTATAAGTTGTAGGCACCCGGTAACAAGCCTTAACGTTCATGTTTTACCCTCTGAAGTACACCAGATCAGGTGTGTTTAATATAACCTCGAAGTACTAAAGCATCCCATAGTCAGGATGGGGTTTGTCAGGCCCAATAGATGTATCTTTAGGATTCGCGCCTACCGTACATAGACAAGTAGTTTAATGTTACCAAGCTAAGGGTATATTTCTGGTTTAAACCCACGTAGAATTAGTTTTAGTACTTGTGTCTATTTCGTAAAACATTTATAAAACAGCGCATGTATTCTCAGCCCAAAAATATATATTGCAAAAGCAATTAAAAAGGGAGCAAATGAAACTCACAATACTGTATTTCGTAGCAATTATGTATATGACGGCACTGAACAAGTGCAGGGTTTGTCTCGGATTCACGAACCTATATTAAGTATATATATTTATATTTTGGTCAATATCTGTCTAACAATTTAGGTCAAGTCGTAGTGTATCACAATCCTAATGCTCGAGACCGACATGCAAAAGTCAACAAAAGTCAACTTGACCCAAAATGACTTTCAAAATCTATACATGTTTATTATATAACTTATATATAGTAGTTTTATATATTTAAATATATTTATCAGATCTTATTATACTAAATAATACAAGTCATTTATTAATAAATAAAAATTTATATTAAAATTCATATATGATAAAAATATACTTTTATATATCTCAAGTAATAAAATTTATAAAATTCACTTAATATCATAAAAATATAGTGGTATGTATTATTAATGTAATTACATTACGTGTGGTAAAAATATCTTTGTACGCAGATTTATTTGATAAAATAATATTGATAATAATAATAATGATAAAAATAATAAAATGACAGTTTTAATAAAAAAATTAATTTTTAGTAATAAAGATAATTTTAGTAATAACATCAACTGATAACAGTTATAATAATCGTTTTAATAATAATATTAAAATTAATGATAATTCAGTTGACCATATCTTTTAATCCGTTCATCGAAACCACACGATTTCTAAATGAAAAGTTATTAATTTTTTTCTTCAGCTTTTCAACGACATGCATATCATATAACTTATCTCAGTAGCATATGTATCAAATTCGTGATTTATCATAAACTATTTAACGACGAAACTAAGCATACAAACATGCATAATCATATATACTCGAGCACTAGTCAGGGATACACTATTAATATATAAAAGATAAGATATGAATACTCACGTATCAATATTGTGATTCAATATTGCAGGAAAGTACGTAGACGCAACAAAAATGATAAACGTTAGGTTGACCTCACGAGCAATACCCTCGATCAATACCCATAACCTTCATAGCTATAACCCATAATTTTCTTAGCTATATCCCATTTGAAAACTTATTTTGAAATCGTCTGAATATAACTCCGTCGTAGTATTTTATGTATACTAATAATATCTTGAAATAGTACTAAGTAAATATATATATATATGTAATTCGATTGAGAGAGTTTAGAGAAATATATTTTCAAGTTTCTATGAAATAATGAAACCTATTAAATTCTATTTATAATAGATTTTTGAATTATTAAAGTGAATTATTAAAGTATGAATTATTAAAGTATGAATTATTAAAGTGAATTATTAAAGTATGAATTATTAAAGTGAATTATTAAAGTATGAATTATTAAAGTGAATTATTAAAGTATGAATTATTAAAGTGAATTATTAAAGTATGAATTATTAAAATGAATTATTAAAGTATGAATTATTAAAGTTAAAGTAAAGTAAAAGTAAAGTAAAGGTAAAGTTAAAGTATAGTAAAAGTATAAAACTATGTACGTATAATACGCGTATAAAAATATATAATATTAATTTAAATCGTTATATATATTTAATAAAATAAAATATAAATATTGTTATCTTTATCATACTGGTTAAGTAATGAGTTGTCAAAAAGAATAGATTTCTTAAATCACAGTGGACCTTATAACATAGGCCCGTAATCATATCATAATGTATCTGATAATTCAATCATTTGATATTATCTCTTAATTCTGTCGATAAATATATCGAAACAAATATGTTCATGTAAAGTATCATATATCTAATACTTTGTTAATGTTTTCAGTTAATATTATATATTATATATACATATCTATATACACATAATTGTTCGTGAATCGTCGAACACGGTCAAAGGGTAATTGATTACATGAATGTGGTTCCAAACTTTTTAAGATTCAACATTACAAATTCTGCTTATCGTGTCGGAAACATATAAAGGTTAAGTTTAAATTTGGTCGGAAATTTCTGGGTCGTCACAGTACCTACCCGTTAAAGAAATTTCGTCCTGAAATTTGATCGAGGTCGTCATGGCTAACTATAAAAATGTTTTCATGATGAATATGAGTTGATAAATAGAGTTTTATCATCATTGAGTAATATAGATGAAATAATTTGATTATGCGAAGAGTATAAGTGAAGCTATCGCAAGAGAGTGAAATGAGTAAACGTATATTTGTTTTAACCGATGACGTAGTTATGATTGATTTTCGGAATTCATGGGATTTAAAGAAAATCTTTGCAATAAGATTTGGTTCTTCGGCGATTAAGGAAATCAGGATCTTCTTTGATTAAATGCGATAATCTGTCTCGATTTCTCTGTCTGATATTTTACTATAATTCCACCCCCTTCGTTTCTTTATTTCCACATCTCACACCTTCTAGTCTTTCTCCCCAATTCATACTTTAAAGCATTCGTTAATAAGCTTCATCCAGTATTGATTCTTGATATACTCTTAACTTTCATATATGTCATTCTTCTTTTTCATCTACCACCGGAGGAAGTTATTTTCTTCTACCATACTCATTCAAAATCTAATTACATATTCTGATTTTGAAATCTCAGAATTCGATTCAAGATATAACCGAAATCGTCACTCTTAGATTCCTACATCTTTCAAAACTATACTTTGACTTCAAAACTGTCCTAGAACCTCATTTCTATTCATGGAACTCACAAAAATATTTGTATCATTCAAAATCTTAGAACATCATATGTATATTAACAATTACAATATGTGTTCAAACACTTCGAAATTCCTAAAGACATGCGAGATTGTAACATCCCGCCTTTTTTCGTTTACTTTTCCGTTTAACTATTTTAAACTCCGTTATATGTTTATAACATCTCCCGTTAATACGCGTTTCAAATTATCTCGTTTAGGTAATTTAACGCACCCGACTACGACTTGAGGGACTTGTTTTGCCAAAACCCCAAAATGGTGACTAGCACTTGACTAGTCAACCATCTTCCACCTCCATTTTTCATTTTCTTTTCTCTTTTTATTCTCTACTTTCATATTTTCTTTAAATTCATCAAAAAGCAAATCTTCATCCATATTCAATCGATCAAGCTTCGGGCCAAACAAATTACATATATGAACTCCTCGTAATCTCCTCTTCGATTCCATACCAATCTCATTGCATTTGGGTAACTTTCTAAAATCACTAATTTTATGTGTTCTTGAGATTTTTGAGTTAAAAGGTTGTTAATTAGTGTCTATGGCTCAAGTAGTATGGTTATGTGATTTGTATGTTTGTTCTTGCTATTTTGATGTAACTAGTTCATATTGAAAGTTCACATGCTTAATCTTGAGTTTTGAGTGTTCATATGTTGTTTGATGCTAAGAGTTCATGTTTTAATCTTATTCCTAGTGTTACTAGCTTCGTTATGATGTATGGTTTGGTTAAAGAAACCTTCTAAACTTGATTATGAAATTTGGTGAATTTGAGTTAGGGTTTCATGAACTAGAAATGGACTTTTGATGCTTTAAATGACACGAAATGCTAATTGTAAGTGTTAGGTTGTGTTGTATGCTTAATTACCTTCGAAACGGCATATTGTTCATGTAATTTGGTTACCGAATCATTAAATGGCATTTATGACTTGTATGCATTGAATGAGGAACATTAATTGCGGTTTTTGGTTGTTATAAGTGGAAGTTTGATTGATGATATGTGTTTAGTTGCATTCCTCGTCAAAACACCTTTCCAACGATGTATGATAAGCGTTATATGTATTTGCGGGTCAAGTGTTGTGTTAGAATTGGTTTTGGTTCGTGCATATCTTTGAAAAACAGGAAAATACCTGAACAGCAGGTGGCGCGGCGCGCACCTCACCCCGCGCGGCGCGCAGAACAACCTGGACAGATTCTGACCTCCGTGTCCCATTTCACGTGAAATGTTTGACTAGCTACCGACCTCCGATTCACATGAAACTTGTTTTAATATACTTATATATGAATAATTAGCATAGAAAATTTGTTCGGGACCCGACCCGAACATGTTGACTTTTTCGTTGACTTTGACCGACCAAAGTTTGACTTTTTGTCAAACTTAACCAATTGATTATGCAATCTTTCTAACTTGTTTCTATACATGTATCTTGCATGAAACTTGACTATTTGCTTCACATGCTTCATAATCGAGTCGTGTTGAGCCATAGGACTAATTGAGCAACTTTGACCCTTCGTGACTATCGTTATTGATACAACCTATTTGTTTAGGTCGAGGCTAGCGTTGTCCTTTGCGCACATTACTTGTTGAAGTACTTATTTACTCTTGCAATCAAAGGTGAGATCATAGTCCCACTTTTTCAATCACTTTTATTCTTTACATCGTGGGCTGAGAAACACATACATTTCATACTTATATACTTTTCATGCTTTTACATTGTGAACAAATACGAATACAAAGATGCATACGAGTTTGAACAAAAGTCCTCAATCCAATTATCATTAGTTCCACTTGCAGGGTGTAAGTGTAAGCGTGTAATTATGTTGTGTGGCCATACGGGTTTAACAAACCCTCATTCAGACGGTTCGCTACCGTTAGTGAATGAAATATAATTTCAACAATGTATAGTGTAAGTTCTAACACTAAATTCAAAAATTCAGAGGGAAGATTCAGTTAAGCCTTGATAATTGGGTGCTCGTGATACAAATACTATTTTGGAATGTGAACGATTTTGGTTAAGCAATTCATAAAGAACCTTGTGGTTCAATACATTTTACTTACTAAACCTATGATTTCACCAATGTTTTCGTTGACAGATTCTTCTATGTTTTTCTCAGGTTTTGAATGCTTAAGTGATACATGCTTCCGCACTCTTTTGATACTTGCTTGGATGTCGAGTATACATGCATATTTGGAGCATCTTTTTGGCTACTTTTAAATTGTGTCGCATAGGTTTCAATTGTATGTTTAACATTGTAAGGTAACTAGCCGTCGAACTTCTTTTGTAAACTTGAAACACCCTTTTACATTGAAATGAATGCGACATATTTTGGTCAAACGTTGTCTTAAAGACTTATGACCATGTAATGGGACCTACGTAGTCGACGCCGTCACTTGACGATTTGTCGGGGTCGCTACAGAGATGATGATCCAACCACATATTACCCACTGTCATGCATCTGAAAAGCTCTCGAAACCAAAGTTATAGTTTAACACGTATCCATGTCAGATCCTTTGATATTTATTACCAAATATAATTTTTCAATCTCTTTCCAAAATAGACAGTTTTGTCACAGCTCCAGCAAATCACCTTCATTTGTTTATACGAATAAACCTTATTATAACAATTACCCCTTCATCATTGTTACCGGGGAACCTTTCATATCTCGCCACATTAGCAGTAAACTTATCAACAACTTCATTAACCTTCGACTTAAGCCTCTCCGAAAAGCCACTATACTTATTCATTAAAACCCCATCATGTACTCACCTACATCCTGTAACAATAATTGTCACACCAACTACTGGGAATTAGCAATCAGTATTTTGAATTTCGCGACAATTTTACGTCAAAAGTTATACATATAACGTCTATCTCCTAGACTTACATACTTCGAATGTGAATTTTCTGAAAAATATCCCAAACCATGAACTAGTTCTTCGAAATTGGAAAAATGCTGATGAAGCAGCAAAAACTGTAAACGACTTTAACAGTCAAAAGTTTGATGATAAAGAATAGTATGGTGGTAAAGCTGAGAAAAAGAGAAGGTTTGAAACTGGAAAACGGATTGAGTAGACCCTGAAGGAGGCTGTGGACAAATCACAAAGACTAAACCTGCCTTCAAAGGATCCAAATGATTCAGTGTCTACTGAAATCGTTAGCAAACAACTTACTTCTTATTCTAAACCTTCACAGACAAATCTTCTTCATCATCCATATTATCGTATCTTTTATTATAATATCTTCGATATTCCTGAAGATATTTTCACAACTATTCTTATCTGAAATCTTTTATCTCTTCGTAATATCTGCGTTACAACATAAAAAGAAACTGTGTTAGTTTCAAAATTCTAAATAAAATAAAAAAATTTGAATTTAAAATAGGAATGTTTTTGAAGTAGTGTTGGGAACTGAAGCATGAGTTAGTATAATATAATGACACTTGATCAACGTGATTATATTACAGTAAGTCATGCTGAGTTTCTAATGGAACGTGATGATTCACAGAACATACCGTCATCATTTACTGTTTACACGACTCTTACATTCTACCCAATTTCCAAACATATTAAGAACATATCATCTTGATAGCTCTATATTTTCGGATATTCTGGTAATTTGCCAAATCAAGATCGTGCCATTACGATTTTCTTCTTGGAACATTAACTATGTTCATCCAAAAATTCATATCTACGAATTCTGGACCATTATCCGCTTGACTTAAGGTCGGAAAGAGAAAACGAAAGCATGAAGCTCCGAAATATAATGGAGAATATAAAGCCCGATAACAATCCCGAAATTATAAACCGTGTATATCAATGCGTATAGCAATATAAAGACACGGGAGAATGAAAAACACAATAACCCCAAGGTAATGGTAGAAGAAAATAACTTCCTCCGGTGGTAGATGAAAAAGAAGAATGACATATATGAAAGTTAAGAGTATATCAAGAATCAATACTGGATGAAGCATATTAACGAATGCTTTAAAGTATGAATTGGGGAGAAAGCCTAGAAGGTGTGAGATGTGAAAATAAAGAAACGAAGGGGGTGGAATTATAGTAAAATATCAGACAGAGAAATCGAGACAGATTATCGCATTTAATCAAAGAAGATCCTGATTTCCTTAATCGCCGAAGAACCAAATCTTATTGCAAAGATTTTCTTTAAATCCCATGAATTCCGAAAATCAATCATAACTACGTCATCGGTTAAAACGAATATACGTTTACTCATTTCACTCTATTGCGATAGCTTCACTTATACTCTTCGCGTAATCAAATTATTTTATCTATATTACTCAATGATGATAAAACTCTATTTATCAACTCATATTCATCATGAAAACATTTTTATAGTTAGCCATGACGACCTCGATCAAATTTCGGGACGAAATTTCTTTAACGGGTAGGTACTGTGACGACCTGGAAATTTCCGACCAAATTTAAACTTAACCTTTATATGTTTCCGACACGATAATCAGAATTTGTAATGTTGAATCTTAAAAAGTTTGGAACTACATTCATGTAATCAATTACCCTTTGACCGTGTTCGACGATTCACGAACAATTATGTGTATATAGATATGTATAAATAATATATAATATTAACTGAAAACATTAACAAAGTATTAGATATATGATACTTTACATGAACATATTTGTTTCGATATATTTATCGACAGAATTAAGAGATAATATCAAATGATTGAATTATCAGATACATTATGATATGATTACGGGCCTATGTTATAAGGTCCACTGTGATTTAAGAAATCTATTCTTTTTGACAACTCATTACTTAACCAGTATGATAAAGATAACGATATTTATATTTTATTTTATTAAATATATATAACGATTTAAATTAATATTATATATTTTTATACGCGTATTATACGTACATAGTTTTATACTTTTACTATACTTTAACTTTACCTTTACTTTACTTTTACTTTACTTTAACTTTAATAATTCATACTTTAATAATTCACTTTAATAATTCATACTTTAATAATTCATACTTTAATAATTCACTTTAATAATTCATACTATAATAATTCACTTTAATAATTAATACTTTAATAATTCACTTTAATAATTCAAAAATCTATTATAAATAGAATGCAATAGGTTTCATTATTTCATAGAAACTTGAAAATATATTTCTATAAACTCTCTCAATCGAATTACATATATATATATTTACTTAGTACTATTTCAAGATATTATTAGTATACATAAAATACTACGACGGAGTTATATTCAGACGATTTCAAAATAAGTTTTCAAATGGGATATAGCTAAGGAAATTATGGGTTATAGCTATGAAGGTTATGGGTATTGATCGAGGGTATTGCTCGTGAGGTCAACCTAACGTTTATCATTTTTGTTGCGTCTACGTACTTTCCTGCAATATTGAATCACAATATTGATACGTGAGCATTCATATCTTATCTTTTATATATTAATAGTGTATCCCTGACTAGTGCTCGAGTATATATGATTATGCATGTTTGTATGCTTAGTTTCGTCGTTAAATAGTTTATGATAAATCACGAATTTGATACATATGCTACTGAGATAAGTTATATGATATGCATGTCGTTGAAAAGCTGAAGAAAAAAATTAATAACTTTTCATTTAGAAATCGTGTGGTTTCGATGAACGGATTAAAAGATATTGTCAATTGAATTATCATTAATTTTAATATTATTATTAAAACGATTATTATAACTGTTATCAGTTGATGTTATTACTAAAATTATCTTTATTACTAAAAATTAATATTTTTATTGAAACTGTCATTTTATTATTTTTATCATTATTATTATTATTATCAATATTATTTTATCAAATAAATATGCGTACAAAGATATTTTTACCACACGTAATGTAATTACATTAATAATACATACCACTATATTTTTATGATATTAAGTGAATTTTATAAATTTTATTACTTGAGATATATAAAAGTATATTTTTATCATATATGAATTTTAATATAAATTTTTATTTATTAATAAATGACTTGTATTATTTAGTATAATAAGATCTGATAAATATATTTAAATATAAAAAACTACTATATATAAGTTATATAATAAACATGTATAGATTTTGAAAGTCATTTTGGGTCAAGTTGACTTTTGTTGACTTTTGCATGTCGGTCTCGAGCATTAGGATTGTGATACACTACGACTTGACCTAAATTGTTAGACAGATATTGACCAACATATAAATATATGTACTTAATATAGGTTCGTGAATCCGAGACAAACCCTGCACTTGTTAAGTGCCGTCATATACATAATTGCTACGAAATACAGTATTATAAGTTTCATTTGCTCCCTTTTTATATATATTTTTGGGCTGAGAATACATGCGCTGATTTATAAATGTTTTACGAAATAGGCACAAGTACTAAAACTAATTCTATGTGGGTTTAAACCAGAAATATACCCTTAGCTTGGTAACATTAAACTACTTGTCTATGTACAGTAGGCGCGAATCCTAAAGATAGATCTATTGGGTCTGACAAACCCCATCCTGACTATGGGATGCTTTAGTACTTCGAGGTTATTTTAAACACACCTGATCTGGTGTACTTCAGAGGGTAAAACATGAACGTTAAGGCTTGTTACCGGGTGCCTACAACTTATAGAATACTTTTATACACTTGCGAGTGTACGGATATTTATAGAAACTGAAATCTTGTGGTCTATTACTATTACGGAAATGATGGATTATGATAAACTAATGAACTCACCAACCTTTTGGTTGACACTTTAAAGCATGTTTATTCTCAAGTATTAAAGAAATCTTCCGCTGTGCATTAGCTCATTTTAAGGATATTACCTGGAGTCATTCATGACATACTTTGAAAGACGTTGCATTCGAGTCGTTGAGTTCATCAAGATTAATATTAAGTCAATTATAGTTGGATGTAATATGAAATGGTATGCATGCCGTCAATTTTTGATGTAAAGAAAGTTTGTCTTTTAAAAACGAATGCAATGTTTGTAAAACGTATCATATAGAGGTCAAATACCTCGCGATGTAATCAACTATTGTGAATCGTTTATAATGTATATGAACGGGTCCTTTCAGTTGGTATCAACTCAATACCTGCTCGCGTATTGTTTGATTGTGGTGCCAATAGGTGTTTTATGTCCCTAGATTTCCGTGCTAAGTTGAATTTACCAGCTACTGTGTTACCCAAGCTGGTTAGTGTAGAAGTAGCTGATGGTAAGACCACACCTGTCACAACCTATGTGACTGGGGTTTGTATAGAGATCGAAGGGAAGTCTTTCCCGGTGACTTGTTTAGTGTTACATATTCCTAGCTTTGATGTAGTACTAGGAATGGATTGGTTGAGCTCGCTTAGGGCTAATATTAAGTGTGATAGAAAAATGATTACCTTTCATCCGACCGATGGAACCCGTGTTGTGGCCCGAGGGGAGCGTAGCGGGTATAATTTTCCGTTGATAACCATGATGAAAGCGAAAAAGTCGATGGCAAAGGGTTGTGAATCATTTCTTGCATATGTGATTGATGCAAAGAAAGAAAAGAAAACAGTGGCCGATATTCCGATAGTATCAGACTTTCCCGAAGTGTTCCCAGATGAGTTACCAGGTCTGCCGCCGGTAAGGGAAGTTGAATATAAGATTGAATTGGTTCCTGGAACAACTCCAGTTGCAAAAGCTCCATACCGATTAGCGCCGTCTGAAATCCGTGAAATGATGTCACAGATTCAAGAGTTATTAGACCGTGGGTTTATTCGACCGAGTTCTTCACCGTGGGGTGCTCCGGTATTGTTTGCCTCGTTCGTTTTCTATTCATTCGAAAAACCACAACATAAAACACCTTCCACCATTTCTGTTAACCTGTTTCCTGTTCGGAAGCTACCCAAATGAATCTCGAACACTTTTGCTACAGCTGCCATGTTCCTACAAAATGTAAAAGTGATTTAGTGGAATGAAAATGATGATGTTGTGTTAAGTTAAAAGAATATTATGATTGATGATACCCCACCTATTCTTTTCTACTTAATTCACCATGCATATAACCGAAAATTAAATGAGATTGGAATTGATTTATGTAATATTAAATTGGTTTATAGATAGTGGAATAATAAAGTCATGTAGGGGCTGTGGATAAAGATAAATGATAATGATGGACGGTTATTAAACGATGAAAATGATAATGCCTATGATAATTGATATACTATGATAATAGAAGATGAATGATGATGATTTTCGCTGTTATGATTATTAATCGGTTTTTGGTCGATTAAAATTATTGAAGAAGAAGATAGAACAGATATATGCAGTGAATATATAGATTTAGGCAAGGATTGTAAAACAGAAAAACAATCACAGAGTATTGGTTAGGCGTGTTCATTGTTGAATCAGAGGCCCTGGGTTCGAAACTAGGCCAGGGCATATTATTTTTGTTTCTTCAACAATAGAAGAATGATTGGGCTGCTGCGGATAATTGGGCTAAAATGAAACTGGGCCAGGAAATAAAAATAACGAGTTAAATAAATATTGGGTTGGTTTAAATTCGGAAAAATTAAATTGGCCGAATGGTTGGATATGTTTGTGGGTTAGAGAGAGGTCGCGGGTTCGAGTCATGGCAGAGACAATTTTATTTTTGGAGCCTTTTTTCATGTGAGGTAGTATTATTATTCTTATTTAGTATTATTATTATTATTATTATTATTAAGAATTATTATCTTTATTATCATTATTATTATCATTATTAGTATCATTAATAAACTAAATAAAGATTTTTCTATAAAAGAAATATATTTATGACATAACACATAATTACATTAATATCAATATCACATATTATATTAAATAATATTTTAATAATTAATTACTATATTAAAATTTAATATGATAAGTATTAGTTATATAAAATATATAGATTAAATATAAATTTCGCTATATAACATATAATACAGCAAGTATATTATTAATAATAAAATATATAGAAACTTATTCGATTACTATTATGTGTTAATATATATACTTGATATAGGTTCGTGAATCCGAGGTCAACCCTACATTGTTCAATTGCTCAATATCGTCATATGTATTTTTACTACAAAATACATTAAGTGAGTTTCATTAATCCCCTTTTAAATGCTTTTGCAATATATATTTTTGGGACTGAGAATACATGCGCTGCTTTTATAAATGCTTTACGAAATAGACACAAGTGATCGAAACTACATTCTATTGTTGGATTATTAAACCGAATATGCCCCTTTATAGTCTGATAATCTAAGAATTAGGGAACAGACACCCTAATTGACGCGAACTCTAAAGATAGATCTATCGGGCCCAACAAGCCCCATCCAAAGTACTGGATGCTTTAGTACTTCGAAATTTATATCATGTCCGAAGGAGGATCCCGGAATGATGGGGATATTCTTATATGCATATTGTGAATGTCGGTTACCAGGTGTTCAATCCATATGAATGAAATTTTTGTCTCTATGCATGGGACATATGTTTATGAGAAATGAAAATATGAAATCTCGTGGTCTATTAAAATTTATGAAATGATTATTTATGTTAAACTAATGAACTCACCAACCTTTTGGTTGACACTTTGAAGCATGTTTATTCTCAGATATGAAAGAAATCTTCCGCTGTGCATTTGCTCATTCTATAAATATTACTTGGAGTCATTCATGGCATATTTCAAAAGACGTTGCATTCGAGTCGTCGAGTTCATCAAGATTATTATTAAGTCAATTATAGTTGGATATATTATGAAATGGTATGCATGTCGTCAACTTTCAATGTAATGAAAGATTGTCTTTTCAAAACGAATGTAATGTTTGTAAAATGTATCATATAGAGGTCAAGTACCTCGCGATGTAATCAACTATTGTGAATCGTTTATAATCGATATGGACTTCGTCCTAATCTTATCCACCTGGACGAAGTCATCAACATTTGGTCCCATTGCGATGATCGACTCCAAGTAATGTCCTTAAAATGAGCTAATGCACAGTGGAAGGTTTCTTTCATACCTGAGAATAAACATGCTTAAAAGTGTCAACCAAAAAGGTTGGTGAGTTAATAGGTTTATCATAACAATCATTTCAATATCTTAATAGACCACGAGATTTCATATACATAAACGTTTTAATAAAAATATTCTAAGTGGTTGAGCACTTGGTAACCATACTTAACATTTAATCAACGTCGCATATTCCCTTTATTATGAAATCTCACTACACTGTACCAAGTGTAGTCACGAAACGAAGTACTATGCAACCGTTGAATACTGGTCGTCCAGTCCGGTTGGGGTTGTCATGCCCGATAGATCTATCAACAGGATTCGCGTTTACAATACCCATATAAATAGTAGTTACCAAGCTACAGGGAAGTATGCCAGTGGTACAACTCAACGTAGAATGTATTTTTAAGTACTTGTGTCTATTTCGTAAACAATTATAAAAAAACAGCGCATGTATTCTCAGCCCAAACATATATATTGCAAAAGCAATTAAAAAGTGAGCAAATGAAACTCACCGTACTGTATTTCGTAGTAAAAATACATATAACATCATTAAACAAGTGTAAGGTTGGCCTCGGATTCGCGAACCTATATTCAGTTATGTATATTAACACATGTTACTGTAATCAAACAATTTTTTTTTTTATATATTATTAGAGATTTAATTGTTATTTTAATTAGGTTTTTCATTAATAACCTTATTAATTATATTTATTAATATGTATTATAAAAGTATTAATATGTTATGTGTAGTAAATATAGTTTTATATAACTAATAGTTATTTGATAAAATAATATTGATAATGATATTGATAATATAAAAATAATAATATTAATGTCAAAATAATAATAAGGATAGTAATAATAATAATTTTGATAAAAATGATAATTTCTCTAATAATGATAATAATAATAGTAAAAAAAATGATACTTTTAATAAAAATGATAGTTTTTAATAAAAATGATACTAATAATATTAATGATATTATTAATAATAATTTTAATAATATTAAATCTAACAATAATAATAATAATACTAATAATAATAATAATAAATAGATAAATAACTACCTTAAGGAAGTAGCCCTTAAAGAAAATGCCCAAGTCGGGAATTGAACCCGCGACGTCCCGCTAACCCGATAACATCCTTAATCATTACACTACTCGTTCATTTCTGGTTTAATTCACAACTTGATTCTATTTAACCATTTTATCACTTTCAAACCATAATCATTCTTATCATCATCATAAACAAACTCATTACACTATCATCTTATCTTAATCACCATCACAGTAGTCTAGTTCAATCACAGCGTCATCGCATTTTTCTTTTAACATCACCATCATTAATCCTCCTAATCAACATACGATCATCATTTCTGCCTCATCCTTAATATCATCGCGATTCATTCATGGTTCTCACGGCTCACGGTCACCATCATCATTTTAATCCTAAGCTTATCATCAATATCAATTCCTATCATTATCATCAATGGATTACGTTTATCATCGTGATCCCTCGTACATTACTTAAGCCACAAAACTCGTTTACTTAAGATGGTTTCTTATTAGTCCGGCCCAAATAAGGAAAACAATTACGGCCCAATGACTACATATACCCAACAAAGATTAATACATGGTTAATGATTAAAACCATCGTCCCAATTAGAATTTCATCAGTTTCTGCTTTTGATTCGAAGTCACACCCTATCACTTTCATCTATATTATTTTTATATGACATATTGGCATCATGCCACTTTATTAAGTCAAGTGGATTTAGAAAGTGTCTGCCATAAACAAAAACAAACTACACGTTTCCACTTTTACGTCCAAGTAATATTGTGTACCATCATATATATATATATTTTTTTGTAATTGTGAGTATTAATGAATTTGTGTCCCCACAAACACAACTTGGAAAAGCTTACAGCACATGATTTCAATATAACTGCCAGTTTTCGAATTCTACATGAAATCTTCGAATATATATATAAATATGATTAAGCTTCACAAGTAATTAATCTAGCTTCTCAGGTTCTGAAAACTCCATGTTTCGACATCATTAAACCGAGCAAGGTTTGATTGGTGTGCGGTTGGGTGGTGATCATGGTGGTGTCCGGTGAGAGAGGTGATGTCGAGTTTCCTTCAAGAGTGGTGGTGGATAATAAAGGTGGCTGTGGGTGACGGGTTTAAAAAAAAATGAAGAAGAGTTAGCCAGGGTTTTTAAATCGAATCAGAAAAATATACATAGCAGCAATAATTAAATGGGTTTAAGGTGGTTTTAGGGTGATGGTACGGTGGTGTTGGCCAAGGGTGACTGATGGTGTTTTAGGCGGTTTTTCGACAGACATAGAAGTAAGTGTAATAGGAGGGTGACAAGAGTGGTGATGGGTTTAATTTTGATAGGAGAGAAGAGAAGATGGTATGTGAGGGTGGTGATGTTCTTAAACCGAAAAGCAGTAGGCTAGCAGTCGTAGTTTTTAAATGAACGTTTCATGGTGATTTTTGATTATGTTGTAGATTGGTTCATGGATCTTGTGGTTTGGTCAGTTCAACGAAGAGGGAAAGAAAATAATAACAAAAGCAAACAAAACACAGGTTTGTAGCAAGAACAAATAGTAAAACGGGTGTTAGTGGTGACTTTTGGTGATCGTGAAACAACACAACAGAAACAAAATAACGCAGGTGTGGTTTATGGTTTAAGGTGATGGTGTTGGTAACTTGGTTCTTGAACCGAAACAAACTATAGTTCGCAACCGGGTGTGATTGATTGAAGCTATAAGCATATATATATATATATATATATATATATATATATATATATATATATATATATATATATATATAGTAAGAGATAATGAAAATGATGGTTGGCGGTTTAGGTGACGATGAGTTGTTCATGATGATCGAAGGTGGTGGCAAGTGGTGGCTTGGTGGTTACTATAGTGAATCGTAGAAGAGAAGAAAACAAATGGGTGAATATATGGTTCATGTGTGCACTACCTATGTATGTATATATAACATGTGGAATTTAGATATTTTGAAGAGAAACAAAAACACTAACAGTATAAAAATTGACAATATAAATCACAGATTTAATTACTATTAGTCTGCCGACACATTAAGTAGGTATAATATCGTGGTCCGTTGATAATTAGTGGGGGATAAAAGTATTCCGAAATATTCCCAAATTTTTGGATTGACTATATTTAATTATTTCACTCATTACCTGTTTAGAACCTGATCAAAAAGGTTCGAAAATTATTTATTTTCTGTTCCGATTTGTATGTACAGAGTACTAATATTTAGACTTAAAAAAGGTAAAAATACTTTTAACAAATCTAAAATCTTCGTAATCGATTTACAGTTCAGCTTTTATTTTAATCCTTCATAAACATGTACTATATCTATATTAAAACTAACAAAACGTCAACCGAGTGTTACTGACATTTACTAATTAAGCTCGAAATCATTTATTGTTAATATATTCTCTTTCTATATATATAAACAGTTGTAAATAGCAAGTTTAACTACTAAAATGAATATATTATATATTCTTAAACAAATAGATTTAATATTATTTATATATTTACAAGTAATATTTATACACACATATATATATATATATATATATATATATATATATATATATATATATATATATATATATATATATATATATATATATATATATATATATAATAGTTTTCATTACATCGCGTATTATTTTACGTATTTATTTCCAAAAATTTAATCATACAATAGTTACAATAATGTTTCAAATTATTATATATTTATATATGTATTTTTTTAAAAATAATTGTTCGTGAAACGTCGGAAATGGTCGAAGTCTAATGAATATACGAAAATAGTTCAAAAATTTTGAGACGCAACATTACGGACTTTGCTTATCATGTCCGAATTATGAAATCGTATCGAGAATTTGGTTTAAAATTAGTCGAAATTTTCCGGGTCGTGACAGTACCCACCCGTTAAAGAAATTTCGTCCCGAAATTTGATCGAGGTCGTCATGGCTAACAATAAGAATGTTTTTTTTTTCATGACGAATATGAATAGGGTTTTTTCATTTTCGATTAATATGGATAAAACGATTTGATCATGCGAAGCGTACGAGTGAAGCTATCACAAAAGAGTGAAATGAAGTGATTAGTGGTTCGTCTTAACTTCTGACATAGTCAAGGTTGATTTTTCAGAATTCAAGGAATTTAAAGAAATCTTCTAATAAAAAAAAATGTAATTTCATGATTTATTAGCAGATTATTGGAAGAACAGAAATATCAAGGAAATAATCCGTGATATGCTTAGAGATTAAGTAGAATGAAAGAGTTATGTAACATGGCACATGATGATGATAAGGTCTGTAAATCATCATCACGTTACTTTAGAAATTTAGCATGTCTTACTGTAATATAATCACGTTGGCCCGGCGTCATTATATTATACTAACTCATGCTTCAATTCCCAACACTTCTCTAAGAAATCATTCATAATTTAAACTCAATTGTTACAGAATATAGAAACTAAAACAGTTTCTTTTATGATGTAATATAGATAGCACGAAGAGATAAATAATTTCGGACAAAGATATCAATGAAGGTATCTTGAGAAATATCGAAGATATTTATAACGAAAGATATGATGATATCTTAGAATTTAAAATATTTATGATCAGAAGATGATGAAGAAATTCGTCCGCAAGGATTTAGACTAATTAAGGAGCTAGAGATTTCGTCAGATACTGAATCGTCTGGATTCGTTAAGTACAGGTTTAATCCTGGTGATTTGTCTACAGACTCCTTCATGGTGTGCTAAATCCTATTTTCAGTACCAAATTTTCTATCGAGCGTTCCTAACACTTCCTTCTTTATCATCAACTTTTGGCCATTAAGACCATCTATAACATGCTGCTTCGTCAGCATTTAAAATTTCCGGATCTGGATCATTGGTTATCAAACTGAGGGGTTTTAAGAGAATTGTGTTTTTAGATGATTAAACGCTGATGGTAATATGGTGGAATATAAAAGGTTCTCCAGTAATGATGATGAAGTGCAACTTATATACCAAAGTTATAATATGGTTTGTTCGAATGAAAAGTCGAAGTTGATTTGCTGAAGCTGTGACAAAATTGGCTACTTTGGAAAGGGATTGCAAAGTGATTTTCGGTAGTAACATCGCCAAAGGAGCTAGCGCAGATATATGTTAAACCTTTACTCAAATTCCAAGAGTTTCTCAGTTGCATAACTGTATGCATAAATCTTTTCTTCCGTAGATGAAGTGCGGTTGGTTCATCCTCTCGATCGAGGTGTTTTCAAGAATCGTGAAAGGTTTGAACGCAGATTGTAATCGTCAAGATACAATGAGGTTTAGGATGAAATCAAGTGGCAAACTTGAAGAATTATTTAGTTTCATATGTTATAATCAGTATTTTAATTTTATTTTAATTGTCCACTGTTATTAGTCCATAGTCAATAGTCCGCAGTAACAGTCCAATAATTCATATATATTTTAATATTTAATATTCGAATTAATTAATATGTTTCGTGACCCGTATACATCTCAGACTCGATCACAACTCAAACTATATATATTATTGTAGAATCAACCTCAACCCTGTATAGCTAACTCCCGCATTACTACATATAGAGTGTCTATGGTTATTCCAAAGAATATATATAGATGCGTTGATATGATATGTCAAAACCTTGTATACGTGTCCTGATATTTAAAGTAAGTAAAAATAAATAACAAAAATTAAATGACGATAAATAAAGTGCGTAAAGTAAATAAGAGAAACTAAATGACGATAAATAAAATTACGAGAATGTAAATTGCGATAAATAAATTGCGATAAATAAAATGTAATCAGTTAGCTAGGAACAGTTAGCGTGGATTCTTAACAAAATTTTTCATAGTTAATTTGTTTGTTTCTAACAAATTTTATTTTTGTCCAATGCTTTCTTCATTATGCCACTTGTTGAATTCTGATAGGTCAAAATCTAAATATGAAATTGAATGAAAATGGTTACTCTGTGGTAAACGGATTCATATGTCAGTGGATGTAAGTAGGATAATAAATGATCGTTGAATCATATTCGAAGAATGTACAATGTAACTTATTAAAGTGACATCTGAATATTCCTCGGGTATTACCTACCCGTTAAAATATTTTCACCATTAACAATTTGTACGAAAGAATTTTTAATTACAATCTTTATCAAAATATACTTACATATATATTTTCTTCAGATGTGATCATGGATTTAATGAGTCAATATGATATTAGACTCATTTGATTTACCATTAGAATAAGAATATATAATCTCTAAAACATTAGAGATTACATAATCGTCATGTAGAACAAAGGTAATTGATATAGAACGATATGTAGAATCAAAGATAGTTGGTTTAGAACGATACGTAGAACGAAAATTATGCTCGAGGTACAGAATGAGATGTTGAGGTGTGGATTGTTGATGGTACTGGTGCTGTTACTGATGGTACTGTTGGTGCCGGTAATGTTGCTGAAGCTGCTACATTTTGCACCATGTTTTCCAAGGCTACAACTCGAGCGCAAAGCTCATTAACTTCTTCTTTTACGCCGGGATGATTGTCGGTTCGGACGAGCGGATGAATGAGGTTTAGAATTTTAGATAGAAGATAATCGTGATGAGATACTCTGGAAATGAGTGTGAAAATGGTGTTTCGAATTGGTTTGCCGGTAAGTGCTTCAGGTTCATTGCCAAAAGGAAAATTTGGTTGGTGAAAAGGATCGCCTTCTTCTCGTCTCCATTGATTAAGTCGACTACGAACACATCAGATGAATTGGGGATGGATGACTGGGTGATTCATTCTGGTGATGCTGCTTTCGGAGCTTAGGTGAAACTCCATATCGGAATCTGAGAGGCTTGAACTAGTGGTGAGTTCCATTTTGCTCAGTTAGATAAAGAGTTTTTGGTATGAAATGATTTTCGGATATCGGATGATATTCTAATTACATAGAATATCTATGTATAGTACAGAATATCTCGTAGATTACGGAGAGAATTAAGGAAACGTGTCAGATAAAGTCTACAGTATAACTATATCATTTAACGGGTAGGTACTGTAACGACCAGGATTTTTCCGATCGTTTTATACTTATGAGATTAATATTTACATAAAATAAACCTTACCAACATGATAAGCAATCCAAACTGTTGAGACTTATGTTTTTGAAAAGAGTTTCACACAACGTTTGACCGTCCAATTTGACCGATGATATCATGAACTATATAACACACGATAATTATACGATTATGTATATGTACATATCTATACATATTTAACATGATTTAAGGATGGTTTAACATTTCATTGTGAACTAACAACAATGAGTTATAAGTATACTTTGAGACCACTAACTTAAGTTTTCAAAACGATAACTATATGTAACATTCTTTGACATATATACTTACAATATATAATGTGTTGGTGATCTATGTCACCAATATGATTTAAGTGTAATGGGATTAATTTGTAACCAAAATAATCTTGATAAATATCGAACAAATTTGGGGAAGTGTGGAGTGCACACTTGTTTGAACTTATCTTGATTATGACGGGGGTTCGGGGGCAGCGCCCCCGATAAGCAGGGTCCAAGGGGTGGCAACCCCTGGCGGGGTCCAAGGGGCAGAGCCCCTGGCTGGGGTCGAGCTGACCTGGTCAGCTTGGAAATTTTTTTTTTTGGGCTAACATTGCTTTATTAAAAATGTCTTAAAATTTTATTTTGGCCCAGTTTAACCCAAAAATAAAAGCCCAGTTTTGAGCCTCTTTTACAGTTATAAACCCGTCCATATTTGAATTCTCGTTCCGATTCCTCAAAATTTCTACAAGTATATCTAGGGTATATGTAACCGTATCATACCCAGCTTCTATACGTATTTACTATTGGTATATACCAACAATAAACTTCAATGATCAGCCACTAGACATGATGTTACATGTGGGAACCAGCCATTTAACCTCATGTGTAACTTTTGTGCAAGAAAACAAACTAAATCTCCTATATATCCATCCCATAATCATGCTATTTTGCACACACACACATACAATTTCATTTCCAATTTTCTTTCAAGTTAATTCACTCCCTAATCTCTTCATTTACCTACTCAAGAACGTATCAATATAGTCATCCGATTTCAAGGAGATTACTTCCAATCTTTCAATCCCACTCCACCACTCTTTTGATTCCAAGATTTTTCTTACCTTTTCCAGTAGTTTTGTCCAAGTAACTTGAGGTAGTAACCTTATTCATAACCTTATTCAATTCATATTTATATAGCTATCTTATTTTGTGTTATAAAATTTTAACAACAAGAACATAGTTAGAGTGATTTCAAACTTGTTCGCAAACTAAATAGATCCTTCTAATTTGATTTTAAAAAAAAACTTCAAGACCTGTAATATATCATATTATGACGAAATCGGATTAATCATATCTTGGCTAATTAACATAATATTTAATATATATTTACTTATGATTTGATTTTATATATTTCAGGACCACCCGTAAACAACACGAGAAGATTAATCATAAGACCTCATGATTGTACGCAACACGTCATTTGACAACACGGTACTTTATGTACGCAACACGTCATTTGACAACATGGTACCATGGGTCAAGATTAATTCTGATCAATACGAATACGATGGGGTCTTTATTTATTTTATTTAAGCAACTAATTGTGGACCACTAACATCGGACTGCTAACTACGGACTAAGAAAATATTAAAAGTATTAAAAGTATATATATATATATATATATATATATATATATATATATATATATATACATGTAATGATTACTTGAAAAGAAAATATGTTGATATATTATATATATGGTTAGGTTCGTGATATCTATCGGAGACCAAGTCGAGTTAAATACCTTCAAGACAAAAGTGAGTATATAGTCCCACTTTTAAACTCTAAATATTTCGGGATGAGAATACATGCATTTTACGATTTACGTTATGGACACAAGTGATTAAAATTATATATTCTACGTTGAGTAGTACCACTGGCATACTTCCCTGTAACTTGGTAACTACTATTTACAAGAGGTATTGTAAACGCGAATCCTGTTGATAGATCTATCGGGCCTGACAACCCCAACCGGACTGGACGACCAGTATTCAACGGTTGCACAGTATTGTGAGTTTCATTTGCTCCCTTTTTAATTGCTTTTGCAATATATATTTTTGGGCTGAGAATACATGTGCTGTTTTATAAATGTTTTACGAAATAGACACAAGTACTAAAACTAATTCTACGTGGGTTTAAACCAGAAATATACCCTTAGCTTGGTAACATTAAACTACTTGTCTATGTACGGTAGGCGCGAATCCTAAAGATAGATCTATTGAGCCTGACAAACCCCATCCTGACTATGAGATGCTTTAGTACTTCGAGGTTATATTAAACACACCTGATCTGGTGTACTTCAGAGGGTAAAACATGAACGTTAAGGCTTGTTACCGGGTGTCTACAACTTATAGAATACTTTTATACACTTGCGAGTATACGGATATTTATAGAAACTGAAATCTTGTGGTCTATTACTATTACGGAAATGATGGATTATGATAAACTAATGAACTCACCAACCTTTTGGTTGACACTTTAAAGCATGTTTATTCTCAGGTATTAAAGAAATCTTCCGCTGTGCATTAGCTCATTTTAAGGATATTACTTGGAGTCATTCAAGACATACTTTGAAAGATGTTGCATTCGAGTCGTTGAGTTCATCAAGATTAATATTAAGTCAATTATAGTTGGATGTAATATGAAATGGTATGCATGCCGTCAATTTTTGATGTAAAGAAAGTTTGTCTTTTAAAAACGAATGCAATGTTTGTAAAACGTATCATATAGAGGTCAAATACCTCGCGATGTAATCAACTATTGTGAATCGTTTATAATGTATATGAACGGGTCCTTTCAGTTGCTCGCTCCATCATCATCATAACCTAGTCATCAACATCTCATCTTCATCATCATTCGGTTATCATATCATTGATCATCATCCTAACATCATCGTGACTATCATTATCATACACATCATCACTTAACATCACCCTCTTCGCTCGTTTATCATCACTTATATTCGATCATCACATCATCGTGAACCATATGGATTTTGTGACTTATTTGAAGTGTATTTAACTAAATTACCCATCTTTAATTTACTTTGCACTAGTAACCGTCAAATATTAATCTCAAACAATTAGGCCACTAAGAAAAATAGTTGGGCCGTGATGCTTCTAAAACATGATGGGTCACCTACATAAAATCTACGGGGCCACAATTAGAAGAATGCATTTTTTTTTATTCTAATAGGTGTTGAGCTGTCGACTAAACCGAAAACAGAAAGTATATTGGTGGGGTCTTTTGTAATTCATTTATCTTTTTCATCATCCCACCATCATCACGACTCATAATCATCTTCATTTAAACAGAAAACGGTTACAAGCTTGATTGTTGAGAGGTCCGTTTGAAACATAAAATAGCAGCAGCAGACCTCGTGTTTTGTGAACTGTTTTTGAATAGAAAGTACAACAGAATGAGCAATATGTAGCGGGTTTGGTTATAGTGGACAAAGGTGGTTCTGATTGTTATGGTTGATGCTTCGAAGATCATGAAAGAAACGAAAAAAAAAAATATACCTATGTGGTAATGGTTTAGAGTGGTGATCGTGGGTGATAGTGAGGGTGGTGAAAATTCGTTGTGGTTTCTTGGTTTGGTTCAAACCAAAATAGAAACATTTGTAGTTGTAGCAACCGAATAACAGAAAGAGTGTTGAAGATTAAAGTGATCCTCGTACGAACTAAGAAACAGAAAAAAAAATAAAGATGGTGATGGTTAAGGTTAAGGTGTTAACCGTATGCGAAGAGGGGAGGGAATGAAAAATAGGTGGTGGTGCTCCGGTGACGATGATGGTCGGTGAGGATGGTGAAGAGTGGCGATGGTTGGAACCAAAACATAAACGGGTAGTGGTGTTATAGTGGGGGTTATGGGTTTTCTATAAGTTTATGTATATATATAAATATAGAGGTGGCGGTTAGTGGTGGTTTGATGGTTATGGGGTGTCGAGGGTGGTGGCAGATGGCGGTGGAAGGTGATGGAAGAGGGTGACCCTCGGTTGGTGATGGGTTTGTCATACCGTAACAGTAATCATTATCATACATCATTATCGAAATTTCTTGTTTACAGTTTCATCATCACCATCCAAATTACACCATTTTTCATCATGGAACTATTCATCGTCTTCACTAATGGGTTTCAAATTTTTAAACAGAAAATCAAAAGCATAGCAGTGTGACAGTGATGTACGGTGGTGGTGGTGGTGGTGATAAAGTGGGGGTTTCAGGTGATAGTGGATGTTCGATCACAACCGAGAAAAGAAAAGAAAAGAAAAAAAATTAAACTTCGAGTAGTTGCAGTTGTATCAATCGAAAAAAAAAATTAAATAAATAAATAAACTTTGAAGTAGTATGTGTGGTGTTCGATGGTTGGTTGTAGGGTGGTGCTTGGTGGCGGTTCCATGTTTGCAGTGGTGGTTTAAAACGAGTTGAAATAGTGAATTGAGTAGCTGTATCATCATCATCTCTTTCATGTAATATCGTCATCGTTATCTTTGTACTGGACAGGAGCAATAGCAGGCAACTTTGATCGACTGTTTGCAAAGAAAGAAAAAAAAATATAGTGGTCGATGGCAGCAGGAATTAATAAGCATTACAGATTCAAGTGATGGAGAGGGTTGGTGATTAGAGATGACTGTTTAAGTGGGTGTGGTTTTCATGGTGGTGGTTGTGTATGGTGGCGAATGTAGGATGAGGGTGGTGATGGTTCTGTGATGGAATGGGTTAAAGGTGTATGGTGGTGGTTCACAATGGGGTGATTGGAGGTGAGCTGATGGTGGAAGTAGGTTTGATTCGAAGTGGTGATTAAAAGTGGGAATATGTTTGTTGATCATGAAATGAGGGATATGGAGAGAGAGAGAGAGAGAGAGAGAGAGAGAGAGAGAGAATGAAAGGAAGGTGTTGTGAGTTTCTTGGTGGTTTGAAGAATACAACGTGGTGGTCAATGGTTACAGTACACAAAACATATTAATGGTTTACTTTGTTCATTTGGTAGGGTAGGGTAGTGTATGTTTGTGAAGAAAGTTAATCAAGTTGGAATAGGTGTGTGTTTTTCTTTTTTTTCGAATGCATACAAGTGATGTAAATATATAGATTAAAATATAATAAAGTAATATTAATAATATAATATAAGTCATTAAATTACAAAAGATAAGAAACGTGTAATCACAGTTGATTACAGTGAGCCGCCCCTCTTTTGGTTTTATATACAAATCGTTATATCGTGGTCTATTGCTAAACAGTTACGGATAAAATTGTTCCTAAAAATCTCAAAATTTTAGGTTAAATATAATTAATTATTTCACTCTTTAACTTTTTGAAACCTGATCAAAAGGGTTTGATAATTGTTTATTTTCTGTTCCAATTTATGTGTACGGAGTGCTAATATTTAAACTTTAAAAATGTAAAAATATTTTTAACAAATCTAAAATCTTTGTAATCAATTTACAGTTCAAGTTTTATCTTAATCATTCATGAACATGTATTATATCTATATTAAAACTAACAAAACGTCAACCGAGTGTCACTGACATTTACTAATTTGGCTCGAAATCATTCATTTTCTATTTACTCTCTCTTTATATATAATCAGTTTTAAATAACAAGTTTTATCACATAAATATATATAATATATTTTTAAACAAATAGATTTAATATTATTTTATATATTTACAAATAGTATTTATATACATATATATATATATATATATATATATATATATATATATATATATATATATATATATATATATATATATATATATATATATATATATATATATATTTATTTACATTTAATTGTTCGTGAATCGTCGAGAACAGTCGAAGGGTAATTGCATTCATATTCCGACCTCTCAACAATCAAGCTTGTAACCGTTTTCTGTTTAAATGAAGATGATTATGAGTCGTGATGATGGTGGGATGATGAAAAAGATAAATGAATTACAAAAGACCCCACCAATATACTTTCTGTTTTCGGTTTAGTCGACAGCTCAACACGTATTAGAATAAAAAAAATGCATTTTTCTAATTGTGGCCCCGTAGATTTTATGTAGGTGACCCATCATGTTTTAGAAGCATCACGGCCCAACTATTTTTCTTAGTGGCCTAATTGTTTGAGATTAATATTTGATGGTTACCAGTGCAAAGTAAATTACAGATGGGTAATTTAGTTAAATACACTTCAAATAAGTCACAAAATCCATATGGTTCACGATGATGTGATGATCGAATATAAGTGATGATAAACGAGCGAAGAGGGTGATGTTAAGTGATGATGTGTATGATAATGATAGTCACGATGATGTTAGGATGATGATCGATGATATGATAACCGAATGATGATGAAGATGAGATGTTGATGACTAGGTTATGATGATGATGGAGCGAGATGTTGATGATGATGCGTATATTGAAGATGATGAGGAAACAATGAAAGCCATAATGAAGATGATCGAGAATATGATATAGTTGATGTTATAGATATAAATATCATGATGATTATGATACACGTATGATTATGATTATGATTATAATCATGATTATGATGAAAGAGTCGAAAGTGATATGTGTTACAATAGGATGATGATGATGATCATGATAACATGAATTAATGGTGACACATGATGGTATATATATATCCCTCCTATTTATTTATTTATTTTTATTATTATTATTATTATTATTATTATTATTATTATTATTATTATTATTATTATTATTATTATTATTATTATTATTATTATTATTATTACTATTATTATTATCAAAATTATTATTATAATTATCATTATTATATTTTAGTATTATTATTATCATTATTATTTTTATTAAAAGTATCATTTTAATTAAAATTATCAAAATTATTATTTTATTAAAATGTCATTATTATTAAAACTATCATGCTTATTAAAAATTTATTATTTTTATTATTATTAGCAAATATTATTTTAAGCATTATTATCACTATTATGGTTTTTATTGTAAAAATAATACCACTTTTTATATAGTATTATTATTATTATTTATATCAAATAAATATTAAGTTATATGTATTATATTTATTATATATATTAATTATCCATAAATTAGTTAATTGAAATAGTTTATTAAGTAATTGATATATTAATATTAAGAACTTACTTAATTTTATAAATTGTAAAAATAATACCACTTTTTATATAGTATTATTATTATTATTTATATCAAATAAATATTAAGTTATATGTATTATATTTATTATATATATTAATTATCCATAAATTACTTAATTGAAATAGTTTATTAAGTAATTGATATATTAATATTAAGAACTTACTTAAGTTAATAAATATTTATTTATTTATTAACAAGATAGAAAATGAAAATATAAAGTATATTACTAATAATAATACATAAACTTATTTGATTACAATTATATGTATTAATAAGTATATATAATTGATATAGGTTCGTGAATTCGAGGCCAACCCTACTTTTGTTCAATGTCGTCATATGTATTTTTACTACAAAATACAGTATGGTGAGTTTCATTTGCTCCCTTTTTAATTGCTTTTGCAATATATACTTTTGGGCTGAGAATACATGCGCTGCTTTTATAAATGTTTACGAAATAGACACAAGTACTTAAAAATATATTCTACGTTGAGTTGTACCACTGGCATACTTCCCTGTAGCTTGGTAACTACTATTTACATGGGTTATTGTAAACGCGAATCCTGTTGATAGATCTATCGGGCCTGACAACCCCAACCGGACTGGACGACCAGTATTCAACGGTTGCACAGTACTTCCTTTTGTTACTACACTTGGTACAGTGTAGGGAGATTTCATAATAAAGGGAATATGCGACGTTGATTAAATGTTAAGTATGGTTACCAAGTGCTCAACCACTTAGAATGCTTTACATACACTTGCGAGTGTATTATGTTTATGATTATGAAATCTTGTGGACTATTAATATATTGAAATGATTGTTATGATAAACCTATGAACTCACCAACCTTTTGGTTGACAAAATTCACTTAATATCATAAAAATATAGTGGTATGTATTATTAATGTAATTACATTACGTGTGGTAAAAATATCTTTGTACGCATATTTATTTGATAAAATAATATTGATAATAATAATAATGATAAAAATAATAAAATGACAGTTTCAATAAAAATATTAATTTTTAGTAATAAAGATAATTTTAGTAATAACATCAACTGATAACAGTTATAATAATCGTTTTAATAATAATATTAAAATTAATGATAATTCAGTTGACCATATCTTTTAATCCGTTCATCGAAACCACACGATTTCTAAATGAAAAGTTATAAATTTTTTTCTTCAGCTTTTCAACGACATGCATATCATATAACTTATCTCAGTAGCATATGTATCAAATTCGTGATTTATCATAAACTATTTAACGACGAAACTAAGCATACAAACATGCATAATCATATATACTCGAGCACTAGTCAGGGATACATTATTAATATATAAAAGATAAGATATGAATGCTCACGTATCAATATTGTGATTCAATATTGCAGGAAAGTACGTAGACGCAACAAAAATGATAAACGTTAGGTTGACCTCACGAGCAATACCCTCGATCAATACCCATAACCTTCATAGCTATAACCCATAATTTCCTTAGCTCTATCCCATTTGAAAACTTATTTTGAAATCGTCTGAATATAACTCCGTCGTAGTATTTTATGTATACTAATAATATCTTGAAATAGTACTAAGTAAATATATATATATGTAATTCGATTGAGAGAGTTTAGAGAAATATATTTTCAAGTTTCTATGAAATAATGAAACCTATTGAATTCTATTTATAATAGATTTTTGAATTATTAAAGTGAATTATTAAAGTATGAATTATTAAAGTGAATTATTAAAGTATGAATTATTAAAGTGAATTATTAAAGTATGAATCGTATGAGGGAAGTTATCGTAAATGAAGGAAATAAGATTATAGTGATTCGTCATATCTTTTGACGTCATCACAATTGATCTCCGAATTTAAAGAAAATCTTTGTAATCTATGTTGGATTTGATGCTTCGGTGATTAAGGAGATTATGATTCTCTTCGAATTAATACGATAATCCATCTTGATTTCTCTATCGGGTATTTCACTATAAATCCACCTCCTTCGTTTCCTTACAACTCACACCTTCTATTCTTTCTCCCTCAACTCATATTTTAAAGTATTTGTCAATATGCTTCATCCAGTACTGATTCTCGATATACTCCTCACTTTCATATCTGTCGTTCTTCTTTTTCATCTGCCTCCGGAAGAATCTATTTACTTCTACTATACTCTCGGTTTTATAGTGTTTTTAGTTCTTCCGTGTCTTTATATTGCTATATGCATCGATATATACGGTTTATAATTTTTGGGTGGTTGTTGGGTTTTATATCTTCCCTTATATTTCAAAGCCCCTGCTTTTGTCTTCTATAATCATTGACATCCACAGTTAATGCTCCCTTCTATTTGCTGCGATTTATACTCCAATTTCTATTTTGGAGTTTTGTCCTTTCGTTTCTTCTTCTTGCGATTAAGCAACGTTTGTAATGGTCCAGTATTCGCAGATATGAATTTCAGAATGAACATAGTTAATGTTCTAAGAAGGAAATGGTAATGGCACGATCTTGATTTGTTAATTTACCAGAATACCCTGAAAAGACCGAATCATCAAGAAAATATATTCTTGATATTTTTAGAGATTAAATAGAATACAAGAGTCGTGTAACATGGAACATGATGACGGCATGGTCTGTGAATCGTCATGTCCCATTAGAAACTCAGCATGACTTACTGTAATATAATCACGTTGATCAAGTGTCATTATATTATACTAACTCATGCTTCAGTTCCCAACACTACTTCAAAACATTCATAATTTAAACTCGAAAGTTTATAGAATATAGAAACTAATAGTTTCTTATATGATGTAACACTGATAGCGCAAAGAGATAAATGACTTCAGATAAGATTAGTTGTGAAAATATCTTCAGAAATATCGCGGATATTTATAATGAAAGATATGATAATATCTTAGAATTTCTAATATTGATGGATGATGATGAAGATTTGTCTGTAAAGGTTTAGAATAAAGAGTAAGGTATTCGTTAATGACTTTAGCAGGCACTGAATCATTTGGATTCTTTGAAGGCAGATTTAGTCTTTGTGATTTGTCCACAGCCTCCTTCATAGTCTGTTCAATCAGTTTTCCAGTTCCAAACCTTCTCTTTTTCTCAGCTTTTCCACCTTACTATTCTTTGTCATCAAACTTTTTACTGTTAAGATCGTTTACAGTTTTTGATGCTTCATCAGTATTCCGAGAACTAGTTCGCAGTTTAGGGTGTTTTTCAGAAACTTCACATTCAAATTATATAAGTCCAGAAGATAGACACATATAATTGTTGGCGTAGACATGCTGCGAGATTTCAAAATACTGATTGCTAATTTCTGATGATTCATATGGCAATTCTCGTTACAAGATGCAGATGAGTAAATGATGGGATTTTGATAAATATAAAGATTTTTCGGAAAGTAAAAGATCAATGAAGTTGTTAATAAGTTTACTGCTAATGTGGCGAGATATGAAAGGTTCCCCGGTAATAATGATGAAGGGGTAATCATTATAATAAGGCTTATTCGAATGAACAATTGAAGTTGGTTTGCTGGAGCTGTGACAAAATCGTCTATTTTTAGAAGGGATTGAAAAGTTATTTTAGCTAGTAAATGCCAAAAGGTCTGACATGGATACATGTTAAATTATGACTTTGGTTTCAAGAGTTTTTCAGGTACGTAACTGTGGATAACATGTGGTTGGATCATCATCTCGATTGTTCATTATTTGAAGTGTCTTCAGGTATTTTGAAGGGCTTGAACAAAGATTATAATCGTTAATATACATACGATGTTCTAACACAGTTTTGAAGTTAAAGTATAGCTTTGAAAGATGTAAGAATCTAAGAGTGATGATATCGTTTATAACTTGAATTGAATTCGGCGATTTCAAAATCAGAATATGTAATTAGATTTTTGAATGAGTATGGTTGTTTTGATTTCTATAAAAGAATGTATATTGTTGTGAAAGTAGGGAGTATAATGGATGATTTGCTGAATCAGATTCGAAGAATGTAACATATTAATTGTGAATTTATATATCTCTCGGGTATTACCTACCCGTTAAAAAAATGTCACAATTAATATTTTGTACAAAAGAATTTTATTACAGTCTTTATGGAAATATATGTGTATATTTCTTCAGATGTAATATAGATTTAATGAGTTAATATTAAATTAAACTCACTTGATTTATGGTTAAGGCTATGATAGATAATTTCTAAACTTTAGAAATTACATAATCGTCGTAGAATGTTTTCCCAATGAAGTTATGAATCAATACTTCATCGTTGTGGTATTCCTTAGTATCTACAGGGCGTATGACGTCGATGCTGATGGGACAGATTGTGAAGTTGAGGTTTGCGATGCGGTTGTTGTTGGTGGTGGTAATGGTACTGTTGGTGTTGCTGATGGTGGTACTGTTTATGCTGCTGGTGCTGCTGCTGGTGTTTGTAACCTTTGCACCATATTCTCCAAAGCCACTACCCGAGTGCGAAGCTCGTTGACTTCTTCTATTACACCGGGGTGATTGTCGGTTAGGACGAGCGGATAAATAAAATCTAGAATTTGGTGTAGTATGTAATCGTGACGAGATACTCTAGAAATAAGAGAGAAAATGGTGTTTCGGATAGGTTCGCCGGTAAGTGCTTCAGGTTCTTCGCCAAGAGGGAAATGTGGTGGATGGAAGGGATCACCTTCTTCTTGTCTCCAATGATTAAGGAGGCTACGAACCCATCCCCAATTCATCCAGAATAGATGATGACTAATTGGTTGATCCATTCCGGTCACACTGCTTTCGGAACTTGAGTGGGATTCCATTTCGGAATCCGAGGGACTTGAACTAATGACGAATTCCATTTCGTACGATTGAATAAAGAATTTTTGGATATGAAATGATTTTCCGGCTATCGGGTGGTATTCTAATTATATAGAGCAAAAGGTTTCGTAGATTACGGAGGAATTTACGGAATATGTCAGGCAAAGTTTACAGTAACAGATACGCTAAGATATGAATTTTGTCTATACACTATTCATGCAATCAATGCAATAAGATGTGTCTAGACTAAGAATGATAAGCAGGTAATTTCCGACAAGAATGATGAGCAAAACTTTAGAAATGCAGACACGGTCGAAGTCCAGACTCATTAATGAATCCTAACGACTATCAGTTAGACACACTAATGCAGACCTGGTTCGCTAAGACCACCGCTCTGATACCAACTGAAAGGACCCGTTCATATACATTATAAACGATTCACAATAGTTGATTACATCGCGAGGTATTTGACCTCTATATGATACATTTTACAAACATTGCATTCGTTTTTAAAAGACAAACTTTCTTTACAACAAAAATTGACGGTATGCACACCATTTCATAATACATCTAACTATAATTGACTTAATAATAATCTTGATGAACTCAATGACTTGAATGCAACGTCTTTCAAAATATGCCATGAATGACTCCAAGTAATATCCTTAAAATGAGTTAATGCACAGCGAAAGATTTCTTTAATACCTGAGAATAAACATGCTTTAAAGTATCAATATTGTGATTCAATATTGCAGGAAAGTACGTAGACGCAACGAAAATGATAAACGTTAGGTTGACCTCACGAGCAATACCCTCGAACAATATCCATAACCTCTATAGCTATAACCCGTAATTTCCTTAGCTCTATCCCATTTGAAAACTTATTTTGAAATCGTCTGAATACAACTCCGTCGTAGTATTTTATGTATACTAATAATATCTTGAAATAATACTAAGTAAATATATATATGTAATTCGATTGAGAGAGTTTAGAGAAATATATTTTCAAGTTTCTATGAAATAATAAAACCTATTGAATTCTATTTATAATAGATTTTTGAATTATTAAAGTGAATTATTAAAGTATGAATTATTAAAGTAAATTATTAAAGTATGAATTATTAAAGTGAATTATTAAAGTATGAATTATTAAAGTGAATTATTAAAGTATGAATTATTAAAGTGAATTATTAAAGTGAATTATTAAAGTTAAAGTAAAGTAAAAGTAAAGTAAAAGTAAAGTAAAGGTAAAGTTAAAGTATAGTAAAAGTATAAAACTATGTACGTATAATACGCGTATAAATATATTTAATATTAATTTAAATCGTTATATCATAAAACATTTTAAAAAAGTAGAATTATATATATTCATAATAGGTTTCAAGTTTTTAAATTACAGTCTGTTGGTGAAGCATGGGATAAAGTCCAAAGGTTTAATATCCGTTAGAAGTCATAGGTTTATCATAACAATCATTTCAATATATTAATAGACCACAAGATTTCCGTTTATAAATATATGTACACTCGCAAGTGTATAAAATTATTCTATAAGTTGTAGGCACCCGGTAACAAGCCTTAACGTTCATGTTTTACCCTCTGAAGTACACCAGAGCAGGTGTGTTTAAAATAACCTCGAAGTACTAAAGCATCCCATAGTCAGGATGGGGTTTGTCAGACCCAATAGATCTATCTTTAGGATTCACGCCTACCGTACATAGACAAGTAGTTTAATGTTACCAAGCTAAGGGTATATTTCTGGTTTAAACCCACATAGAATTAGTTTTAGTACTTGTGCCTATTTCGTAAAACATTTATAAATCAGCGCATGTATTCTCAGCCCAAAAATATATATAAAAAGGGAGCAAATGAAACTCACCATACTGTATTTCGTAGTAAAAATACATATAACGTCATTTAACAAGTGCAAGGTTGGCCTCGGATTCACGAACCTATATTAATTATATATATTTATATGTTGGCCAATATTTGTCTAACAATTTTTGGTCAAGTCATAGTGTACCACAATCCTAATGCTCGAGACTAATATGCAAAAGTCAACAAAAGTCAACTTGACCCAAAATGACTTCTAAAATTTATACGTGTTTATTATATAACTTAACTATAGTCGTTTTATATATTTAAATATATTTATTAGATTTTATAATAATAAAAGTCATTTATTAATAAAAATTTATATTAACGTTTATATATGATAAAATATACTTTTATATATCTTAAGTAGTAAAATTTATAAAGTTCACTTAATATCTTAAAACTATAGTGGTAAGTATTATTAATGTAATTATATTACGCGTGGTGAAAAATATCTTTGTATCCCCTATTTATTTGATAAAATAATATTGATCATAATAATAATAAGTAAAAGTTGTATTATTTTGTAATAATAATTATTATTATTCTATAAAAAAATAACAATATTTATATTTACTAAAATGTTATTATGATAAAATGATAATACTAACATAATAGTAATAATGATATTTTATAATAACAATGATATTTCTATTAAAATAATAACGACGATAGTAATAATAATCATTTTAACAATAATACTAAAATTCAGTTGACTATAACTTCAAATCCGTTCATCGAAACCATTCGATATCTAAATGAAAAGTTCTTAATTTTTCGCTAGCTTTCCAATGACATGCATATCATATACCCTATCTCAGTAGCATATATATCTAATTCAGGATTCAACAAACCTATCCAAGGACAATATCGAATGTACAAGCAAGCATAATCCTATATACTCGAGCACTAGTCAGGGATACACTATTGATATATAAAAGTTAAGTTATGAGTGCTCACGTATCAATATTGAGATTCAATATTGCAGGAAAGTACGTAGACGCAACGGAGATGATAAACACTAGATTGACCTCACGAGCATACCCATGAACCATACCCATCACTTCCATAGCTATAACCCATAATTTCCTTAGCTTCGACTCATTCAAAAAACTATTTTGAAATCACTCGGACATCACTCCGTTGTAATATTTTTTGTATACTAATAATATCTTGAAATGATACAGAGCAATATATATATATATATATATATATATATATATATATATATATATATATATATATATATATATATATATATGTAAATCGATTGAGAGAGTTTAGAGAAATATATTTTCAAGTTTCTATGAAATAATGAAACCTATTGAATTCTATTTATAATAGATTTTTGAATTATTAAAGTGAATTATTAAAGTTTGAATTATTAAAGTGAATTATTAAAGTATGAATTATTAAAGTGAATTATTAAAGTATGAATTATTAAAGTGAATTATTAAAGTATGAATTATTAAAGTGAATTATTAAAGTTTGAATTATTAAAGTGAATTATTAAAGTTAAAGTAAAGTAAAAGTAAAGTAAATGTAAAGTTAAAGTATAGTAAAAGTATAAAAACTATGTATGTATAATACGCGTATAAATATATATAATATTAATTTAAATCGTTATATATATTTAATGAAATAAAATATAAATATCGTTATATTTATTATACTGGTTAAGTAATGAGTTGTCAAAAGTGATTCTAGATATTTATAAAAGTTTAATAATAAAGTTTTTTTTTTTAAACTGAAAACATTTTTGTACGTTTGAAAATAGATTAATAGAATATTATGGAAACCAATTCTCCACTAGCTTTTGTCTAACTTTCGTAAATGACACTTTTTATTTTTATTTATAAATAACTTTACAAATTATTCTGAATATCGTTAAGAGGAATAGATTTCTCAAATCATAGTGGACCTCTCAACAGAGACTTGTAATCATAATTCAATGTTTCTGATAATTCAATCATTTAATATATTTTTTTTTTAATTTCATCGATAATCATATTGAAACAAATACGTTCATATAAAGCATTATACTTTTAAATACTTTGTTGACATTTTCAATTTATAACATATACACATATACATACATATTCATATATGTTCATTTAATGGTTCGTGAATCATTGGAATTTGGTCGAGGTTTAAATGAATGTATAAACATAGTTTAAAATCCTTGAGATTTAACTTAACAAACATTGCTTATCGTGTCAGAATAATATAAAGATAAAGTTTAAATTTAGTCGGAAATTTCCGGGTCGTCACAGTTTTTAAAAGACAAAGTTTCTTTACATCAAAAATTGACGGCATGCATACCATTTCATATTACATCCAACTATAATTGACTTAATATTAATCTTGATGAACTCAACGACTCGAATGCAACGTCTTTCAAAGTATGTCATGAATGACTCCAGGTAATATCCTTAAAATGAGCTAATGCACAGCGGAAGATTTCTTTAATACCGGAGAATAAACATGCTTAAAAGTGTCAACCAAAAGGTTGGTGAGTTCATAGGTTTATCATATCAATCCTTTCAATATATTAATAGACCACAAGATTTCCGTTTATAAATATATGTACACTCGCAAGTGTATAAAAGTATTCTATAAGTTGTAGGCACCCGGTAACAAGCGTTAACGTTCATGTTTTACCCTCTGAAGTACACCAGATCAGGTGTGTTTAATATAACCTCGAAGTACTAAAGCATCCCATAGTCAGGATGGGGTTTGTCAGGCCCAATAGATCTATCTTTAGGATTCGCGCCTACCGTACATAGACAAGTAGTTTAATGTTACCAAGCTAAGGGTATATTTCTGGTTTAAACCCACGTAGAATTAGTTTTAGTACTTGTGTCTATTTCTTAAAACATTTATAAAACAGCGCATGTATTCTCAGCCCAAAAATATATATTGCAAAAGCAATTAAAAAGGGAGCAAATGAAACTCACAATACTGTATTTCGTAGCAATTATGTATATGACGGCACTGAACAAGTGCAGGGTTTGTCTCGGATTCATGAACCTATATTAAGTATATATATATTTATATGTTGGTCAATATCTGTCTAACAATTTAGGTCAGGTCATAGTGTATCACAATCCTAATGCTCGAGACCGACATGCAAAAGTCAACAAAAGTCAACTTGACCCAAAATGACTTCCAAAATCTATACATGTTTATTATATAACTTATATATAGTCGTTTTATATATTTAAATATATTTATCAGATCTTATTATACTAAATAATACAAGTCATTTATTAATAAATAAAAATTTATATTTAAATTCATATATGATAAAAATATACTTTTATATATCTCAAGTAATAAAATTTATAAAATTCACTTAATATCATAAAAATATAGTGGTATGTATTATTAATGTAATTATATTACGTGTGATAAAAATATCTTTGTACGCATATTTATTTGATTAAATAATATTGATAATAATAATAATGATAAAAATAATAAAATGATAGTTTCAATAAAAATATTAATTTTTAGTAATAAAAATAATTTTAGTAATAACATCAACTGATAACAATTATAATAATCGTTTTAATAATAATATTAAAATTAATAATAATTCAGTTGACCATATCTTTTAATCCGTTCATCGAACCCACACGATTTCTAAATGAAAAGTTATTAATTTTTCTTTAGCTTTTCAACGACATGCATATCATATACCTTATCTCAGTAGCATATGTATCAAATTCGTGATTTATCATAAACTATTTAACGACGAAACTAAGCATACAAACATGCATAATCATATATACTCGAGCACTAGTCAGGGATACACTATTAATATATAAAAGATAAGATATGAATGCTCACGTATCAATATTGTGATTCAATATTGCAGGAAAGTACGTAGACGCAACGAAAATGATAAACGTTAGGTTGACCTCACGAGCAATACCCTCGAACAATATCCATAACCTCCATAGCTATAACCCGTAATTTCCTTAGCTCTATTCCATTTGAAAACTTATTTTGAAATCGTCTGAATACAACTCCGTCGTAGTATTTTATGTATACTAATAATATCTTGAAATAATACTAAGTAAATATATATATGTAATTCGATTGAGAGAGTTTAGAGAAATATATTTTCAAGTTTCTATGAAATAATAAAACCTATTGAATTCTATTTATAATAGATTTTTGAATTATTAAAGTGAATTATTAAAGTATGAATTATTAAAGTGAATTATTAAAGTATGAATTATTAAAGTGAATTATTAAAGTATGAATTATTAAAGTGAATTATTAAAGTATGAATTATTAAAGTGAATTATTAAAGTGAATTATTAAAGTGAATTATTAAAGTTAAAGTAAAGTAAAAGTAAAGTAAAAGTAAAGTAAAGGTAAAGTTAAAGTATAGTAAAAGTATAAAACTATGTACGTATAATACGCGTATAAATATATTTAATATTAATTTAAATCGTTATATCATAAAACATTTTAGAAAAGTAGAATTATATATATTCATAATAGGTTTCAAGTTTTTAAATTACAGTCTGTTGGTGAAGTATGGGATAAAGTCCAAAGGTTTAATGTCCTTAAAATGAGCAAATGCACAGCGGAAGACTTAATTCGTACCTGAGAATAAACATGCTTTAAATTGTCAACCAAAAAGTTGGTGAGTTCATAGGTTTATCATAACAATCATTTCAATAAATTAATAGACCACAAGATTTCATAATCATAAACATAATACACTCGCAAATGTATGTAAAGCATTCTAAGTGGTTGAGCACTTGGTAACCATACTTAACATTTAATCAACGTCGCATATTCCCTTTATTATGAAATCTCACTACACTGTACCAAGTGTAGTAACAAAATGAAGTACTGTGCAACCGTTGAATACTGGTCGTCCAGTCCGGTTGGGGTTGTCAGGCCCGATAGATCTATCAACAGGATTCGCGTTTACAATACCGCATGTAAATAGTAGTTACCAAGCTACAGGGAAGTATGCCAGTGGTACAACTCAACGTAGAATATATTTTTAAGTACTTGTGTCTATTTCGTAAACATTTATAAAAGCAGCGCATGTATTATCAGCCCGAAAGTATATATTGCAAAAGCAATTAAAAAGGGAGCAAATGAAACTCACCATACTGTATTTTGTAGTTAAAATACATATGACGACATTGAACAAAAGTAGGGTTGTCCTCAAATTCACGAACCTATATCAATTATATATACTTATTAATACATATAATTGTAATCAAATAAGTTTATGTATTATTATTAGTAATATACTTTATATTTTCATTTTCTATCTTGTTAATAAATAAATAAATATTTATTAACTTAAGTAAGTTCTTAATATTAATATATCAATTACTTAATAAACTATTTCAATTAAGTAATTTATGGATAATTAATATATATAATAAATATAATACATATAACTTAATATTTATTTGATATAAATAATAATAATAATACTATATAAAAAGTGGTATTATTTTTACAATTTATAAAATTAAGTAAGTTCTTAATATTAATATATCAATTACTTAATAAACTATTTCAATTAACTAATTTATGGATAATTAATATATATAATAAATATAATACATATAACTTAATATTTATTTGATATAAATAATAATAATAATACTATATAAAAAGTGGTATTATTTTTACAATAAAAACCATAATAGTGATAATAATGCTTAAAATAATATTTGCTAATAATAATAAAAATAATAAATTTTTAATAAGCATGATAGTTTTAATAATAATGACATTTTAATAAAATAATAATTTTGATAATTTTAATTAAAATGATACTTTTAATAAAAATAATAATGATAATAATAATACTAAAATATAATAATGATAATTATAATAATAATTTTGATAATAATAATAGTAATAATAATAATAATAATAATAATAATAATAATAATAATAATAATAATAATAATAAAAATAAATAAATAAATAGGAGGAATATATATATACCATCATGTGTCACCATTAATTCATGTTATCATGATCATCATCATCATCCTATTGTAACACATATCACTTTCGACTCTTTCATCATAATCATGATTATAATCATAATCATAATCATACGTGTATCATAATCATCATGATATTTATATCTATAACATCAACTATATCATATTCTCGATCATCTTCATTATGGCTTTCATTGTTTCCTCATCATCTTCAATATACGCATCATCATCAACATCTCGCTCCATCATCATCATAACCTAGTCATCAACATCTCATCTTCATCATCATTCGGTTATCATATCATCCATCATCATCCTAACATCATCGTGACTATCATTATCATACACATAATCACTTAACATCACCCTCTTCGCTCGTTTATCATCACTTATATTCGATCATCACATCATCGTGAACCATATGGATTTTCTGACTTATTTGAAGTGTATTTAACTAAATTACCCATCTGTAATTTACTTTGCACTGGTAACCGTCAAATATTAATCTCAAACAATTAGGCCACTAAGAAAAATAGTTGGGCTGTGATGCTTCTAAAACATGATGGGTCACCTACATAAAATCTACGGGGCCACAATTAGAAAAATGCATTTTTTATTCTAATACGTGTTGAGCTGTCGACTAAACCGAAAACAGAAAGTATATTGGTGGGGTCTTTTGTAATTCATTTATCTTTTTCATCATCCCACCATCATCACGACTCATAATCATCTTCATTTAAACAGAAAACGGTTACAAGCTTGATTGTTGAGAGGTCGGAATATGAATGCAATTACCCTTCGACTGTTCTCGACAATTCACGAACAATTAAATGTAAATAAATATATATATATATATATATATATGTATATAAATACTATTTGTAGATATATAAAATAATATTAAATCTATTTGTTTAAAAATATATTATATATATTTATGTGATAAAACTTGTTATTTAAAACTGATTATATATAAAGAGAGAGTAAATAGAAAATGAATGATTTCGAGCCTAATTAGTAAACGTCAGTGACACTCGGTTGACGTTTTGTTAGTTTTAATATAGATATAATACATGTTCATGAATGATTAAGATAAAACTTGAACTGTAAATTGATTACAAAGATTTTAGATTTGTTAAAAATATTTTTACATTTTTAAAGTTCAAATATTAGCACTCCGTACACATAAATTGGAACAGAAAATAAACAATTATCAAACCCTTTTGATCAGGTTTCAAACAGTTAAAGAGTGAAATAATTAATTATATTTAACCTAAAATTTTGAGATTTTTAGGAACAATTTTATCCGTAACTGTTTAGTAATAGACCACGATATAACGATTTGTATATAAAACCAAAAGAGGGGCAGCTCACTGTAATCAACTGTGATTACACGTTTCTTATCTTTTGTAATTTAATGACTTATATTATATTATTAATATTACTTTATTATATTTTAATCTATATATTTACATCACTTGTATGCATTCGGAAAAAAAGAAAAACACACACCTATCCCAACTTGATTAACTTTCTTCACAAACATACACTACCCTACCCTACCAAATGAACAAAGTAAACCATTAATATGTTTTGGGTACTGTAACCATTGACCACCACGTTGTATTCTTCAAACCACCAAGAAACTCACAACACCTTCCTTTCATTCTCTCTCTCTCTCTCTCTCTCTCTCTCTCTCTCTCTCTCTCCATATCCCTCATTTCATGATCAACAAACATATTCCCACTTTTAATCACCACTTCGAATCAAACCTACTTCCACCATCAGCTCACCTCCAATCACCCCATTGTGAACCACCACCATACACCTTTAACCCATTCCATCACAGAACCATCACCACCCTCATCCTACATTCGCCACCATACACAACCACCACCATGAAAACCACACCCACTTAAACAGTCATCTCTAATCACCAACCCTCTCCATCACTTGAATCTGTAACACTTATTAATTCCTGCTGCCATCGACCACTATATTTTTTTTTCTTTCTTTGCAAACAGTCGATCAAAGTTGCCTGCTATTGCTCCTGTCCAGTACAAAGATAACGATGACGATATTACATGAAAGAGATGATGATGATACAGCTACTCAATTCACTATTTTAACTCGTTTTAAACCACCACTGCAAACATGGAACCGCCACCAAGCACCACCCTACAACCAACCATCGAACACCACACCTACTACTTCAAAGTTTATTTATTTATTTAATTTTTTTTCGATTGATACAACTGCAACTACTCGAAGTTTAATTTTTTTTCTTTTCTTTTCTTTTCTCGGTTGTGATCGAACATCCACTATCACCTGAAACCCCCACTTTATCACCACCACCACCGTACATCACTGTCACACTGCTATGCTTTTGATTTTCTGTTTAAAAATTTGAAACCCATTAGTGAAGACGATGAATAGTTCCATGATGAAAAATGGTGTAATTTGGATGGTGATGATGAAACTGTAAACAAGAAATTTCGATAATGATGTATGATAATGATTACTGTTACGGTATGACAAAACCATCACCAACCGAGGGTCACCCTCTTCCATCACCTTCCACCGCCATCTGCCACCACCCTCGACACCCCATAACCATCAAACCACCACTAACCGCCACCTCTATATTTATATATATACATAAATTTATAGAAAACCCATAACCCCCACTATAACACCACTACCCGTTTATGTTTTGGTTCCAACCATAGCCACTCTTCACCATCCTCACCGACCATCATCGTCACCGGAGCACCACCACCTATTTTTCATTCCCTCCCCTCTTCGCATACGGTTAACACCTTAACCTTAACCATCACCATCTTTATTTTTTTTTTCTGTTTCTTAGTTCGTGCGAGGATCACTTTAATCTTCAACACTTTTTCTGTTATTCGGTTGCTACAACTACAAATGTTTCTATTTTGGTTTGAACCAAACCAAGAAACCACAATGAATTTTCACCACCCTCACTATCACCCACGATCACCACTCTAAACCGTTACCACATAGGTATATTTTTTTTTTTCGTTTCTTTCATGATCTTCGAAGCATCAACCATAACAATCATCACCACCTTTGTCCGCTATAACCAAACCCGCTACATATTGCTAATTCTGTTGTACTTTCTATTCAAAAACAGTTCACAAACCACGAGGTCTGCTGTTGCTATTTTATGTTTCAAACGGACCTCTCAACAATCAAGCTTGTAACCGTTTTCTGTTTAAATGAAGATAATTATGAGTCGTGATGATGGTGGGATGATGAAAAAGATAAATGAATTACAAAAGACACCACCAATATACTTTCTGTTTTCGGCTTAGTCGACAGCTCAACACGTATTAGAATAAAAAAAAATGCATTTTTCTAATTGTGGCCCCGTAGATTTTATGTAGGTGACCCATCATGTTTTAGAAGCATCACGGCCCAACTATTTTTCTTAGTGGCCTAATTGTTTGAGATTAATATTTGACAGTTACCAGTGCAAAGTAAATTACAGATTGGTAATTTAGTTAAATACACTTCAAATAAGTCACAAAATCCATATGGTTCACGATGATGTGATGATCGAATATAAGTGATGATAAACGAGTGAAGAGGGTGATGTTAAGTGATGATGTGTATGATAATGATAGTCACGATGATGTTAGGATGATGATCGATGATATGATAACCGAATGATGATGAAGATGAGATGTTGATGACTAGGTTATGATGATGATGGAGCGAGCAACTGAAAGGACCCGTTCATATACATTATAAACGATTCACAATAGTTGATTACATCGCGAGGTATTTGACCTCTATATGATACGTTTTACAAACATTGCATTCGTTTTTAAAAGACAAACTTTCTTTACATCAAAAATTGACGGCATGCATACCATTTCATATTACATCCAACTATAATTGACTTAATATTAATCTTGATGAACTCAACGACTCGAATGCAACGTCTTTCAAAGTATGTCTTGAATGACTCCAAGTAATATCCTTAAAATGAGCTAATGCACAGCGGAAGATTTCTTTAATACCTGAGAATAAACATGCTTTAAAGTGTCAACCAAAAGGTTGGTGAGTTCATTAGTTTATCATAATCCATCATTTCCGTAATAGTAATAGACCACAAGATTTTAGTTTCTATAAATATCCGTACACTCGCAAGTGTATAAAAGTATTCTATAAGTTGTAGGCACCCGGTAACAAGCCTTAACGTTCATGTTTTACCCTCTGAAGTACACCAGATCAGGTGTGTTTAATATAACCTCGAAGTACTAAAGCATCCCATAGTCAGGATGGGGTTTGTCAGGCCCAATAGATCTATCTTTAGGATTCGTGCCTACCGTACATAGACAAGTAGTTTAATGTTACCAAGCTAAGGGTATATTTCTGGTTTAAACCCACGTAGAATTTGTTTTAGTACTTGTGTCTATTTCGTAAAACATTTATAAAACAGCGCATGTATTCTAAGCCCAAAAATATATATTGCAAAAGCAATTAAAAAGGGAGCAAATGAAACTCACAATACTGTGCAACCGTTGAATACTGGTCGTCCAGTCCGGTTGGGGTTGTCAGGCCCGATAGATCTATCAACAGGATTCGCATTTACAATACCTCATGTAAATAGTAGTTACCAAGTTACAGGGAAGTATGCCAGTGGTACAACTCAATGTAGAATATATATTTTTAATCACTTGTGTCCATAACGTAAATCGTAAAATGCATGTATTCTCATCCCGAAATATTTAGAGTTTAAAAGTGGGACTATATACTCACTTTTGTCTTGAAGGTATTTAACTCGACTTGGTCTCCGATAGATATCACGAACCTAACCATATATATAATATATCAACATATTTTCTTTTCAAGTAATCATTACATGTATATATATATATATATATATATATATACTTTTAATACTTTTAATATTTTCTTAGTCCGTAGTTAGCAGTCCGATGTTAGTGGTCCACAATTAGTTGCTTAAATAAAATAAATAAAGACCCCATCGTATTCGTATTGATCAGAATTAATCTTGACCCATGGTACCATGTTGTCAAATGACGTGTTGCGTACATAAAGTACCGTGTTGTCAAATGACGTGTTGCGTACAATCATGAGGTCTTATGATTAATCTTCTCATGTTGTTTACGGGTGGTCCTGAAATATATAAAATCAAATCATAAGTAAATATATATTAAATATTATTTTAATTAGCCAAGATATGATTAATCTGATTTTGTCATAATATGATATATTACAGGTCTTGAAGTGTTTTTAAAAATCAAATTAGAAGGATCTATTTAGTTTGCGAACAAGTTTGAAATCACTCTAACTATGTTCTTGTTGTTAAAATTTTATAACACAAAATAAGATAGCTATATAAATATGAATTGAATAAGGTTATGAATAAGGTTACTACCTCAAGTTACTTGGACAAATCTACTGGAAAAGGTAAGAAAAATCTTGGAATCAAAAGAGTGGTGGAGTGGGATTGAAAGATTGGAAGTAATCTCCTTGAAATCGAATGACTATATTGATACGTTCTTGAGTAGGTAAATGAAGAGATTAGAGAGTGAATTAACTTGAAAGAAAATTGGAAATGAAATTGTATGTGTGTGTGTGCAAAATAGCATGATTATGGGATGGATATATAGGAGATTTAGTTTGTTTTCTTGCACAAAAGTCACACATGAGGTTAAATGGCTGGTTCCCACATGTAACATCATGTCTAGTGGCTGATCATTGAAGTTTATTGTTGGTATATACCAATAGTAAATACGTATAGAAGCTGGGTATGATACGGTTACATATACCCTAGATATACTTGTAGAAATTTTGAGGAATCGGAACGAGAATTCAAATATGGACGGGTTTATAACTGTAAAAGAGGCTCAAAACTGGGCGTTTATTTTTGGGTCAAACTGGGCCAAAATAAAATTTTAAGACATTTTTAATAAAGCAATGTTAGCCCAAAAAAAAAATTCCAAGCTGACCAGGTCAGCTCGACCCCAGCCAGGGGCTCTGCCCCTTGGAGCCCGCCAGGGGTTGCCACCCCTTGGACCCCGCTTATCGGGGGCGCTGCCCCCGAACCCCCGTCATAATCAAGATAAGTTCAAACAAGTGTGCACTCCACACTTCCCCAAACTTGTTCGATATTTATCAAGATTATTTTGGTTACAAATTAATCCCATTACACTTAAATCATATTGGTGACATAGATCACCAACACATTATATATTGTAAGTATATATGTCAAAGAATGTTACATATAGTTATCGTTTTGAAAACTTAAGTTAGTGGTCTCAAAGTATACTTATAACTCATTGTTGTTAGTTCACAATGAAATGTTAAACCATCCTTAAATCATGTTAAATATGTATAGATATGTACATATACATAATCGTATAATTATCGTGTGTTATATAGTTCGTGATATCATCGGTCAAATTGGACGGTCAAACGTTGTGTGAAACTCTTTTCAAAAACATAAGTCTCAACAGTTTGGATTGCTTATCATGTTGGTAAGGTTTATTTTATGTAAATATTAATCTCATAAGTATAAAACGATCGGAAAAATCCGGGTCGTTACAGTACCTACCCGTTAAATAAATTTCGTCCCGAAATTTTAAAGTTGTACCTATTTTGCGTTGTCCGAAAACAAATGTGGATACTTTTGTTTCATCTGATCCTCTCATTCCCAAGTAAACTCGGGACCCCTTCGAGCATTCCAACGAACCTTAACGATTGGTATGTTGCTCAGCTTGAGCCGTTTAACTTCACGGTCCATGATTTCGACTGGTTCTTCTATGAATTGTAGTTTCTCATCGACTTGGATTTCTTCAAGAGGAATGGTGAGATCTTCCTTTGCAAGACATTTCTTGAGGTTTGAGACGTGAAATGAATTATGTACCCCGGTGAGTTGTTGTGGTAACTCGAGTCGATAAGCTACCGGTCCGATGCGTTCGATGATCTTGAACGGGCCTACATACCTTGGGTTCAGTTTACCCCTTTTTCCAAAACGTATTACACCTTTCCAAGGTGACACCTTTAGCATAACCATGTCACCGATCTGAAACTCTAATGGTTCCCTTCGGACATCGGCGTAGCTCTTTTGGCGACTACGGGCTGTTTTCAATCTCTCCTTGATTTGCACTATCTTCTCAGTAGTTTCATGGATGATCTCGGGACCAGTTAATTGTCGATCTCCTACTTCATTCCAATAGATAGGGGATCTACACTTCTTTCCATACAGTGCTTCGAATGGTGCAGCTTTAATGCTCGCATGATAACTATTATTATACGAGAATTCTGCTAGTGGTAGATATTTATCCCATCCATTTCCAAAATCGATCACACATGCCCTGAGCATGTCTTCAAGAGTCTGAATTGTTCTTTCACTCTGCCCGTCAGTTTGCGGATGGTATGCGGTGCTCATATCCAAACGGGTTCCCAGGGCCTCCTGAAGTGATTGCCAAAACTTTGATGTAAATCTACTATCACGATCGGATATAATGGAAATAGGTATTCCATGCATTGAAACAATTTCCTTTATGTATAATCGTAATAGTTTCTCCATTCTATCTATTTCCTTTTTAGGCAAGAAATGTGCAGATTTGGTGAGACGATCAACTATTACCCAAATGGTGTCATAACCCCAGGCAGTCTTAGGTAACTTTGTGATGAAATCCATGGTAATACTATCCCATTTCCATTCTGGGATTTCTGGTTGTTGAAGTAACCCTGACGGCTTCTGATGTTCTGCTTTGACTTTGGAACAAGTTAAACATTCCCTAACATATGTTGCAACATCTGTCTTTAAATTAGGCCACCAATAATGCATCTTAAGATCTTGATACATCTTTCCAACTCCAGGATGTATCGATTATCTTGTCTTATGTGCCTCATTCAATATCAACTTCCTTAATCTACCCAACTTCGGTACCCAAATACGGTTTGCAAAATATCGAATTCCGTCTTCCCGCATAACGAGTTGCTTCTCATACTTCTTCATTATTTCATTTCCTATGTTTTCTTTAGTAAGAGCTTCTCGTTGAGCCTCTTTAATTTGTGAGTTGAGATTCATGCGAATTTTCATGTTCATTGCTCGTACTCGAATTGGTTCCCGTTCCTTTCTGCTTAGAGCATCGGCTACTACATTCGCTTTCCCGGGATGATAGCGAATCTCACAATCATAGTCATTTATCAGCTCGACCCACCTACGTTGCCTCATGTTCAGGTGTTTCTGATCGAAAATATGTTGAAGGCTTTTATGATCAGTAAATACAGTGCATTTAACTCCATATAAATAGTGTCTCCATATCTTCAATGCAAACACTACTGCCCCCAATTCTAGATCATGCGTCGTATAATTCCGCTCGTGAATCTTCAATTGTCGAGATGCGTATGCAATAACTTTCTTTCGTTGCATAAGGACGCAACCAAAACCTTGTCGCGAAGCGTCACAATATATCTCAAAATCATCGTTCCCTTCAGGTAACGATAAAATAGGCGCCGTAGTCAACTTCTTCTTCAGTAATTGAAATGCACTATCCTGCTCAGAAGTCCATTCGTACTTCTTTCCTTTTTGTGTTAACGCTGTTAATGGTTTAGCTATTCGGGAAAAATCTTGAATAAACCTTCTATAATAACCGGCTAAACCCAAAAATTGGCGTATCTGCGTTGGTGTCTTAGGAGTCTCCCATTTTTCAATGGCCTCAATTTTAGCTGGATCAACCTGAATTCCTTTGCTACTAACAACGTGGCCAAGAAATTGCACTTCTTTCAACCAAAATGCACACTTAGAAAATTTGGCGTATAACTGTTCTTTTCTTAACAATTCTAATACCAACCTTAAATGCTGCTCATGCTCTTGCTCACTCTTGGAATAGATAAGAATATCGTCAATGAAAACGATAACAAACTTATCTAAATACGGACTACAAACTCGATTCATGAGGTCCATGAATACAACTGGCGATTAGTCAACCCAAACGGCATGACCAAAAATTCGTAATGACCATAACGTGTCCGAAAAGCAGTTTTCGGAATATCTTCTTCTTTGACACGTAATTAATGATAGCCCGATCTTAAGTCGATTTTCGAGTACACACATGATCCTTGCAATTGATCAAATAAGTCATCAATTCTCGGTAGTGGATACCGATTCTTGATAGTTAACTTATTTAATTCACGATAATCTATACACATTCGGAAAGATCCATCTTTCTTCTTAACAAATAAAATTGGAGCTCCCCACGGTGAAGTACTTGGTCGTATGAATCCACGGTCCAGTAATTCTTTTGACTGACTCTGAAGTTCTTTTAACTCGGACGGTGCAAGTCTATATGGAGCACGAGCCACTGGTGCAGCTCCTGGTACTAGATCTATTTGAAATTCTACAGATCTAAATGGAGGTAATCCCGGTAATTCTTCCGGAAATACTTCAGGAAAATCTCTTGCCACAGGCACGTCGTTGATGCTCTTCACTTTTTCCTTCGTTTCGACTTTATTAACATGTGCTAGGATAGCATAGCACCCTTTCTTCAAGCACTTTTGAGCTTTCAAACAACTAATGAGTTTTAGCTTTGAGTTACCCTTCTCTCCATAAATCATTACTGGCGTTTTATCCTTACGAGGAATGCGAATTGCCTTCTTGGCGCACACAACTTCAGCTCCTATTTTGGACATCCAGTCCATGCCGACTATTACATCAAAACTTCCTAATTCTACGGGTATCAAATCAATCTTAAATGTTTCTACGGCTAAATTTATTTTACAATCACGGCAAATTTTATCGGCTTTAATTAGTTTACCATTAGCTAACTCAATCATGTACTTAGCATCTAGAGGTAATGATGAACAATTCAATTTAGAATGAAAGTCTCTACACACATAACTTCTATCGGCACCAGTAGCAAATATAATAGATGCGGATAAGTTATTAATGGTAAACGTACCCGTAACAAGCTCCGGGTCTTCATATGCCTCTCTAGCATTAATAACAAATGCTCTTCCACGTGCAGATCCGTTATTCTTCTCTGGATTCGGGCACTGACTCTTATAATGACCCTGTTTCCCACACCCATAACAAGTAACAGTGGCCAAGGCAGTTCTATTTGCATTGGTGGCAGGAGTCTTGGTACCGTTTGTATTTGTAGCGGGAACCCTACAATCTTCAGCAAGATGACCTTTTCGATTACAATTGTTGCACACCACATTACAATAACCAGAGTGATGTTTGTGGCATCTGTTACATAAAGGATTTCATCCCTTGTAACCTGAGTTCGAATCGCTACCCGCACCTTACGTGGTTTCTTGTTTCTTGTTGGATTGTTGATGATTACCTTCCCACTTTCTTTTGTTTCCCGATGTCTTGACATCGGTGTTCTTATCCAGAATAATCTGGTCCATCAACTCGTTCGCCATGGTGATAGCTTCATGAATAGTCTTGGGTTTGGATGCTGTAACATTTGCCTTGACCTTTTTAGGCAAACCGTCTTTGTACAGTTCAATCTTCCGTTCTTCGGTTGGTACCAATTCGGGACATAGCAAAGCTAATTCCATGAATCGCTGATTGTAGGTGGTGAGTTCAGTACCAACAGCTTTCAGGCTTCGTAATTCAGCTTCCAACTTCCTAACCTCGTTCCTTGGACAATATTCGTTGATTAGCATTGTTTTGAATTCTTCCCAAGGAGTATCATAAGCTACATCTCCTCCTACGGCCTTCACATAGTTTTTCCACCATGTGAGTGCACTATCTTGTAAGGTGCACGATGCATACTTGGTCATGTCCTTCTCAATACAACCACTGATTTTAAACACAGACTCAATCTTTTCGATCCACCGGGTTAAACCGACTGGTCCTTCTGTTCCACTGAATGATGAGGGCTTGCAACCTTGAAAAGTTTTGTAAGTACATCCCACACGAGGATTTGGGTTAACTGCAGCACCTTTCGTAGCCTCGACCCATAACATTCTGTCGTCCACTCGCTGATTGATGAGTTCCTCGATTTCTTGTTCCGCCATTCGGTTCAATCGCGCCATAATCTTCAACAAGAATGAAAAAAAATAATTATTCACATGGAATATTATAGATGTAGTATGTATTTACAGTACATCGTAGCTTATTAATAATATGAACCAGTTATTATTATAAAAGCCTTTTCTTCTTATTAGTGTTTTATAATTATATCTAGGGTAGTACCTACCCGTTAAAGTTCATACTTAATAGCTTAGTACGAAAATCAATTACTATCACCCAAATAATACTCAACCATGGAAAATTATTGCATTTCACACTTCACTATTTTACATATGCTTATCTTACATCAAACATTAAGCAAACCACACTAGTAATATTATACAAAACGTTATATGATCCCATGGTTTAAAACAACAGCGTGTCATTTAACCCAAAGTGTTCATACTTTAATAATACCACATGTCATAACCCGACCTTAACCATAAGGACGAATACAATAACATATGATTTCATCGCGAGGTATTGACCTCTATATGCGACATTTTTCAAAAACTGCATTCATTTTTTCAATACAAACCATAGCTTTTATTACAAATACAAGGTTTAAACAACTTAATAATGATTATCGTTTAGCGATAATCTTAGACTTACAAACTTTACATGTGATAATAACAATACGACCTCCAACATATTTTACATTACAAATCCTCCGATATGCAGTTTTATTTTTGACACAAATATGCATACTCAAGATCTTGCTTAAATTCAACATGTTGCGGCGGAAGCTTTTAGTTATCACCTGAGAATAAACATGCTTAAAACGTCAACATAAAGTTGGTGAGATATAGGTTTAATGCCGGCAGCATTATGAATATAGACCACAAGATTTCATATATAAACGTTTTAATAAAAATATTCTAAGTTGTTGAGCACTTGATAGCCATACTTAACATTTAATCAACGTCGCATATTCCCTTTATTATGAAATCTTACTACACCGTACCAAGTGTAGTCACCGAAACGAAGTACTGTGCAACCGTTGAATACTGGTCGTCCAGTCCGGTTGGGGTTGTCAGGCCCGATAGATCTATCAACAGGATTCGCGTTTACAATACCTCATGTAAATAGTAGTTACCAAGTTACAGGGAAGTATGCCAGTGGTACAACTCAACGTAGAATATATATTTTTAATCACTTGTGTCCATAACGTAAATCGTAAAATGCATGTATTCTCATCCCGAAATATTTAGAGTTTAAAAGTGGGACTATATACTCACTTTTGTCTTGAAGGTATTTAACTCGACTTGGTCTCCGATAGATATTACGAACCTAACCATATATATAATATATCAACATATTTTCTTTTCAAGTAATCATTACATGTATATATATATATATATATATATATATATATATATATATATATATATATATATATATATATACTTTTAATACTTTTAATATTTTCTTAGTCCGTAGTTAGCAGTCCGATGTTAGTGGTCCACAATTAGTTGCTTAAATAAAATAAATAAAGACCCCATCGTATTCGTATTGATCAGAATTAATCTTGACCCATGGTACCATGTTGTCAAATGACGTGTTGCGTACATAAAGTACCGTGTTGTCAAATGACGTGTTGCGTACAATCATGAGGTCTTATGATTAATCTTCTCGTGTTGTTTATGGGTGGTCCTGAAATATATAAAATAAAATCATAAGTAAATATATATTAAATATTATGTTAATTAGCCAAGATATGATTAATCCGATTTTGTCATAATATGATATATTACAGGTCTTGAAGTGTTTTTAAAAATCAAATTAGAAGGATCTATTTAGTTTGCGAACAAGTTTGAAATCACTCTAACTATGTTCTTGTTGTTAAAATTTTATAACACAAAATAAGATAGTTATATAAATATGAATTGAATAAGGTTATGAATAAGGTTACTACCTCAAGTTACTTGGACAAAGCTACTGGAAAAGGTAAGAAAAATCTTGGAATCAAAAGAGTGGTGGAGTGGGATTGAAAGATTGGAAGTAATCTCCTTGAAATCGGATGACTATATTGATACATTCTTGAGTAGGTAAATGAAGAGATTAGGGAGTGAATTAACTTGAAAGAAAATTGGAAATGAAATTGTATGTGTGTGTGTGCAAAATAGCATGATTATGGGATGGATATATAGGAGATTTAGTTTGTTTTCTTGCACAAAAGTCACACATGAGGTTAAATGGCTGGTTCCCACATGTAACATCATGTCTAGTGGCTGATCATTGAAGTTTATTGTTGGTATATACCAATAGTAAATACGTATAGAAGCTGGGTATGATACGGTTACATATACCCTAGATATACTTGTAGAAATTTTGAGGAATCGGAACGAGAATTCAAATATGGACGGGTTTATAACTGTAAAAGAGGCTCAAAACTGGGCTTTTATTTTTGGGTCAAACTGGGCCAAAATAAAATTTTAAGACATTTTTAATAAACCAATGTTAGCCCAAAAAAAAAATTTCCAAGCTGACCAGGTCAGCTCGACCCCAGCCAGGGGCTCTGCCCCTTGGACCCCGCTTATCGGGGGTGCTGCCCCCGAACCCCCGTCATAATCAAGATAAGTTCAAACAAGTGTGCACTCCACACTTCCCCAAACTTGTTCGATATTTATCAAGATTATTTTGGTTACAAATTAATCCCATTACACTTAAATCATATTGGTGACATAGATCACCAACACATTATATATTGTAAGTATATATGTCAAAGAATGTTACATATAGTTATCGTTTTGAAAACTTAAGTTAGTGGTCTCAAAGTATACTTATAACTCATTGTTGTTAGTTCACAATGAAATGTTAAACCATCCTTAAATCATGTTAAATATGTATAGATATGTACATATACATAATCGTATAATTATCGTGTGTTATATAGTTCGTGATATCATCGGTCAAATTGGACGGTCAAACGTTGTGTGAAACTCTTTTCAAAAACATAAGTATCAATAGTTTGGATTGCTTATCATGTTGGTAAGGTTTATTTTATGTAAATATTAATCTCATAAGTATAAAACGATCGGAAAAATCCGGGTCGTTACAGTACCTACCCGTTAAATAAATTTCGTCCCGAAATTTTAAAGTTGTACCTATTTTGCGTTGTCCGAAAACAAATGTGGATACTTTTGTTTCATCTGATCCTCTCGTTCCCAAGTAAACTCGGGACCCCTTTGAGCATTCCAACGAACCTTAACGATTGGTATGTTGCTCTGCTTGAGCCGTTTAACTTCCCGGTCCATGATTTCGACTGGTTCTTCTATGAATTGTAGTTTCTCATCGACTTGGATTTCTTCAAGAGGAATGGTGAGATCTTCCTTTGCAAGACATTTCTTGAGATTTGAGACGTGAAATGAATTATGTACCCTGGTGAGTTGTTGTGGTAACTCGAGTCGATAAGCTACCGGTCCGATGCGTTCGATGATCTTGAACGGGCCTACATACCTTGGGTTCAGTTTACCCCTTTTTCTAAAACGTATTACACCTTTCCAAGGTGACACCTTTAGCATAACCATGTCACCAATCTGAAACTCTAATGGTTTCCTTCGGACATCGGCGTAGCTCTTTTGGCGACTACGGGCTGTTTTCAATCTCTCCTTGATTTGCACTATCTTCTCAGTAGTTTCATGGATGATCTCGGGACCAGTTAATTGTCGATCTCCTACTTCATTCCAACAGATAGGGGATCTACACTTCCTTCCATACAGTGCTTCGAATGGTGCAGCTTTAATGCTCGCATGATAACTATTATTATACGAGAATTCTGCTAGTGGTAGATATTTATCCCATCCATTTCCAAAATCGATCACACATGCCCTGAGCATGTCTTCAAGAGTCTGAATTGTTCTTTCACTCTGCCCGTCAGTTTGCAGATGGTATGCGGTGCTCATATCCAAACGGGTTCCCAGGGCCTCCTGTAGTGATTGCTAAAACTTTGATGTAAATCTACTATCACGATCGGATATAATGGAAATAGGTATTCCATGCATTGAAACAATTTCCTTTATGTATAATCGTAATAGTTTCTCCATTCTATCTGTTTCCTTTATAGGCAAGAAATGTGCAGATTTGGTGAGACGATCAACTATTACCCAAATGGTGTCATAACCCTAGGCAGTCTTAGGTAACTTTGTGATGAAATCCATGGTAATACCATCCCATTTCCATTCTGGGATTTCTGGTTGTTGAAGTAACCCTGACAGCTTCTGATGTTCTGCTTTGACTTTGGAACAAGTTAAACATTCCCTAACATATGTTGCAACATCTGTCTTTAAATTAGGCCACCAATAATGCGTCTTAAGATCTTGATACATCTTTCCAACTCAAGGATGTATCGAGTATCTTGTCTTATGTGCCTCATTCAATATCAACTTCCTTAATCCACCCAACTTCGGTACCCAAATACGGTTTGCAAAATATCGAATTCCGTCTTCCCGCATAACGAGTTGCTTCTCATACTTCTTCATTATTTCATTTCCTATGTTTTCTTTAGTAAGAGCTTCTCGTTGAGCCTCTTTAATTTGTGAGTTGAGATTCATGCGAATTTTTATGTTCATTGCTCGTACTCGAATTGGTTCCCGTTCCTTTCTGCTTAGAGCGTCGGCTACTACATTCGCTTTCCCGGGATGATAGCGAATCTCACAATCAAAGTCGTTTATCAGCTCGACCCACCTACGTTGCCTCATGTTCAGGTGTTTCTGATCGAAAATATGTTGAAGGCTTTTATGGTCAGTAAACACAGTGCATTTAACTCCATATAAATAGTGTCTCCATATCTTCAATGCAAACACTACTGCCCTCAATTCTAGATCATGCGTCGTATAATTCCGCTCGTGAATCTTCAATTGTCGAGATGCGTATGCAATAACTTTCTTTCGTTGCATAAGGACGCAACCAAAACCTTGTCGCGAAGCGTCACAATATATCTCAAAATCATCGTTCCCTTCAGGTAACGATAAAATAGGTGACGTGGTCAACTTCTTCTTGAGTAATTGAAATGCACTCTCCTGCTCAATGGTCCATTCGTACTTCTTCCCTTTTTGTGTTAACGCTGTCAATGGTTTAGCTATTCGGGAAAAATCTTGAATAAACCTTCTATAATAACCAGCTAAACCCAAAAATTGGCGTATCTGCGTTGGTGTCTTAGGAGTCTCCCATTTTTCAATGGCCTCAATTTTAGCTGGATCAACCTGAATTCCTTTGCTACTAACAACGTGGCCAAGAAATTGCACTTCTTTCAACCAAAATGCACACTTAGAAAATTTGACGTATAACTGTTCTTTTCTTAACAATTCTAATACCAACCTTAAATGCTGCTCATGCTCTTGCTCACTCTTGGAATAGATAAGAATATCGTCAATGAAAACGATAACAAACTTATCTAAATACGGACTACAAACTCGATTCATGAGGTCCATGAATACAGCTGGCGCATTAGTCAACCCAAACGGCATGACCAAAAATTCATAATGACCGTAGCGTGTCCGAAAAGCAGTTTTCGGAATATCTTCTTCTTTGACACGTAATTGATGATAGCCCGATCTTAAGTCGATTTTCGAGTACACACATGATCCTTGCAATTGATCAAATAAGTCATCAATTCTCGGTAGTGGATACCGATTCTTGATAGTTAACTTATTTAATTCATGATAATCTATACACATTCGGAAAGATCCATCTTTCTTTAACGGGTAGGTACTGTAATGACCCGGAAATTTCCGACCAAATTTAAACCTAAATCTCTATATGGTTCCGACACGATAAGCAAAGTCTGTTAGGTTGAGTTACAAAATTTTGAAACTGTTTACATGAATTCATATGACCTTTAACCATTTACGACGATTCACGAACTATTACATATAAAAAAATATATTTATATATAATACTTTGAAATATAGTTTGATATAATATATAATATATAATTATTAAATGATAAAAGAAATAATAAAATTTATTATTAAAATAAATCTATATATACATAAAAAGTATATTATATATATATATAAGAAATTTATTTATCATTAGAGTAATTATTATTGGACACATTTTTAGGAACTTAACATTATATTATTATCATTTATCTTTAACAACTTTGTTATTATTATTATTATTATTATTATTATTAATAAATATGATTTATTATTATTAATAACATATTTATAAATCGTTAAAATTTAAAAGTGACAGATATTAAGATTTAGGATTAATTATCAATACATATCATTATCTGCTTTTCCTATTTTTCTATCTAATTGTTAAGCTTGTGACACTAATCGACACACAGTTTCCTGTATAACACGATCGTTCTATTTATATTTGTTGATTCTCTGGATTTCGAATAGCAATCTCTAATTTCTGATTATTCACGATGATCAACACAAATTGCCATCTTCAAATAAAACAACATGAAAATAATCTGTAGTTTGTTGCTGCTACTACGTATGTTCCTACTCCTGGTTAACCTTCGAAACCCTTCAAACAAAACCCAAAACCACCCCAACCGAACCACCATTTCATCAGACCACCACCAACATCATTTTCCTTTCCTTCCATTTCGTTTCCTGTCTCTTCCTTCTGTCGCTGATATCACAGCAGTTAAAGTATCAGTTTCTGTTTAATGGAGTATTATAGGTTTCTATCTCTAGGTGTGGATCGAAATTGTGTGATGAGGAAGAGATAGAGGTTGATAAAAGCTGTACACATCACCAACTTCCTTTTGTGAGTGGTTGTTGTTGTCTGACTAAAAAGAAAAGAAAGACCCTACTTGCCCCACTAGCGTTTCCTATCTTGTTCCTTTTTCTTGTTCATTCCTTTCGTTTTCTTCCAGCTGGCTATTCGTTTTTTTTAAACTGCACCGAATTATTAAACAACCACCTCAAATTATTTGGGCTTCTTGGGCAAATCTTAAATATATAGCATGTTGGGCCGAACAAATTCTCTCTTGGACTAGACGATTTGGACCATTTAAATCTTGAGTTGTTGGGTCAAGACCCATTCCAAGTACCTGTTAAACCACGATGATAATGATGATTATGATGGTTGATAAATGATGATGATGTTTACGAATATCAAATGATATAGAGGTGATGGTGATTAAGATTAAGAATATGTGATAATGTTATATATGTTTACGTGGGATATGGGAGATCGAGATGTAAAGGTTATTGCGTTGTGATAATGGTTTAGTGATGATTATGATCGTGATTATGATTATGGTTATGATAGGTGATGGTTCAATGATTATGGCATGATAAATAAATAATGATAATAATTGATGATTATTATAGTTATGTGATGATAACGATGATTAGATGTGATGATGTTAAGTGGTGTAAGTGAGGATGATTATGAAACACGATAATGCTATATTAATATGATTAGGATAGATGAAAATAGCGAAAACGATTATGATGATGACTAATGATGGAAATTAAAATAGTATTGACGATAGGGTTTGTGGTGTTGAGAAGACAACTAGGAGATACGGGTTAAATAGATATAGACTACGAGCTAAAACAGAAAGTATCGGGTAGAGAAACGGTTTGGATATGATATAGGGTTAGCGGGACGTCGCGGATTCAAACCCGGACTTGGGCATTTTTAAGAAACGAGTTCCTTAAGGTAGTTTACTTATTACCCATTATTATTGTTATTATTATTATATATTATCATTACTACTAAAATTAATATTATAAACAAAAATATCATTATTATTATTATTATCATTATTATTATTATTAAAAGTAACATTATTATTAAAACTATCGTTATAATTAAAGTTAACATTTAAAAGCATCATCAAAAGTATTATTATTATGAGTATCATTATTTATAATATGTTATTATTACTACAAATAAAATGACTAGTATTATTATCAAAATTAGTATTGTCATTATTAAAACAAATTATTATTATAATTAACACTATTTTCAGTATTAATAATGTCACTATTTTAACAAACCAAAAGTTATTTATATATCAAATAACTATATAAATATTACATTTCTATTTTAAATAAGTAATATATATAATTAAAATATACAAACATGTTTGACTATTATTATATGTTAATTATATGTGTTAATATATATACTTAATATAGGTTCGTGAATTCGAGGCCAACCTTACACTTGTTCAATGATGTTATATGTATTTTTACTACAAAATACAATATGGTGAGTATATAGTCCCTTTTAAACTCTAAATATTTTGGGATGAGAATACATGCATTTTATGATTTACGTTATGGACACAAGTGATCAAAAATAAATTCTATGTTGAGTTGTACCATGGCATATTTCTTTATACTTGGTAGCTAATATTTACATGGGCCAGTGTAAACGTGAATCCTGTTGATAGATCTATCGGGCCTGACAACCCCAACCGGGCTGGACGACCAGTTTTTAACGGTTGCACAGTACTTCGTTTCTGTATACTACACTTGGTACGGTGTAGCGGTTTTTTAAGAATATGCTGCGATGATTTAAATGTTAAGTATGGTTACCAAGTGCTCAACTACTTTTACATACACTTGCGAGTGTATTATGTTTAAATATATGAAATCTTGTTGTCCATAGTTATAACGCTGCTAGCATCAAACCTATATCTCACCAACTTTATGTTGACATTTTAAAGCATGTTATTCTCAGGTACAAATTAAGTCTTCCGCTGTGAATAAACATGCTTTAAAGTGTCAACCAAAAGGTTGGTGAGTTCATTAGTTTATCATAATCCATCATTTCCGTAATAGTAATAGACCACAAGATTTCAGTTTCTATAAATATCCGTACACTCGCAAGTGTATAAAAGTATTCTATAAGTTGTAGGCACCCGGTAACAAGCCTTAACGTTCATGTTTTACCCTCTGAAGTACACCAGATCAGGTGTGTTTAATATAACCTCGAAGTACTAAAGCATCCCATAGTCAGGATGGGGTTTGTCAGGCCCAATAGATCTATCTTTAGGATTCGCGCCTACCGTACATAGACAAGTAGTTTAATGTTACCAAGCTAAGGGTATATTTCTGGTTTAAACCCACGTAGAATTAGTTTTAGTACTTGTGTCTATTTCGTAAAACATTTATAAAACAGCGCATGTATTCTCAGCCCAAAAATATATATTGCAAAAGCAATTAAAAAGGGAGCAAATGAAACTCACAATACTGTATTTCGTAGCAATTATGTATATGACGGCACTGAACAAGTGCAGGGTTTGTCTCGGATTCACGAACCTATATTAAGTATATATATTTATATGTTGGTCAATATCTGTCTAACAATTTAGGTCAAGTCGTAGTGTATCACAATCCTAATGCTCGAGACCGACATGCAAAAGTCAACAAAAGTCAACTTGACCCAAAATGACTTTCAAAATCTATACATGTTTATTATATAACTTATATATAGTAGTTTTATATATTTAAATATATTTATCAGATCTTATTATACTAAATAATACAAGTCATTTATTAATAAATAAAAATTTATATTAAAATTCATATATGATAAAAATATACTTTTATATATCTTAAGTAATATAATTTATAAAATTGACTTAATATCATAAAAATATAGTGGTATGTATTATTAATGTAATTACATTACGTGTGGTAAAAATATCTTTGTACGCATATTTATTTGATAAAATAATATTGATAATAATAATAATGATAAAAATAATAAAATGACAGTTTCAATAAAAATATTAATTTTTTGTAATAAAGATAATTTTAGTAATAACATCAACTGATAACAGTTATAATAATCGTTTTAATAATAATATTAAAATTAATAATAATTCAGTTGACCATATCTTTTAATCCGTTCATCGAAACCACACGATTTCTAAATGAAAAGTTATTAATTTTTTTCTTCAGCTTTTCAACGACATGCATATCATATAACTTATCTCAGTAGCATATGTATCAAATTCGTGATTTATCATAAACTATTTAACGACGAAACTAAGCATACAAACATGCATAATCATATATACTCGAGCACTAGTCAGGGATACACTATTAATATATAAAAGATAAGATATGAATGCTCACGTATCAATATTGTGATTCAATATTGCAGGAAAGTACGTAGACGCAACAAAAATGATAAACGTTAGGTTGACCTCACGAGCAATACCCTCGATCAATACCCATAACCTTCATAGCTATAACCCATAATTTCCTTAGCTATATCCCATTTGAAAACTTATTTTGAAATCGTCTGAATATAACTCCGTCGTAGTATTTTATGTATACTAATAATATCTTGAAATAGTACTAAGTAAATATATATATATATATATGTAATTCGATTGAGAGAGTTTAGAGAAATATATTTTCAAGTTTCTATGAAATAATGAAACCTATTGAATTCTATTTATAATAGATTTTTGAATTATTAAAGTGAATTATTAAATTATGAATTATTAAAGTGAATTATTAAAGTATGAATTATTAAAGTGAATTATTAAAGTATGAATTATTAAAGTGAATTATTAAAGTATGAATTATTAAAGTTAAAGTAAAGTAAAAGTAAAGTAAAGGTAAAGTTAAAGTATAGTAAAAGTATAAAACTATGTACGTATAATACGCGTATAAAAATATATAATATTAATTTAAATCGTTATATATATTTAATAAAATAAAATATAAATATCATTATCTTTATCATACTGGTTAAGTAATGAGTTGTCAAAAAGAATTGATTTCTTAAATCACAGTGGACCTTATAACATAGGCCCGTAATCATATCATAATGTATCTGATAATTCAATCATTTGATATTATCTCTTAATTCTGTCGATAAATATATCGAAACAAATATGTTCATGTAAAGTATCATATATCTAATACTTTGTTAATGTTTTCAGTTAATATTATATATTATATATACATATCTATATACACATAATTGTTCGTGAATCGTCGAGCACGGTCAAAGGGTAATTGATTACATGAATGTAGTTCCAAACTTTTTAAGATTCAACATTACAAATTCTGCTTATCGTGTCGGAAACATATAAAGGTTAAGTTTAAATTTGGTCGGAAATTTCCGGGTCGTCACAGTACCTACCCGTTAAAGAAATTTCGTCCCGAAATTTGATCGACTCCAAGTAATGTCCTTAAAATGAGCTAATGCACAGCGGAAGGTTTCTTTCATACCTGAGAATAAACATGCTTAAAAGTGTCAACCAAAAAGGTTGGTGAGTTCATAGGTTTATCATAACAATCATTTCAATATCTTAATAGACCACGAGATTTCATATACATAAACGTTTTAATAAAAATATTCTAAGTGGTTGAGCACTTGGTAACCATACTTAACATTTAATCAACGTCGCATATTCCCTTTATTATGAAATCTCACTACACTGTACCAAGTGTAGTCACGAAACGAAGTACTGTGCAACCGTTGAATACTGGTCGTCCAGTCCGGTTGGGGTTGTCATGCCCGATAGATCTATCAACAGGATTCGCGTTTACAATACCCATGTAAATAGTAGTTACCAAGCTACAGGGAAGTATGCCAGTGGTACAACTCAACGTAGAATGTATTTTTAAGTACTTGTGTCTATTTCGTAAACAATTATAAAAAAACAGCGCATGTATTCTCAGCCCAAACATATATATTGCAAAAGCAATTAAAAAGGGAGCAAATGAAACTCACCGTACTGTATTTCGTAGTAAAAATACATATAACATCATTAAACAAGTGTAAGGTTGGCCTCGGATTCGCGAACCTATATTCAGTTATGTATATTAACACATGTTACTGTAATCAAACAAATTTTTTTTTATATATTATTAGAGATTTAATTGTTATTTTAATTAGGTTTTTCATTAATAACCTTATTAATTATATTTATTAATATGTATTATAAAAGTATTAATATGTTATGTGTAGTAAATATAGTTTTATATAACTAATAGTTATTTGATAAAATAATATTGATAATGATATTGATAATATAAAAATAATAATATTAATGTCAAAATAATAATAAGGATAGTAATAATAATAATTTTGATAAAAATGATAATTTCTCTAATAATGATAATAATAATAGTAAAAAAATGATACTTTTAATAAAAATGATAGTTTTTAATAAAAATGATACTAATAATATTAATGATATTATTAATAATAATTTTAATAATATTAATACTAACAATAATAATAATAATACTAATAATAATAATAATAAATAGATAAATAACTACCTTAAGGAAGTAGCCCTTAAAGAAAATGCCCAAGTCGGGAATTGAACCCGCGACGTCTCGCTAACCAGATAACATCCTTAATCATTACACTACTCGTTCATTTCTGGTTTAATTCACAACTTGATTCTATTTAACCATTTTATCACTTTCAAACCATAATCATTCTTATCATCATCATAAACAAACTCATTACACTATCATCTTATCTTAATCACCATCACAGTAGTCTAGTTCAATCACAGCGTCATCGCATTTTTCTTTTAACATCACCATCATTAATCCTCCTAATCAACATACGATCATCATTTCTGCCTCATCCTTAATATCATCGCGATTCATTCATGGTTCTCACGGCTCACGGTCACCATCATCATTTTAATCCTAAGCTTATCATCAATATCAATTCCTATCATTATCATCAATGGATTACGTTTATCATCGTGATCCCTCGTACATTACTTAAGCCACAAAACTCGTTTACTTAAGATGGTTTCTTATTAGTCAGGCCCAAATAAGGAAAACAATTACGACCCAATGACTACATATACCCAACAAAGATTAATACATGGTTAATGATTAAAACCGTCGTCCCAATTAGAATTTCATCAGTTTCTGCTTTTGATTCGAAGTCACACCCTATCACTTTCATCTATATTATTTTTATATGACATATTGGCATCATGCCACTTTATAAAGTCAAGTGGATTTAGAAAGTGTCTGCCATAAACAAAAACAAACTACACGTTTCCACTTTTACGTCCAAGTAATATTGTGTACCATCATATATATATTTTTTTTGTAATTGTGAGTATTAATGAATTTGTGTCCCCACAAACACAACTTGGAAAAGCTTACAGCCCATGATTTCAATATAACTGCCAGTTGTCGAATTCTACATGAAATCTTCGAATATATATATAAATATGATTAAGCTTCACAAGTAATTAATCTAGCTTCTCAGGTTCTGAAAACTCCATGTTTCGACATCATTAAACCGAGCAAGGTTTGATTGGTGTGCGGTTGGGTGGTGATCATGGTGGTGTCCGGTGAGAGAGGTGATGTCGAGTTTCCTTCAAGAGTGGTGGTGGATAATAAAGGTGGCTGTGGGTGACGGGTTTAAAAAAAAATGAAGAAGAGTTAGCGAGGATTTTTAAATCGAATCAGAAAAATATACATAGCAGCAACAATTAAATGGGTTTAAGGTGGTATTAGGGTGATGGTACGGTGGTGTTGGCCAAGGGTGACCGATGGTGTTTTAGGCGGTTTTTTGACAGACATAGAAGTAAGTGTAATAGGAGGGTGACAAGAGTGGTGATGGGTTTAATTTTGATAGGAGAGAAGAGAAGATGGTATGTGAGGGTGGTGATGTTCTTAAACCAAAAAGCAGTAGGCTAGCAGTCGTAGTTTTTAAATGAACGTTTCATGGTGATTTTCGATTATGTTGTAGATTGGTTCATGGATCTTGTGGTTTGGTCAGTTCAACGAAGAGGGAAAGAAAATAATAACAAAAGCAAACAAAACACAGGTTTGTAGCAAGAACAAATAGTAAAACGGGTGTTAGTGGTGACTTTTGGTGATCGTGAAACAACACAACAGAAACAAAATAACGCAGGTGTGGTTTATGGTTTAAGGTGATGGTGTTGGTAACTTGGTTCTTGAACCGAAACAAACTATAGTTCGCAACCGGGTGTGATTGATTGAAGCTATAAGCATATATATATATATATATATATATATATATATATATATATATATATATATATATATATATATATATATATATATATATATATATATATATATATATATATATAGTAAGAGATAATGAAAATGATGGTTGGCGGTTTAGGTGACGATGAGTTGTTCATGATGATCGAAGGTGGTGGCAAGTGGTGGCTTGGTGGTTACTATAGTGAATCGTAGAAGAGAAGAAAACAAATGGGTGAATATATGGTTCATGTGTGCACTACCTATGTATGTATATATAACATGTGGAATTTAGATATTTTGAAGAGAAACAAAAACATTAACAGTATAAAAATTGACAATATAAATCACAGATTTAATTACTATTAGTCTGCCGACACATTAAGTAGGTATAATATCGTGGTCCGTTGATAATTAGTGGGGGATAAAAGTATTCCGAAATATTCCCAAATTTTTGGATTGACTATATTTAATTATTTCACTCATTACCTGTTTGGAACCTGATCAAAAAGGTTCGAAAATTATTTATTTTCTGTTCCGATTTGTATGTACGGAGTACTAATATTTAGACTTAAAAAAAGGTAAAAATACTTTTAACAAATCTAAAATCTTCGTAATCGATTTACAGTTCAGCTTTTATTTTAATCCTTCATAAACATGTACTATATCTATATTAAAACTAACAAAACGTCAACCGAGTGTTACTGACATTTACTAATTAAGCTCGAAATCATTTATTGTTAATATATTCTCTTTCTATATATATAAACAGTTGTAAATAGCAAGTTTAACTACTAAAATGAATATATTATATATTCTTAAACAAATAGATTTAATATTATTTATATATTTACAAGTAATATTTATACACATATATATGTATAATAGTTTTCATTACATCGCGTATTATTTTACGTATTTATTTCCAAAAATTTAATCATACAATAGTTACAATAATGTTTCAAATTATTATATATTTATATATGTATTTTTTTAAAAATAATTGTTCGTGAAACGTCGGAAATGGTCGAAGTCTAATGAATATACGAAAATAGTTCAAAAATTTTGAGACGCAACATTACGGACTTTGCTTATCATGTCCGAATTATGAAATCGTATCGAGAATTTGGTTTAAAATTAGTCGAAATTTTCCGGGTCGTGACAGTACCCACCCGTTAAAGAAATTTCGTCCCGAAATTTGATCGAGGTCGTCATGGCTAACAATAAGAATGTTTTTTTTTTCATGACGAATATGAATAGGGTTTTATCATTTTCGATTAATATGGATAAAACGATTCGATCATGCGAAGCGTACGAGTGAAGCTATCACAAAAGAGTGAAATGAAGTGATTAGTGGTTCGTCTTAACTTCTGACATAGTCAAGGTTGATTTTTCAGAATTCAAGGAATTTAAAGAAATCTTCTAATAAAAAAAATGTAATTTCATGATTTATTAGCAGATTATTGGAAGAACAGAAATATCAAGGAAATAATCAGTGATATGCTTAGAGATTAAGTAGAATGAAAGAGTTATGTAACATGGCACATGATGATGATAAGGTCTGTAAATCATCATCACGTTACATTAGAAATTTAGCATGTCTTACTGTAATATAATCACATTGGCCCGGCGTCATTATATTATACTAACTCATGCTTCAATTCCCAACACTTCTCTAAGAAATCATTCATAATTTAAACTCGATTGTTACAGAATATAGAAACTAAAACAGTTTCTTTTATGATGTAATATAGATAGCACGAAGAGATAAATAATTTCGGACAAAGATATCAATGAAGGTATCTTGAGAAATATCGAAGATATTTATAACGAAAGATATGATGATATCTTAGAATTTAAAATATTTATGATCAGAAGATGATGAAGAAATTCGTCCGCAAGGATTTAGACTAATTAAGGAGCTAGAGATTTTGTCAGATATCTGGATTCGTTAAGTACAGGTTTAATCCTGGTGATTTGTCTACAGACTCCTTCATGGTGTGCTCAATCCTATTTTCAGTACCAAATTTTCTATCGAGCGTTCCTAACACTTCCTTCTTTATCATCAACTTTTGGCCATTAAGACCATCTATAACATGCTGCTTCGTCAGCATTTAAAATTTCCGGATCTGGATCATTGGTTATCAAACCGAGGGGTTTTAAGAGAATTGTGTTTTTAGATGATTAAACGCTGATGGTAATATGGTGGAATATAAAAGGTTCTCCAGTAATGATGATGAAGTGCAACTTATATACCAAAGTTATAATATGGTTTGTTCGAATGAAAAGTCGAAGTTGATTTGCTGAAGCTGTGACAAAATTGGCTACTTTGGAAAGGGATTGCAAAGTGATTTTCGGTAGTAACATCGCCAAAGGAGCTAGCGCAGATATATGTTAAACCTTTACTCAAATTCCAAGAGTTTCTCAGTTGCATAACTGTATGCATAAATATTTTCTTCCGTAGATGAAGTGCGGTTGGTTCATCCTCTCGATCGAGGTGTTTTCAAGAATCGTGAAAGGTTTGAACGCAGATTGTAATCGTCAAGATACAATGAGGTTTAGGATGAAATCAAGTGGCAAACTTGAAGAATTATTTAGTTTCATATGTTATAATCAGTATTTTAATTTTATTTTAATTGTCCACTGTTATTAGTCCATAGTCGATAGTCCGCAGTAACAGTCCAATAATTCATATATATTTTAATATTTAATATTCGAATTAATTAATACGTTTCGTGACCCGTATACGTCTCAGACTCGATCACAACTCAAACTATATATATTATTGTAGAATCAACCTTAACCCTGTATAGCTAACTCCCGCATTACTGCATATAGAGTGTCTATGGTTATTCTAAAGAATATATATAGATGCGTCGATATGATATGTCAAAACCTTGTATACGTGTCCCGATATTTAAAGTGCGTAAAAATAAATAACAAAAATTAAATGACGATAAATAAAGTGCGTAAAGTAAATAAGTGAAACTAAATGACGATAAATAAAATTGCGAGAATGTAAATTGCGATAAATAAATTGCGATAAATAAAATGTAATCAGTTAGCTAGGAACAGTTAGCGTGGATTCTTAAAAAAATTTCTCATAGTTAATTTGTTTGTTTCTAACAAATTTTATTTTTGTCCAATGCTTTCTTCATTATGCCACTTGTTGAATTCTGATAGGTCAAAATCCAAATATGAAATTTAATGAAAATGGTTACTCTGTGGTAAACGGATTCATATGTCGGTGGATGTAAGTAGGATAATAAATGACCGTTGAATCATATTCGAAGAATGTACAATGTAACTTATTAAAGTGACATCTGAATATTCCTCGGGTATTACCTACCCGTTAAAATATTTTCACCATTAACAGTTTGTACGAAAGAATTTTTAATTACAATCTTTATCAAAATATACTTACATATATATTTTCTTCAGATGTGATCATGGATTTAATGAGTCAATATGATATTAGACTCATTTGATTTACCATTAGAATAAGAATATATAATCTCTAAAACATTAGAGATTACATAATCGTCATGTAGAACAAAGGTAATTGATATAGAACGATATGTAGAATCAAAGATAGTTGGTTTAGAATGATACGTAGAACGAAAATTATGCTCGAGGTACAGAATGAGATGTTGAGGTGTGGATTGTTGATGGTACTGGTGCTGTTACTGATGGTACTGTTGGTGCCGGTAATGTTGCTGAAGCTGCTACATTTTGCACCATGTTTTCCAAGGCTACAACTCGAGCGCAAAGCTCATTAACTTCTTCTTTTACGCCGGGATGATTGTCGGTTCGGACGAGCGGATGAATGAGGTTTAGAATTTTAGATAGAAGATAATCGTGATGAGATACTCTGGAAATGAGTGTGAAAATGGTGTTTCGAATTGGTTCGCCGGTAAGTGCTTCAGGTTCATTGCCAAAAGGAAAATTTGGTTGGTGAAAAGGATCGCCTTCTTCTCGTCTCCATTGATTAAGTCGACTACGAACACATCAGATGAATTGGGGATGGATGACTGGGTGATTCATTCTGGTGACGCTGCTTTCGGAGCTTAGGTGAAACTCCATATCGGAATCTGAGAGGCTTGAACTAGTGGTGAGTTCCATTTTGCTCAGTTAGATAAAGAGTTTTTGGTATGAAATGATTTTCGGATATCAGATGATATTCTAATTACATAGAATATCTATGTATAGTACAGAATATCTCGTAGATTACGGAGAGAATTAAGGAAACGTGTCAGATAAAGTCTACAGTAACAGATACGCTAAGATATAAAATTTTCTGTACACTATCTATCAAATAAGTGCAGGAAGTCGTGTCTAGACTTAGGAAAGGTAAGCAGGTAATTTTCCACTAGGAATGACAAACAATACTTATAATATGTGCTAATTCCTTTAGTGTTATTATTACCCAAAAATAATTTGGTAATCCCTTTCAAAGTAGCCAATTTTTTCACGGCTTCAGCAAGTCAACTTCGACTTTTCGTTCAAAACAACCTTATTATAACTTTAATATATATGCATGCTCATTTATTGTTACTAGGGAACCTTTCATATTCTGTGACGACCCGTCCTTATCCACCTGGACGAAGTCATCAACATTTGGTCCCATTGCGATGATCGACTCCAAGCAATGTCCTTAAATTGAGCAAATGCACAGCGGAAGACTTAATTCGTACCTGAGAATAAACATGCTTAAAAGTGTCAACCAAAAGGTTGGTGAGTTCATAGGTTTATCGTATCAATTATTTCAATATATTAATAGACCACAAGATTTCATAATCATAAACATAATACACTCGCAAGTGTATGTAAAGCATTCTAAGTGGTTGAGCACTTGGTAACCATACTTAACATTTAATCAACGTCACATATTCGCTTTATTATGAAATCTTACTACACCGTACCAAGTATAGTCACCGAAACGAAGTACTGTGCAACCGTTGAATACTGGTCGTCCAGTCCGGTTGGGGTTGTCAGGCCCGATAGATCTATCAACAGGATTCGCGTTTACAATACCACATGTAAATAGTAGTTACCAAGCTACAGGGAAGTATGCCAGTGGTACAACTCAACGTAGAATATATTTTTAAGTACTTGTGTCTATTTCGTAAACATTTATAAAAGCAGCGCATGTATTCTCAGCCCAAAAATATATATATTGCAAAAGCAACTAAAAAGGAAGCAAATGAAACTCACCTAATGTATTTTGTAGTAAAAATACATATGACGACATTGAACAAGTATAGGGTTGGCCTCGGATTCACGAACCTATATCATTTGTATATTTATCAATATACATATTTATAATCGAATAAATATATATATTAATTTATTAGTTATATCCTTTTTATAATAACAATATATATGTTTTGTATATTCATTTTGTACATAAAATATTAAATTTTGTTATGTTATATGTATTAGATATATTTATATATAAATATCATTTGTTTGTTAGTACTAAGATAATATGTTAAGTGATAACAATAAGAATAATAATAATACTAATATTAATAATAATGATAATAGTGTTAATAATCCTATACGATAATATTAACGATAGTTTTTATAATAAATCTCATAGTAATGGTAATAATAGTAGTTTTTAATAAAATGAAAAGTTTAACAATAATAATAATAATAAAAATAATAATTTTGATAATATAACATAATACTTAATAATAATAATTATTATAGCAATCTTATTACTAATGATAATCTAATAATACTTTTGTTAATAATAATAATAATAATAATAATAATAATAATAATAATAATGATGATGATGATGATGATAATAATAATAATAATAATAATAATAATAATAATAATACTAATAACAATAATATTAATAATAGTAATAATGGCTACCTCAAAGCTTTTTAAAAAAAAAAAGGCCATTGCTGGGACTCGAACCCACGACCTCCTCGCTACCCACGCACATGACCCCCTCGCTACCCACGCACATAACCATCAAGCTATCGCCTGTTTTTCTGATTTAATATGTTGCTCGATTATATTTAACCCGTTAAAATTAAATTAAAAGTCTGGCCCAACATAAACTTCATAAGTCCAAGATACAACGGCCCAATGATTAAGTTATCTATGTCCAAGATACCAAATCCAATAACGTTTTAATTTAAATTGGCACGATGGATTTGTGGGATTCGTCTGGTGATAGAACACAGCGTAATATCATCTCATTCATGATAATCATCATCATAACATCATACGTCATTATTAACTCATGATCATTAATATCATCTTGTATCAACAGCGATTATCATCATCTTCACCATAATAATCATCGTTCTAAATTTATTTTCGTGAATTTCACAATTTCATAACCATAATCTATAACATCATCAAATAATAACAGTATCATCGACTATCCTTCTGTCCCTTCTTCTTCGTTCATAAAATTCATCATCATTCTTATTTATCGTATTAACCTACTAGAAACAAGAGTGGGTCACGGCCCGATTTGTAATTTCAGTTTTTCTTGCCCAACGTTTAAGACAATAAACGGCTCAACAAAAAGAAACTCAGCCTATCTACCACCATAAGTAAACGGCCCAAAACAGTTTTATGTCAAAACATAGGTGGCCCGACAACCCATCCTTGTATCAATCAATATTCAAACACAAGTCTGTTAAGGGTTGTTCGGCCAATCACTTTTCAACCATCCCAGCTGTAGGTCAATATCATACAACCTTTCTTTATCTAATTCCCTTTTTTTTTTAAAGGTAGTTAGTGGAACATGTGTAGATGTCAGCTCATCCAAAAGGAATAACTTATTCCTCCTTTATAACAGAATCGTAATATTGATAGCAACAAATTTAATTGGCATAGATGGGTTCTTGTAGACTTTTAAACAAGAAAAGAATGGAAAGTGAAATAGCGTAGTAATCAGTAGCAGGAGGATGGTGGTGTTAACTTTTGTTTCGTCGGTGTTTGGGGAATACTCGTATGTTGCAACAACACATAGCTTCGAATTAAAAGTGAATGTGTTGTGTTCGATGGAAGAAACAGATGGCGAGTAGAAAGAAGAATAAGAAAATATAACAGGTTGGTTGACAATGGTTCTTCAATTTTTGAACGAAGGTGGTGGTGTTTGCCCGATATGGCAGTGATGGTGGTTGTGAAGTGTATTTGCACAAAGGAAGGTGATCATATGTGGTGTGTGGTTGTATCTATCAAAGATTTTATGTAATACTCCGTAATTAATATAATACCAAGTTGATCTCTCTATCGATGTGTAATATGTATGTATGTACATATATAAAGTTAAAGGTGATGGTGAGGTTGTAACAACAAAAGAAATAATGCAAGTAGGTGATAGGAAATAGATATTGGGTTCCACAAAAATAAAGTGAAACATGATACAATGAACAAAGTGGCCACCCGTGATAATTGTTGTCTTTTTTTTATGATTTAGAAAACATGATTGATACAATTGTAAGAATGCTTACACGGGTGATGAGCTTACCTACCGTCTGCTTTGTTGTGTACCATTTAGTGCCTAGGCAACAATTGCAAGTCGTTTTCTTTTCACCAACAACATAAATTATTAATTTATTTTGTACACTCGAATTTTGGTTTAATTAAATAAGGTTTTACAGAATACTTGTTAAGGTATATGATTATGAATCGTCTATTAACAACATATCATCCTCATTAATAGTACTCCGTAACATTTTATAGAACAACCTTAATATAATGTAAGTATCTTAGGAATCGTCTTAGAGTGACCAAAATGGATTTGTAGTCCGTTGATAATCAGGGACGGATAAAAGTCTTCAGAAAAATCCCAAATTTTTACGGTAATTATCCTTATTTATTTCAGTCATTATGGTATAAAAAGTGGTCATTAATTATTTACAATTAATAAATAAAAATTAAATTAATTATTAGCTCCCAACCCCAAGTAAAAATACTAAATGTTAAAACTAATCAAATAGATTCTAATTATATTTTTAACAAAGCTATAATTCATATAACTTATTTTCGGATCACCTTTTTTTTTAAATCATATAAGTTCTTTTTTTTAACTCATTTAATATCGATCGAATGATAAATGAGTGTCACTGTCGTTTACTAAATAGATTTGAAATTACAAAATATATATTTAATATACTATATTTATATATATGTGTTTTAAATAATAATTATCATAATCATAATATCATATTTTTATTTTTTTATTTTACATAATTAATTTTAATAACAACAACATATAATATTTCAAATTATATTTTCAATTATTATTTATATATATATATGTATATATATATACACCCATATCTATTTACAAATAGTTATTTGTGAATCGTCGGGAACAGTCGATGGTCAATTGAATGTACAAAAATAGTTCAAAATTTTGAGACGCAACATAACAGACTTTGCTTATCATGTCAGAATTATGAAATCGTATCGTGAATTTGGTTCAAAATTAGTCGAAATTTTCCGGGTCACTACAGTACCTACCCGTTAAAGAAATTTCATCCCGAAATTTGAGTGAGGTCGTCATGGCTAATAATAAAAATGTTTTTATGACGAATATGAGTTGATAACTAGAGTTTTATCATTTTTGACTAATATAGATAAAACGATTTGATTATGTGAAGCGTACGAGTGAAGCTGTCACAAAAGAGTGAATAAAGTTTCATCTTAACTTTTGACGTAGTCACTATTGAATTTAGGAAAATAAGGTTCGTCTTAACTGTTGACGCTGTCTCGATTGAATTTAGAAGATAAGGTGCGTCTTTAATTTTGACGTTGTCTTGGTTGAATTCTAGAATTCAAGGGATTTCAAAGAAAATCTTCGAAATCTAAAAGATATGATTCTTCGGTAAATGAGGAAATTAGGATCTCTTTAATTAAATGCGATGATCTGCCTTGATTGCTCTGTCTGATATTTCCACTATAAATTTATCTCCTCCGTTCTTATTATTTTCACCACTCCAATACTTCTTTCCTCGATCCATACTTTCAATGATTGTGAAGAAGCTTAATCCAACTCTGGTTCTCAACCTCATTCTGACTATCGCAACAATCATTCTTCTATTCCAAATCCCACCAGAGGAATCTGTTTACTTCTACTTTGCTTTTGGGGTAATTGTGTTTATCATACTTACGTGTCTTTATATTGCTATTCGTATTAATGTACGCGGTTTGTGATTTCAGTGTTGTTGTCGAGTTTTATATCTTCCCTTATGTTTCGGAGCTCTTTGCCTTTTTATTCTCTTCTCGACCTCTAGTAAAGCGAGTAATAGTTCAGAATTCGTAAGTATGGAGTTTCGAATGATTATAGTAGTCTAAGCAGAAAGGAATGTATTAGCACGATTTGATTTGTCAAATTACCAGAATCCCTGAGGATGGAACTATCAAGAATATATTTTCTTGATATGTTCAGAGGTTAAGTAGAATGAAAGAGTTATGTAACATGGTTCTTGATAAAGGTATGATCTGTGATCCTTTATCACGTTCCATTAGAAACTCAGCATGACTTACTGTAATATAATCACGTTGGCCGGGCGTCATTATATTATACTAACCCATGTTTCAATTCCCAACACTTCTCCACAATTCATTCATAATTTATACTTAGATTTTTACAGAAGTTTCCAATATAATGGAATACAGAAAACACGAAGAGGTAGATAATTTCGGACAAGAATATTTATGAAAATATCCTCAGAAATATCGAAGATATTTATGATGATATTTTGGAATTTCTAAGTTCGAAGGTTGATGATGAAAAATTTTTCGCAAAATTTTAACATGAATTCGGAGCAAGGTATTCACTGAAGGTTTCATCGGATCCAGATTTATCTGTGTTCTTTGAATATAGGGTTTGGTCCTTGTATTTGTCCTTGGTCTCCTTCATGGTTAGCTCAATCCATTTTTCAGTACCAAATTTTCTATCGAGCGTTCCCAACACTCCATTCTTTATCATCAAACTCTTGGCCATGTAGGTCATCTAAAATTTTACTGTTTCGTCTACATTTAATGCGGCCATATCTGAATCATCGGTTATCAATCCGAGATGTTTTCAGAAGAATTGTGTTTTTAGATGATTAAACGCTGATGGTAGTATGGTGGAATATAAAAGGTTCTCTGGTAACAATAAATGAGCACGCATATATACCAAGGTTATAATAAGGTTGTTTTGAATGAAAAGTCGAAGTTGTCTTGCTGGAGATGTGACACAATTGGCTATTTTGAAAAAGAACTGCAAAGTTATTTTGGGTAATAATAACACTAAAGGAATTAGCATAGTTATATGTTAAACGTTTACTCAGTTTCCAAGAGTTTTTCAGGTGCATAACTATATGTATCAATCTTTTCTTTCGTAGATGAAGTGCGGTTGGTTCATCCTTTCGACTGAAGTGTTTTCAAGAATTATGAAATGTTTGAACGCAGATTGGAATCGTCAAGATATAAATGAGGTTTAAGATGAAATCAAGTGGCAAACTTGAAGAAATGTTTAACTGTAGAAGGTGTAACTTATTAACGATATTTTAAATCAAAATGAGTTATAATTAATATTTCCTACTCTTTTAATATGTTTTAATTGCCTAATTATAGTAGTTCAATATTAGTAGTTCAATAGTCCAATAGTTCAACCAATACTAATATATTATAAGGAAATAGTTATAACAGATATAGGAACAGTTAGCTAGGAACAGTTTGCTAGGATTTGTTTAGTATAGGTTTAAAATTTTACGTAATTAATTAATTGGTTACTAATCAGTTTTATTTTGTTCATTATTTTCTTTATTATGCCACTTGTCAAATCTTGACTTGGATTTTGATCGGCAGAAACCTGTATATGAAATTGAATTGGAATGAAAATGGTTATTCTTTGGTGAACGGATACGTATATGTGTGGATTTGAGCAGTATTGTTAATGACTGCTGAATCTAAATTGAAGAATGTACAATGTAACTTATTAATGTGAAATCTAAATATTCATCGGATATTACATACCCATTAAAATATTTTCACCATTAACAGTTTGTACGAAAGAATTTTTAATTACAATCTTTACGAAAACATATATACATATATATTTTCTTCAAATGAAATCATGGATTTATTGAGTTAATATGATATTAATCTCATTAGCTTTTCGATTTGAGCTAGAATAAGTAATCTCTAAAACTATTAGAAACCACATATTCTCCGCAGAATATTTCTTCAATGAAGTTACGGATCAATACTTCATCGTTAACTATTAGGAATCACATATTCTTCGTAGAATATTTCTTCAATGAAGTTATGCATCAATACTTCATCGTTCATTGTTGTTGGTACTCCTTGGTATCTATGGTGCGTATAATGTTGATATTCGAGGTACAGATTGTGATGTTAAAACTTGGGTAGTTGGTGGTACTGGTATTGATGTTGGTGGTACTGTTGGTGCCGTTGTTGAAGCTGGTAGGTTTTGCACCATATTTTCCAAATTGTTTACTCGAGCGCGAAGCTCATTGACTTCTTCTACTATATCGGGATGATTGTCGGTTCGGACGAGCGGGTGAATTAGATCTAGAATTTGCGATAGTATATAATCGTGACGAGATACTCTGGAAATGAGAGAGAAAATGGTGTTACGAATAGGTTCGCCGGTAAGTGCTTCTGGTTCATCACCCATAGGTGAATTCGGTTAGTGGAAAGGATCATCTTCTTCGCGTCTCCATTGATTAAGTAGGCTACGAACCCATCAGATGAATTGGGGATGGCTGGTTTGTTGATTCATTCTGGTGACACTGCTTTCGGAGCTTAAGTGAAACTTTATATCGGAATCCGAGGGACTTGAACTAGTGGCGAGTTCCATCTTGTATGGTTAGATAAAGAGTTTTCGATATGAAATGATTTTCGAATAACGGATGATATTCTAATTACATAGAATACCTAATATAGTACAGAAGATCCCGTAGATTACAGAGGGAATTAAGGAAACGTGTCAGACAAAGTTTTATAGTAACAGATACGCTAAGATATGAATTAGCAGATACGCTAACATATGAGTTTTGTCTATACACTAATCATGCAGTCAATGCAGTAAAATGTGTCTAAACTAAGTACAATGAGCAGCTAATTTCCTAAGGACGATAAGCAGGTAATTTTCGACACTAAACGATAAGCAAAGCTTTTGACATGCAGACACGGTCGAAGTCCAGACTCACTAATGCATCTAAACAACTATCAGTTAGACACACTAATGCAAGACCTGGTTCGCTAAGACCACCGCTCTGATACCACCTGTGACGACCCGTCCATATTCACCTGGACGAAGTCATCAACATTTGGTCCCATTGCGATGATCGACTCCAAGCAATGTCCTTAAATTGAGCAAATGCACAGCGGAAGACTTAATTCGTACCTGAGAATAAACATGCTTAAAAGTGTCAACCAAAAGGTTGGTGAGTTCATAGGTTTATCGTATCAATTATTTCAATATATTAATAGACCACAAGATTTCATAATCATAAACATAATACACTCGCAAGTGTATGTAAAGCATTCTAAGTGGTTGAGCACTTGGTAACCATACTTAACATTTAATCAACGTCGCATATTCCCTTTATTATGAAATCTTACTACACCGTACCAAGTATAGTCACCGAAACGAAGTACTGTGCAACCGTTGAATACTGGTCGTCCAGTCCGGTTGGGGTTGTCAGGCCCGATAGATCTATCAACAGGATTCGCGTTTACAATACCACATGTAAATAGTAGTTACCAAGCTACAGGGAAGTATGCCAGTGGTACAACTCAACGTAGAATATATTTTTAAGTACTTGTGTCTATTTCGTAAATATTTATAAAAGCAGCGCATGTATTCTCAGCCCAAAAATATATATATTGCAAAAGCAACTAAAAAGGAAGCAAATGAAACTCACCTAATGTATTTTGTAGTAAAAATACATATGACGACATTGAACAAGTATAGGGTTGGCCTCGGATTCACGAACCTATATCATTTGTATATTTATCAATATACATAGTTATAATCGAATAAATATATATATTAATTTATTAGTTATATCCTTTTTATAATAACAATATATATGTTTTGTATATTCATTTTGTACATAAAATATTAAATTTTGTTATGTTATATGTATTAGATATATTTATATATAAATATCATTTGTTTGTTAGTACTAAGATAATATGTTAAGTGATAACAATAATAATAATAATAATACTAATATTAATAATAATGATAATAGTGTTAATAATCCTATATGATAATATTAACGATAGTTTTTATAATAAATCTCATAGTAATGGTAATAATAGTAGTTTTTAATAAAATGAAAAGTTTAACAATAATAATAATAATAAAAATAATAATTTTGATAATATAAGATAATACTTAATAATAATAATTATTATAGCAATCTTATTACTAATGATAATCTAATAATACTTTTGTTAATAATAATAATAATAATAATAATAATAATAATAATAATAATAATAATGATGATGATGATGATGATAATAATAATAATAATAATAATAATAATAATAATAATAATAATAATAATAATACTAATAACAATAATATTAATAATAGTAATAATGGCTACCTCAAAGCTTTTTTTAAAAAAAAGGCCATTGCTGGGACTCGAACCCACGACCTCCTCGCTACCCACGCACATGACCTCCTCGCTACCCACGCACATAACCATCAAGCTATCGCCTGTTTTTCTGATTTAATATGTTGCTCGATTATATTTAACCCGTTAAAATTAAATTAAAAGTTTGGCCCAACATAAACTTCATAAGTCCAAGATACAACGGCCCAATGATTAAGTTATCTATGTCCAAGATACCAAATCCAATAACGTTTTAATTTAAATTGGCACGATGGATTTGTGGGATTCGTCTGGTGATAGAACACAGCGTAATATCATCTCATTCATGATAATCATCATCATAACATCATACATCATTATTAACTCATGATCATTAATATCATCTTGTATCAACAGCGATTATCATCATCTTCACTATAATAATCATCGTTCTAAATTTATTTTCGTGAATTTCACAATTTCATAACCATAATCTATAACATCATCAAATAATAACAGTATCATCGACTATCCTTCTGTCCCTTCTTCTTCGTTCATAAAATTCATCATCATTCTTATTTATCGTATTAACCTACTAGAAACAAGAGTGGGTCACGTCCCGATTTGTAATTTCAGTTTTTCTTGCCCAACGTTTAAGACAATAAACGGCTCAACAAAAAGAAACTCAGCCTATCTACCACCATAAGTAAACGGCCCAAAACAGTTTTATGTCAAAACATAGGTGGCCCGACAACCCATCCTTGTATCAATCAATATTCAAACACAAGTCTGTTAAGGGTTGTTCGGCCAATCACTTTTCAACCATCCCAGCTGTAGGTCAATATCATACAACCTTTCTTTATCTAATTCCCTTTTTTTTTTTAAAGGTAGTTAGTGGAACATGTGTAGATGTCAGCTCATCCAAAAGGAATAACTTATTCCTCCTTTATAACAGAATCGTAATATTGATAGCAACAAATTTAATTGGCATAGATGGGTTCTTGTAGACTTTTAAACAAGAAAAGAATGGAAAGTGAAATAGCGTAGTAATCAGTAGCAGGAGGATGGTGGTGTTAACTTTTGTTTCGTCGGTGTTTGGGGAATACTCGTATGTTGCAACAACACATAGCTTCGAATCAAAAGTGAATGTGTTGTGTTCGATGGAAGAAACAGATGGCGAGTAGAAAGAAGAATAAGAAAATATAACAGGTTGGTTGACAATGGTTCTTCAATTTTTGAACGAAGGTGGTGGTGTTTGCCCGATATGGCAGTGATGGTGGTTGTGAAGTGTATTTGCACAAAGGAAGGTGATCATATGTGGTGTGTGGTTGTATCTATCAAAGATTTTATGTAATACTCCGTAATTAATATAATACCAAGTTGATCTCTCTATCGATGTGTAATATGTATGTATGTACATATATAAAGTTAAAGGTGATGGTGAGGTTGTAACAACAAAATAAATAATGCAAGTAGGTGATAGGAAATAGATATTGGGTTCCACAAAAATAAAGTGAAACATGATACAATGAACAAAGTGGCCACCCGTGATAATTGTTGTCTTTTTTTTATGATTTAGAAAACATGATTGATACAATTGTAAGAATGCTTACACGGGTGATGAGCATACCTACCGTCTGCTTTGTTGTGTACCATTTAGTGCCTAGGCAACAATTGCAAGTCGTTTTCTTTTCACCAACAACATAAATTATTAATTTATTTTGTACACTCGAATTTTGGTTTAATTAAATAAGGTTTTACAGAATACTTGTTAAGGTATATGATTATGAATCGTCTATTAACAACATATCATCCTCATTAATAGTACTCCGTAACATTTTATAGAACAACCTTAAAATAATGTAAGTATCTTAGGAATTCTTCTTAGAGTGACCAAAATGGATTTGTAGTCCGTTGATAATCAGGGACGGATAAAAGTCTTCGGAAAAATCCCAAATTTTTACGGTAATTATCCTTATTTATTTCAGTCATTATGGTATAAAAAGTGGTCATTAATTATTTACAATTAATAAATAAAAATTAAATTAATTATTAGCTCCCAACCCCAAGTAAAAATACTAAATGTTAAAACTAATCAAATAGATTCTAATTATATTTTTAACAAAGCTATAATTCATATAACTTATTTTCGGATCACCTTTTTTTTTAAATCATATAAGTTCTTTTTTTTTAACTCATTTAATATCGATCGAATGATAAATGAGTGTCACTGTCGTTTACTAAATAGATTTGAAATTACAAAATATATATTTAATATACTATATTTATATATATGTGTTTTAAATAATAATTATCATAATCATAATATCATTTTTTTATTTTTTTATTTTACATAATTAATTTTAATAACAACAACATATAATATTTCAAATTATATTTTCAATTATTATTTATATATATATATGTATATATATATACACCCATATCTATTTACAAATAGTTATTTGTGAATCGTCGGGAACAGTCGATGGTCAATTGAATGTACAAAAATAGTTCAAAAATTTTGAGACGCAACATAACAGACTTTGCTTATCATGTCAGAATTATGAAATCGTATCGTGAATTTGGTTCAAAATTAGTCGAAATTTTCCGGGTCACTACATATTCCACCATATTACCATCAACGTTTAATCATTTAAAAACACAATTCTCCTTAAACCACCTCGGTTTGATTACCAATGACCCAGATCTGTTAACTTTGAAAATGCTGACGAAGCAGCATGTTGTAGATGGTCTTAATGGCCAAAAGTTGATGATAAAGAAGGAAGTATTAGGAACGCTCGATAGAAAATTTGGTACTGAAAAACGGATTGAGTTAACCATGAAGGAAACAAAGAACAAATACAAGGACCAAACCCTATATTCAAAGAATCCAGGTAATTCTGGATCCGCCGAAATCTTTAGAGAATATCTTGCTCCAAAGTAATGTTAAAATCTTACAGAAAATTTTTCTTTATCAACCTTTGAACTTAGAAATTCCAAAATATCATCATAAGATATCTTCGATATTTCTGAGGATATTTTCATAAATATTCTTGTCCGAAATTATCTACCTCTTCGCGTTTTCCGTATTCCATTATATTGGAAATTTCTGTAAAATTTAAGTATAAATTATGAGTGAATTGTGGAGAAATGTTGGAAATTGAAACATGGGTTAGTATAATATAATGACGCTTGGCCAACGTGATTATATTACAGTAAGTCATGCTAAATTTCTAATGTAACGTGATGATGATTCACAGGCCCTATCCTCATCATGTGCCATGTTACATGACTCTTTCATTCTACTTAAGCTTTAAGCATATCACTGAAATATTTCCTTGATATTTCTGTTCTTTCGTAATTCGAACAGGTTGCTAATAAATTGTGCTATTACATTCTCTTTCTGATCAGGAAGTTTCTATAAATTCCTTGAACTCTGGAAATCAAGCGTAACTACGTCAAAAGTTAAAACGAATCTATATGTCTTTATTTCAATCTTTTGTGATAGCTTCACTCGTACGCTTCGATTAATCGAATTATTTTATCAATATTACTCAATATTGATAAAACTCTATTTATCAACTCATATTCATCATGAAAATAATTTTTATTGTTAGCCATGACGACCTCGATCAAATTTCGGGGACGAAATTTCTTTAACGGGTAGGTACTGTCACGACCCGGAAAATTTCGACTAATTTTAAATCAAACTCTCAATACAATTTAGTATTTTTAACACAATAAGAAAAGTCTGTTAGGTTGAGTCTCAAAATTTTTGAACTGTTTCATATATTCAATTGACATTCGACCATTCCCGACGATTCACAAACAACTATTTGTAAATGGATATATATATATATGTATATAAATATTACTTGTAAATATGTATAATTGTATTAAATCTATTTATATATAATAAATTTATATAGTAAAACTTGCTATTAAACATTATATATATAGAGAGAGAGTATGTGAAAATAAATGATTTCGAGCCTAATTAGTAAACGTCAGTGACACTCGGTTGACGTTTCGTTAGTTTTAATATAGATATAATACATGTTTATGAAAGATTAAAATAAAAGTTGGAGTATAAATTAATTACGAAGATTTTAGATTTGTCAACAATATTTTTACCTTTTTAAGATTAAATTTTAGCACTCCGTACATATAAATTGGAACATAAAATAAATAATTATTGATGCTTTTAAAACTAACAAAATGTCAACCGAGTGTCACTGACGTTTACTAATTAGGCTCGAAATCATTCATTTTCTATTTACTCTCTCTTTATATATAATCAGTTTTAAATAACAAGTTTTATCACATAAATATATATAATATATTTTTAAACAAATAGATTTAATATTATTTTATATATCTACAAATAGTATTTATATACATATATATATATATATATATATATATATATCTATTTACATTTAATTGTTCGTGAATCGTCGAGAACAGTCGAAGGGTAATTGCATTCATATTCCGACCTCTCAACAATCAATCTTGTAACCGTTTTCTGTTTAAATGAAGATGATTATGAGTCGTGATGATGGTGGGATGATGAAAAAGATAAATGAATTACAAAATACCCCACCAATATACTTTCTGTTTTCGGTTTAGTCGACAGCTCAACACGTATTAGAATAAAAAAAATGCATTTTTCTAATTGTGGCCCCGTAGATTTTATGTAGGTGACCCATCATGTTTTAGAAGCATCACGGCCCAACTATTTTTCTTAGTGGCCTAATTGTTTGAGATTAATATTTGACGGTTACCAGTGCAAAGTAAATTACAGATGGGTAATTTAGTTAAATACACTTCAAATAAGTCAGAAAATCCATATGGTTCACGATGATGTGATGATCGAATATAAGTGATGATAAACGAGCGAAGAGGGTGATGTTAAGTGATGATGTGTATGATAATGATAGTCACGATGATGTTAGGATGATGATGGATGATATGATAACCGAATGATGATGAAGATGAGATGTTGATGACTAGGTTATGATGATGATGGAGCGAGATGTTGATGATGATGCGTATATTGAAGATGATGAGGAAACAATGAAAGCCATAATGAAGATGATCGAGAATATGATATAGTTGATGTTATAGATATAAATATCATGATGATTATGATACACGTATGATTATGATTATGATTATAATCATGATTATGATGAAAGAGTCGAAAGTGATATGTGTTACAATAGGATGATGATGATGATCATGATAACATGAATTAATGGTGACACATGATGGTATATATATATTCCTCCTATTTATTTATTTATTTTTATTATTATTATTATTATTATTATTATTATTATTATTATTATTATTATTACTATTATTATTATCAAAATTATTATTATAATTATCATTATTATATTTTAGTATTATTATTATCATTATTATTTTTATTAAAAGTAGCATTTTAATTAAAATTATCAAAATTATTATTTTATTAAAATGTCATTATTATTAAAACTATCATGCTTATTAAAAATTTATTATTTTTATTATTATTAGCAAATATTATTTTAAGCATTATTATCACTATTATGGTTTTTATTGTAAAAATAATACCACTTTTTATATAGTATTATTATTATTATTTATATCAAATAAATATTAAGTTATATGTATTATATTTATTATATATATTAATTATCCATAAATTAGTTAATTGAAATAGTTTATTAAGTAATTGATATATTAATATTAAGAACTTACTTAATTTTATAAATTGTAAAAATAATACCACTTTTTATATAGTATTATTATTATTATTATTATTTATATCAAATAAATATTAAGTTATATGTATTATATTTATTATATATATTAATTATCCATAAATTACTTAATTGAAATAGTTTATTAAGTAATTGATATATTAATATTAAGAACTTACTTAAGTTAATAAATATTTATTTATTTATTAACAAGATAGAAAATGAAAATATAAAGTATATTACTAATAATAATACATAAACTTATTTGATTACAATTATATGTATTAATAAGTATATATAATTGATATAGGTTCGTGAATTCGAGGCCAACCCTACTTTTGTTCAATGTCGTCATATGTATTTTTACTACAAAATACAGTATGGTGAGTTTCATTTGCTCCCTTTTTAATTGCTTTTGCAATATATACTTTTGGGCTGAGAATACATGCGCTGCTTTTATAAATGTTTACGAAATAGATACAAGTACTTAAAAATATATTCTACGTTAAGTTGTACCACTGGCATACTTCCCTGTAGCTTGGTAACTACTATTTACATGTGTTATTGTAAACGCGAATCCTGTTGATAGATCTATCGGGCCTGACAACCCCAACCGGACTGGACGACCAGTATTCAACGGTTGCACAGTACTTCGTTTTGTTACTACACTTGGTACAGTGTAGGGAGATTTCATAATAAAGGGAATATGCGACGTTGATTAAATGTTAAGTATGGTTACCAAGTGCTCAACCACTTAGAATGCTTTACATACACTTGCGAGTGTATTATGTTTATGATTATGAAATCTTGTGGACTATTAATATATTGAAATGATTGTTATGATAAACCTATGAACTCACCAACCTTTTGGTTGACAATTTAAAGCATGTTTATTCTCAGGTACGAATTAAGCCTTCCGCTGTGCATTTGCTCATTTTAAGGACATTACTTGGAGTCGATCATCGCAATGGGACCAAATGTTGATGACTTCGTCCAGGAGGATAAGGACGGGTTGTTACAGTTGGTATCTTAACATAGATGGATGATGAAGAAGATTTGTCTGTGAAGGTTTAGAATAAGAAGTAAGGTGTTTGCTAACTATTTCAGTAGACACTGAATCATTTGGATCCTTTGAAGGCAGGTTTAGTCTTTGTGATTTGTCCACAGCCTCCTTCATGGTCTGCTCAATCTGTTTTCCAGTTTCAAACCTTCTCTTTTTCTCAGCTTTACCATCATACTATTCTTTATCATCAAACTTTTGACTGTTAAAGTCATTTACAGTTTTTACTGCTTCATCAGCATTTTTCCAATTTCGGAGAACTAGTTCATAGTTTGGGATGTTTTTCAGAAAATTCACATTCGAAGTATGTAAGTCTAGGAGATAGACGTTATATGTATACATATAACTTTTGACGTAAAATTGTCGCGAAATTCAAAATACTGATTGCTAATTCCCAGTAGTTGGTGTGATAATTATTGTTACAAGATGTAGGTGAGTACATGATGGGGTTTTAATGAATAAGTATAGTGGCTTTTCGGAGAGGCTTAAGTCGAAGATTAATGAAGTTGTTGATAAGTTTACTGCTAATGTGGCGAGATATGAAAGGTTCCCCGGTAACAATGATGAAGGGGTAATTGTTATAATAAGGTTTATTCGTATAAACAAATGAAGGTGATTTGTTGAAGCTATGACAAAACTATCTATTTTGGAAAGAGATTGAAAAATTATATTTGGTAATAAATATCAAAGGATCTGACACGGATACGTGTTAAACTATAACTTTGGTTTCGAGAGCTTTTCAGGTGCATGGCAGTGGGTAATGTGTGGTTGGATCATCATCTCGCATGTCTATAATAATTTCGAAGTGTTTGAACACATATTGTAATTGTTAATATACATATGATGTTCTAAGATTTTGAATGATACAAATATTTTTGTGAGTTCCATGAATAGAAATGAGGTTCTAGGACAGTTTTGAAGTCAAAGTATAGTTTTGAAAGATGTAGAAATATAAGAGTGATGATTTCGATTATATCTTGAATCGAATTCTGAGATTTCAAAATCAGAATATGTAATTAGATTTTGAATGAGTATGGTTGTTTTGATTTCTATAAAAGAATGTATATTGTTGTGAAAGTAGGGAGTATAATGGATGATTTGCTGAATCAGATTCGAATAATGTAACATATTAATTGTGAATTTATATATCTCTCGGGTATTACCTACCCATTAAAAAAATTTCACAATTAATATTTTGTACAAAAGAATTTTATTACAGTCTTTATGGAAATATATATGTGTATATTTCTTCAGATGTAATATAGATTTAATGAGTTAATATTAAATTAAACTCATTTGATTTATGGTTAAGGCTAGGATAGATAATTTCTAAACTTTAGAAATTACATAATCGTCGTAGAATGTTTTCCCAATGAAGTTATGAATCAGTACTTCATCGTTGTGGTATTCCTTGGTATCTACATGGCGTATGACGTCGATGCTCGTGGGACAGATTGTGAAGTTGAGGTTTGCGATGCGGTTGTTGTTGGTGGTGGTAATGGTACTGTTGATGTTGTTGATGGTGGAACTGGTTATGCTGCTGGTGCTGCTGCTGGTGTTTGTAACCTTTGCACCATATTCTCCAAAGCCACTACCCGAGCGCGAAGCTCGTTGACTTCTTCTATTACACCGGGGTGATTGTCGGTTCGGACGAGCGGATAAATAAGATCTAGAATTTGGTGTAGTATATAATCATGACGAGATACTCTGGAAATGAGAGAGAAAATGGTGTTTCGGATAGGTTCGCCGGTAAGTGCTTCAGGTTCATTGCCAAGAGGGAAATGTGGTGGATGGAAAGGATCGCCTTCTTCTTGTCTCCAATGATTAAGGAGGCCACGAACCCATCCTCAATTCATCCAGAATAGATGATGGCTGATTGGTTGATCCATTCCAGTCACACTACTTTCAGAGCTTGAGTGGGATTCCATTTCAGAATCCAAGGAACTTGAACTGATGACGAATTCCGGCTATCGGGTGGTATTCTAACTACATAGAATATATATATATATATATATATATATATATATATATATATATATATATATATATATATATATATATATATATATATATATATATATATATATATATATATATATATATATATAGATCAAAAGATTTCATAGATTACGGAGGAATTTACGGAATATGTCAGGCAAAGTTTACGGTAATAGATACGATAAGATATGATTTAGCAGATACGCTAAGATATGAATTTTGTCTATACACTATTCATGCAATCAATGCAGCAAGATGTGTCTAGACTAAGAATGATAAGCAGGTAATTTCCTAAGGATGGTAAGTAGATGATTTCCGACTAAAAATGATAAACAAAACTTTTGACATGCAGACACGGTCGAAGTCCAGACTCACTAATGCATCTTAACAACTATCAGTTAGACACACTAATGCAAGACCTGGTTCGCTAAGACCACCGCTCTGATACCAACTGAAAGGATCCGTTCATATACATTATAAACGATTCACAATAGTCGATTACATCGCGAGGTATTTGACCTCTATATGATACGTTTTACAAACATTGCATTCGTTTTTAAAAGACAAACTTTCTTTACATCAAAAATTGAAGGCATGCATACCATTTCATATTACATCCAACTATAATTGACTTAATATTAATCTTGATGAACTCAACGACTCGAATGCAACGTCTTTCAAAGTATGTCATGATTGACTCCAAGTAATATCCTTAAAATGAGCTAATGCACAGCGGAAGATTTAATTATGATTTCGAGCCTAATTAGTAAACGTCAGTGACACTCGGTTGACGTTTTGTTAGTTTTAATATAGATATAATACATGTTCATGAATGATTAAGATAAAACTTGAACTGTAAATTGATTACAAAGATTTTAGATTTGTTAAAAATATTTTTACATTTTTAAAGTTTAAATATTAGTACTCCGTACACATAAATTGGAACAGAAAATAAACAATTATCAAACCCTTTTGATTAGGTTTCAAACAGTTAAAGAGTGAAATAATTAATTATATTTAACCTAAAATTTTGAGATTTTTAGGAACAATTTTATCCGTAACTGTTTAGCAATAGACCACGATATAACGATTCGTATATAAAACCAAAAGAGGGGCGGCTCACTGTAATCAACTGTGATTACACGTTTCTTATCTTTTGTAATTTAATGACTTATATTATATTATTAATATTACTTTATTATATTTTAATCTATATATTTACATCACTTGTATGCATTCGGAAAAAAAGAAAAACACATACCTATCCCAACTTGATTAACTTTCTTCACAAACATACACTACCCTACCCTACCAAATGAACAAAGTAAACCATTAATATGTTTTGTGTACTGTAACCATTGACCACCACGTTGTATTCTTCAAACCACCAAGAAACTCACAACACCTTCCTTTCATTCTCTCTCTCTCTCTCTCTCCATATCCCTCATTTCATGATCAACAAACATATTCCCACTTTTAATCACCACTTCGAATCAAACCTACTTCCACCATCGGCTCACCTCCAATCACCCCATTGTGAACCACCACCATACACCTTTAACCCATTCCATCACAGAATCATCACCACCCTCATCCTACATTCGCCACCATACACAACCACCACCATGAAAACCACACCCACTTAAACAGTCATCTCTAATCACCAACCCTCTCCATCACTTGAATCTGTAACGCTTATTAATTCCTGCTGCCATCGACCACTATATTTTTTTTTCATTCTTTGCAAACAGTCGATCAAAGTTGCCTGCTATTGCTCCTGTCCAGTACAAAGATAACGATGACGATATTACATGAAAGAGATGATGATGATACAGCTACTCAATTCACTATTTCAACTCGTTTTAAACCACCACTGCAAACATGGAACCGCCACCAAGCACCACCCTACAACCAACCATCGAACACCACACCTACTACTTCAAAGTTTATTTATTTATTTAATTTTTTTTTCGATTGATACAACTGCAACTACTCGAAGTTTAATTTTTTTTCTTTTCTTTTCTTTTCTCGGTTATGATCGAACATCCACTATCACCTGAAACCCCCACTTTATCACCACCACCACCGTACATCACTGTCACACTGCTATGCTTTTGATTTTCTGTTTAAAAATTTGAAACCCATTAGTGAAGACGATGAATAGTTCCATGATGAAAAATGGTGTAATTTGGATGGTGATGATGAAACTGTAAACAAGAAATTTCGATAATGATGTATGATAATGATTACTGTTACGGTATGATGATGATGATGCAAACGTGTAGGGTGAAGATGAGGAAAACCGATCGACACCCTTTTCTGTTAAATTGCAGTATTTTAAATCGGGTACACAATAACAATTCATTTAGAATTGGGCTTCAGAATTGGGTTTCTTTTAAAAATATCAATGGGCCAAGATTTTATGCTTTATGTTGGGATATTCGGGTTTGACATAGAAAAACGAGTTATATCGATTATATTGGGTACCAATAAAGAAAAATAACATACAGACAGATGGTTAGGCATGTGACGTATAACCGAGAAGTCTTGGGTTCGAGCCTGAGCATAGGCATTTGTTTTTTTGAAACTTTTTCTTTTTGAGAGGTAGTTACTTATCATTATTAGTATTATTATTATTATTATTATTATTATTATTATTGTTATTATTATTTTTATTATTATTATTAAAGGAGCCTTTATTTTTTTAAAATTTACATTTTTATTAAAATTTATATTTATATTAAAATTATTTGTACTACCAAAAGCATCATTTTAAATTATCATTTTATTAAGATTTATATTATTACTATAACTAATAATATTATTAAAACTACCTTTTTATTTAAAATTTCATTATCATTATTATTATTGTAAAATAAAACAACTTTTATTTATTATTATAATCAACATTATTTTATCAAATAACTATTAGCTATATAAAACTATATTTACTACACATAACGTAACTATATTAATACTTTTATAATAAATACTAAAAGATATAATTAATAAGGTTATTAATGAAAAACCTAATTAAAATAACAATTAAATCTCTAATAATATTCGATTACCATTTTAAGTGTTAATATATATATATAAATGATATAGGTTCGTGAATCCAAGGCCAACACCCTATACTTGTTCAATGTCGTCATATGTATTTTTACTACAAAATACATTAGGTGAGTTTCATTTGCTCCCTTTTTAATTGCTTTTGCAATATATACTTTTGGGCTGAGAATACATGCGCTGCTTTTATAAATGTTTACGAAATAGACACAAGTACTTAAAAATATATTCTACGTTGAGTTGTACCACTGGCATACTTCCCTGTAGCTTGGTAACTACTATTTACATGTGTTATTGTAAACGCGAATCCTGTTGATAGATCTATCGGGCCGGACAACCCCAACCGGACTGGACGACCAGTATTCAACGGTTGCACAGTACTTCGTTTTGTTACTACACTTGGTACAGTATAGGGAGATTTCATAATAAAGGGAATATGCGACGTTGATTAAATGTTAAGTATGGTTACCAAGTGCTCAACCACTTAGAATGCTTTGCATACACTTGCGAGTGTATTATGTTTATGATTATGAAATCTTGTGGTCTATTAATTTATTGAAATGATTGTTATGATAAACCTATGAACTCACCGACCTTTTGGTTGACACTTTTAAGCATGTTTATTCTCAGGTACAAATTAAGTCTTCCGCTGTGCATTTGCTCATTTTAAGGACATTATTTGGAGTCGATCATCGCAATGGGACCAAATGTTGAAGATTTCGTCCAGGTGGATAAGGACGGGTCTTTACAGGTGGTATCAGAGCCGGTCCTTATCCACCTGGACGAAATCTTCAACATTTGGTCCCATTGCGATGATCGACTCCAAATAATGTCCTTAAAATGAGCAAATGCACAGCGGAAGACTTAATTTGTACCTGAGCATAAACATGCTTAAAAGTATCAACCAAAAGGTTGGTGAGTTCATAGGTTTATCATAACAATCATTTCAATAAATTAATAGACCACAAGATTTCATAATCATAAACATAATACACTCGCAAGTGTATGTAAAGCATTCTAAGTGGTTGAGCACTTGGTAACCATACTTAACATTTAATCACGTCGCATATTCCCTTTATTATGAAATCTCACTACACCGTACCAAGTGTAGTCACCGAAACGAAGTACTGTGCAACCATTGAATACTGGTCGTCCAGTCCGGTTGGGGTTGTCAGGCTCGATAGATCTATCAATAGGATTCGCGTTTACAATACCCATGTAAATAGTAGTTACCAAGCTAAAGGGAAATATGCCAGTGGTACAACTCAACGTAGAATATATTTTTAAGTACTTGTGTCTATTTTGTAAACATTTATAAAAGCAGCGCATGTATTCTCAGCCCAAAAATATATATTGCAAAAGCAATTAAAAAGGGAGCAAATGAAACTCACCTAATGTATTTTGTAGTAAAAATACATATGACGACATTGAACAAGTATAGGGTGTTGGCCTTGGATTCACGAACCTATATCATTTATATATATATATTAACACTTAAAATGGTAATCGAATATTATTAGAGATTTAATTGTTATTTTAATTAGGTTTTTCATTAATAACCTTATTAATTATATCTATTAGTATTTATTATAAAAGTATTAATATAGTTACGTTATGTGTAGTAAATATAGTTTTATATAGCTAATAGTTATTTGATAAAATAATGTTGATTATAATAATAAATAAAAGTTGTTTTATTTTACAATAATAATAATGATAATGAAATTTTAAATAAAAAGGTAGTTTTAATAATATTATTAGTTATAGTAATAATATAAATCTTAATAAAATGATAATTTAAAATGATGCTTTTGGTAGTACAAATAATTTTAATATAAATATAAATTTTAATAAAAATGTAAATTTTAAAAAAATAAAGGCTCCTTTAATAATAATAATAAAAATAATAATAACAATAATAATAATAATAATAATAATAATAATAATAATAATAATAATAATAATAATAATAATAATAATAATAATAATAATAATAATAATAATAATAATAATAATAATACTAATAATGATAAGTAACTACCTCTCAAAAAGAAAAAGTTACAAAAAAACAAATGCCTATGCTCAGGCTCGAACCCAAGACTTCTCGGTTATACGTCACATGCCTAACCATCTGTCTGTATGTTATTTTTCTGAATTGGTACCCAATATAATCGATATAACTCGTTTTTCTATGTCAAACCCGAATATCCCAACATAAAGCATAAAATCTCGGCCCATTGATATTTTTAAAAGAAACCCAATTCTGAAGCCCAATTCTAAATGAATTGTTATTGTGTACCCGATTTAAAATACTGCAATTTAACAGAAAAGGGTGTCGATCGGTTTTCCTCATCTTTACCCTACACGTTTGCATCATCATCATCATACCGTAACAGTAATCATTATCATACATCATTATCGAAATTTCTTGTTTACAGTTTCATCATCACCATCCAAATTACACCATTTTTCATCATGGAACTATTCATCGTCTTCACTAATGGGTTTCAAATTTTTAAACAGAAAATCAAAAGCATAGCAGTGTGACAGTGATGTACGGTGGTGGTGGTGATAAAGTGGGGGTTTCAGGTGATAGTGGATGTTCGATCACAACCGAGAAAAGAAAAGAAAAGAAAAAAAATTAAACTTCGAGTAGTTGCAGTTGTATCAATCGAAAAAAAAAATTAAATAAATAAATAAACTTTGAAGTAGTAGGTGTGGTGTTCGATGGTTGGTTGTAGGGTGGTGCTTGGTGGCGGTTCCATGTTTGCAGTGGTGGTTTAAAACGAGTTGAAATAGTGAATTGAGTAGCTGTATCATCATCATCTCTTTCATGTAATATCGTCATCGTTATCTTTGTACTGGACAGGAGCAATAGCAGGCAACTTTGATCGACTGTTTGCAAAGAAAGAAAAAAAAAATATAGTGGTCGATGGCAGCAGGAATTAATAAGCGTTACAGATTCAAGTGATGGAGAGGGTTGGTGATTAGAGATGACTGTTTAAGTGGGTGTGGTTTTCATGGTGGTGGTTGTGTATGGTGGCAAATGTAGGATGAGGGTGGTGATGATTCTGTGATGGAATGGGTTAAAGGTGTATGGTGGTGGTTCACAATGGGGTGATTGGAGGTGAGCCGATGGTGGAAGTAGGTTTGATTCGAAGTGGTGATTAAAAGTGGGAATATGTTTGTTGATCATGAAATGAGGGATATGGAGAGAGAGAGAGAGAGAGAGAGAGAGAGAGAGAGAGAGAATGAAAGGAAGGTGTTGTGAGTTTCTTGGTGGTTTAAAGAATACAACGTGGTGGTCAATGGTTACAGTACACAAAACATATTAATGGTTTACTTTGTTCATTTGGTAGGGTAGGGTAGTGTATGTTTGTGAAGAAAGTTAATCAAGTTGGGATAGGTGTGTGTTTTTCTTTTTTTCCGAATGCATACAAGTGATGTAAATATATAGATTAAAATATAATAAAGTAATATTAATAATATAATATAAGTCATTAAATTACAAAAGATAAGAAACGTGTAATCACAGTTGATTACAGTGAGCCGCCCCTCTTTTGGTTTTATATACGAATCGTTATATCGTGGTCTATTGCTAAACAGTTACGGATAAAATTGTTCCTAAAAATCTCAAAATTTTAGGTTAAATATAATTAATTATTTCACTCTTTAACTGTTTGAAACCTGATCAAAAGGGTTTGATAATTGTTTATTTTCTGTTCCAATTTATGTGTACGGAGTGCTAATATTTAAACTTTAAAAATGTAAAAATATTTTTAACAAATCTAAAATCTTTGTAATCAATTTACAGTTCAAGTTTTATCTTAATCATTCATGAACATGTATTATATCTATATTAAAACTAACAAAACGTCAACCGAGTGTCACTGACGTTTACTAATTAGGCTCGAAATCATTCATTTTCTATTTACTCTCTCTTTATATATAATCAGTTTTAAATAACAAGTTTTATCACATAAATATATATAATATATTTTTAAACAAATAGATTTAATATTATTTTATATATTTACAAATAGTATTTATATATATATATATATATATATATATATATATATATATATATATATATATATATATATATATATATATATATATATATATATATATATATTTATTTACATTTAATTGTTCGTGAATCGTCGAGAACAGTCGAAGGGTAATTGCATTCATAAAATAGTTCAAAATCTTTGAGACTCAACCTAACAAACTCTGCTTATCGTGTCAAAAATACAATATCGTATCGAGAGTTTGGTTAAAAATTAGTCAAAATTTTCCGGGTCGTGACAGTACCTACCCGTTAAATAAATTTCGTCCCGAAATTTGATAGAGATCGTCATGGTTGACAATAAAAAATGTTTTTCATGACGAATATGAATAGTGTTTTATCATTTTTGATTAATATGGATAAAACGATTCGATCATGCGAAGCATACGAGTGAAGCTATCACAAAAGTGTGAAATGAAGTGATTAGAGGTTCGTCTTAACTTCTGACATAGTCAAGGTTGATTTTCAGAATTCAAGGAATTTAAAGAAAATCTTCTAATCAGAAAGAAAATGAAATAGCACGATTTATTAGCAAACTGTTGGAATTACGGAAGAACAGAAACATCAAGGTAATATTTCCGTGATATGCTTAGAAATTAAGTAGAATGATAGAGTCGTGTAATATGGCACATGATGAAGATAAGTTATGTGAATCATCATCACGTTACATTAGAAATATAGCATGACTTACTGTAATATAATCACGTTGGCCAAGCGCATTATATTATACTAACTCATGCTTCAGTTCCCAACACTTCTCCACAATTCATTCATAATTTATACTTAGACTTTACAGAAATTTCTAATATTCCATTCTTTATCATCAAACTTTTGGCCATTAAGACCATTTACTACATGCTGCTTCGTCAGCATTTTTAAAGTTAACGGATCTAGGTCATCGGTTATTAAACCGAGGTGTTTTCAGGAGAATTGCGTTTTGAGATGTTTAAATGCTGATGGTAGTATGGTGGAATATGAAAGGTTCTCCGGTAACGATAAAAGAGTACGCATATATATATAAAGGTTATAATAGGGTTGTTTTGAGTGAAAAGTCGAAGCTGTCTTGCTGGAGCTGTGACAAAATTTGGCTATTCTGGAAAGGGATTGCAAAGTGTTTTTCGGTAGTAACATCGCCAAAGGAGCTAACGCATATACGTTTTAAACCTTTACTCAGGTTCCAAGAGTTTTTCAGGTGTATAACTATATGCATAGATCTTTTCTTCCGTAGATAATGTGCGGTTGGTTCATCTTCTCGATTGAGATGTTTTCAAGAATTATGAAAGATTTGAACACGGATTGGAATCGTCAAGATACAAATGAGATTTAAGATGAAATCAAGTGGCAAACTTGAAGAATTGTTTAGTTTCATATGTTATAATCAATATTTTAATTCATTTTAATTGTCCAAAGTTAGCAGTCCAATTGTCCAATTGTCCAATATATTCATATATAATTTAATATATATAATACTCGAATTAATTAATACGTATCGTGACCCGTGTACCGGTCTCAGTATTGATCACAACTCAAACCATATATATATTTTGGAATCAACCTCAACCCTGTATAGCCAACTCCAACATTCACATATAGAGTGTCTATGGTTGTTCCGAAATATATATATAGATGGGTCAATATGATATGTCGAAACCTTGTATACGTGTCCCGTTATTTAAAGTGCGAAAAATAAATACAGAAATTAAATGACGATAAATAAAATTGTGAGAATGTAAATTGCGAGAATGTAAATTGCGATAATTAAATTGCGTTAAATAAAATGTAAACAGTTAGCTAGGAACAGTTAGCGTGGATTCTTAACAATATTTCAATTAGTTAATTCATTTGTTTCTAACAAATTTTAATTTTGTCCAATGTTTTCTTCATTATGCCACTTGTTGAATTTTGATAGGTCAAAATCCGAATATGAAATTGAATAAAAATGGTTATTCTCTGGTGAACGGATCTGTATATCGATGAATGTAAGTAGGATAGTAAATGACTGTTGAATCAGATTCGAAGAATGTACAGTGTAACTTATTAATGTGAAACTCCAATATTCTTCGGGTATTACCTACCCGTTAAAATATTTTCATCATTAACAGTTGGTACAAAAGAATTTTAATTATAATCTTTTATGAAAATATACTTGCAAATATATTTTCTTCAGATGTAATCATGGATTTAATGAGTCAATAAGATATTAAACTCATTTGCTTTACAGCTAAAATTAGATTACATAATCTCTAAAACATTAAAGATTACATAATCGTCATGTAGAACAAAGGTAATTGATATAGAACGATATGTAGAACAAAGATAGTCGGTGTAGAACGATACGTAGAACGAAAATTATGCTCGAGGTACAAAAAGAGATGTTTAGGCATGTGATGTTGAAACTTGGGTTGTTGGTGGTACTGTTGGTGCCGGTAATGTTGCTGAAGCTGGTACGTTTTGCACCATATTTTTCAAGACTACAACTCGGGTGCGAAGCTCATTGACATATTACTCCGGGATGATTGTCGGTAGAAACGAACGAGTGAATAAGGCTTTGAATTTGAGACAGTATGTAATCATGGCGAGATATTCGAGAAATGAGGGTGAAAATGGTGTTTCGGACTGGTTCGCCGGTATGTGCTTCAGGTTCTTTGCCAAGAGGTGAATTCGGTTGGTGGAAGGGATTGCCTTCTTCGCGTCTCCATTGGTTAAGTCGACTACGAACTCATCCGATGAATTGGTTGGTACATTCTGGTCATACTGCTTTCGGAGCTTGAGTGGGACTCAATATCGGAATCCGAGGGGCTTGAACTAGTGATGAGTTCCATTTTGCTCAGTTAAATAAAGAGTTTTTGGTATGAAATGAATTTCGGATATCGGATGATATCCTAATTACATAGAATATCTATATATAGTACAGAAGATCCCGTAGATTACGAAGGGATTTAAAGAAACGTGTTAGATAAAGTCTACGGTAACATATACGCTAAGATATGAATTAGCAGATACGCTATGATATGAATTTATCTGTACACTATCTATCAAATAAGTGTAGGAAGTCGTGTCTAGACTTAGGAATGATAAGCAGATAATTTCCTAAGGATGGTAAGTAGATGATTTCCGACTAAAAATGATAAACAAAACTTTTGACATGCAGACACGGTCGAAGTCCAGACTCACTAATGCATCTTAACAACTATCAGTTAGACACACTAATGCAAGACCTGGTTCGCTAAGACCACCGCTCTGTTACCAACTGAAAGGATCCGTTCATATACATTATAAACGATTCACAATAGTTGATTACATCGCGAGGTATTTGACCTCTATATGATACGTTTTACAAACATTGCATTCGTTTTTAAAAGACAAACTTTCTTTACATCAAAAATTGACGGCATGCATACCATTTCATATTACATCCAACTATAATTGACTTAATAATAATCTTGATGAACTCAATGACTTGAATGCAACGTCTTTCAAAATATGCCATGAATGACTCCAAGTAATATCCTTAAAATGAGTTAATGCACAGCGGAAGATTTCTTTAATACCTGAGAATAAACATGCTTTAAAGTGTCAACCAAAAGGTTGGTGAGTTCATAGGTTTATCATAACAATCATTTCAATATATTAATAGACCACAAGATTTCCGTTTATAAATATATGTACACTCGCAAGTGTATAAAATTATTCTATAAGTTGTAGGCACCCGGTAACAAGCCTTAACGTTCACGTTTTACCCTCTAAAGTTCACCAGATCAGGTGTGTTTAAAATAGCCTCGAAGTACTAAAGCATCCCATAGTCAGGATGAGGTTTGTCAGGCCCAATAGATCTATCTTTAGGATTCGCGCCTACCGTACATAGACTAGTAGTTTAATGTTACCAAGCTAAGGGTATATTTCTGGTTTAAACCCACATAGAATTAGTTTTAGTACTTGTGCCTATTTCGTAAAACATTTATAAAACATCGCATGTATTCTCAGCCCAAAAATATATATTGCAAAAGCAATTAAAAAGGGAGCAAATGAAACTCACCATACTGTATTTCGTAGTAAAAATACATATAATGTCATTTAACAAGTGCAAGGTTGGCCTCGGATTCACAAACCTATATTAATTATATATATTTATATGTTGGTCAATATTTGTCTAACAATTTTTGGTCAAGTCATAGTGTACCACAATCCTAATGCTCGAGACTAATATGCAAAAGTCAACAAAAGTCAACTTAACCCAAAATGACTTCTAAAATTTATACGTGTTTATTATATAACTTAACTATAGTCGTTTTATATATTTAAATATATTTATTAGATTTTATAATAATAAAAGTCATTTATTAATAAAAATTTATATTAACGTTTATATATGATAAAATATACTTTTATATATCTTAAGTAGTAAAATTTATAAAGTTCACTTAATATCTTAAAACTATAGTGGTAAGTATTATTAATGTAATTATATTACGCGTGATGAAAAATATCTTTGTATCCCCTATTTATTTGATAAAATAATATTGATCATAATAATAATAAGTAAAAGTTGTATTATTTTGTAATAATTATTATTATTATTCTATAAAAAATAACAATATTTATATTTACTAAAAATGTTATTATGATAAAATGATAATACTAACATAATAGTAATAATGATATTTTATAATAACAATGATATTTCTATTAAAATAATAACGACGATAGTAATAATAATCATTTTAACAATAATACTAAAATTCAGTTGACTATAACTTCAAATCCATTCATCGAAACCATTCGATATCTAAATGAAAAGTTCTTAATTTTTCGCTAGCTTTCCAATGACATGCATATCATATACCCTATCTCAGTAGCATATGTATCTAATTCAGGATTCAACAAACCTATCTAAGGACAATATCGAATGTACAAGCATGCATAATCCTATATACTCGAGCACTAGTCAGGGATACACTATTGATATATAAAAGTTAAGTTATGAGTGCTCACGTATCAATATTGAGATTCAATATTGCAGGAAAGTACGTATTATTAAAGTATGAATTATTAAAGTGAATTATTAAAGTATGAATTATTAAAGTGAATTATTAAAGTATGAATTATTAAAGTGAATTATTAAAGTTTGAATTATTAAAGTGAATTATTAAATTATGAATTATTAAAGTGAATTATTAAAGTATGAATTATTAAAGTGAATTATTAAAGTATGAATTATTAAAGTGAATTATTAAAGTTTGAATTATTAAAGTGAATTATTAAAGTATGAATTATTAAAGTGAATTATTAAAGTATGAATTATTAAAGTGAATTATTAAAGTATGAATTATTAAAGTGAATTATTAAAGTTAAAGTAAAGTAAAAGTAAAGTAAAGGTAAAGTTAAAGTATAGTAAAAGTATAAAAACTATGTATGTATAATACGCGTATAAATATATATAATATTAATTTAAATCGTTATATATATTTAATGAAATAAAATATAAATATCGTTATATTTATTATACTGGTTAAGTAATGAGTTGTCAAAAGTGATTCTAGATATTTATAAAAGTTTAATAATAAAGTTTTTTTTAAACTGAAAACGTTTTTGTACGTTTGAAAATAGATTAATAGAATATTATGGAAACCAATTCTCCACTAGCTTTTGTCTAACTTTCGTAAATGACACTTTTTATTTTTATTTATAAATAGCTTTACAAATTATTCCGAATATCGTTAAGAGGAATAGATTTCTCAAATCATAGTGGACCTCTCAACAGAGACTTGTAATCATAATTCAATATTTCTGATAATTCAATCATTTAATATATTTTTTTAATTTCGTCGATAATCATATTGAAACAAATACGTTCATATAAAGCATTATACTTTTAAATACTTTGTTGACATTTTTAATTTATAACATATACACATATACATACATATTCATATATGTTCATTTAATGGTTCGTGAATCATTGGAATTTGGTCGAGGTTTAAATGAATGTATAAACATAGTTTAAAATCCTTGAGATTTAACTTAACAAACATTGCTTATCGTGTCAGAATAATATAAAGATAAAGTTTAAATTTAGTCGGAAATTTCCGGGTCGTCACAGTACCTACCCGTTAAAGAAATTTCGTCCCCGAAATTTGATAGAGGTCGTTATGGCTAACAATGAAAATGTTATTATGACAATTATGAAGTTTTATCATGTCTAAGAAGTATGGATAAAATAATTCGATTACTCAAAGCGTATGAGGGAAGTTATCGTAAATGAAGGAAACAAGATTATAGTGATTCGTCATATCTTTTGACGTCATCACAATTGATCTCCGAATTTAAAGAAAATCTTTGTAATCTATGTTGGATTTGATGCTTCGGTGATTAAGGGGATATGATTCTCTTCGAATTAATACGATAATCCATCTTGATTTCTCTGCCGGGTATTTCACTATAAATCCACCTCCTTCGTTTCCTTACAACTCACACCTTCTATTCTTTCTCCCTCAACTCATATTTTAAAGTATTTGTCAATATGCTTCATCCAGTACTGATTCTCGATATACTCCTCACTTTCATATCTGTCGTTCTTCTTTTTCATCTGCCTCCGGAAGAATCTATTTACTTCTACTATACTCTCAGTTTTATAGTGTTTTTAGTTCTTTCGTGTCTTTATATTGCTATATGCATCGATATATACGGTTTATAATTTTTGGGTGGTTGTTGGGTTTTATATCTTCCCTTATATTTCAAAGCCCCTGCTTTTGTCTTCTATAATCATTGACATCCACAGTTAATGCTCCCTTCTATTTGCTGCGATTTATACTCCAATTTCTATTTTGGAGTTTTGTCCTTTCGTTTCTTCTTCTTGCGATTAAGCAACGTTTGTAATGGTCCAGTATTCGCAGATATGAATTTCAGAATGAACATAGTTAATGTTCTAAGAAGGAAATGGTAATGGCACGATCTTGATTTGTTAATTTTCCAGAATACCCTGAAAAGACCGAATCATCAAGAAAATATATTCTTGATATTTTTAGAGATTAAATAGAATACAAGAGTCGCGTAACATGGAACATGATGACGGCATGGTCTGTGAATCGTCATGTCCCATTAGAAACTCAGCATGACTTACTGTAATATAATCACGTTGATCAAGTGTCATTATATTATACTAACTCATGCTTCAGTTCCCAACACTACTTCAAAACATTCATAATTTAAACTCGAAAGTTTATAGAATATAGAAACTAATAGTTTCTTATATGATGTAACACTGATAGCGCAAAGAGATAAATGACTTCAGATAAGATTAGTTGTGAAAATATCTTCAGAAATATCGCGGATATTTACAATGAAAGATATGATAATATCTTAGAATTTCTAATATTGATGGATGATGATGAAGATTTGTCTGTAAAGGTTTAGAATAAAGAGTAAGGTATTCGTTAATGACTTTAGCAGGCACTGAATCATTTGGATTCTTTGAAGGCAGATTTAGTCTTTGTGATTTGTCCACAGCCTCCTTCATAGTCTGTTCAATCCGTTTTCCAGTTCCAAACCTTCTCTTTTTCTCAGCTTTTCCACCTTACTATTCTTTGTCATCAAACTTTTTGCTGTTAAGATCGTTTACAGTTTTTAATGCTTCATCAGTATTTCGAGAACTAGTTCGCAGTTTAAGGTGTTTTTCAGAAACTTCACATTCAAAGTATATAAGTCCAGAAGATACACACATATAATTGTTGGCGTAGACATGCTGCGAGATTTCAAAATACTGATTGCTAATTTCTGATGATTCATATGGCAATTCTCGTTACAAGATGCAGATGAGTAAATGATGGGATTTTGATAAATATAAAGATTTTTCGGAAAGTCAAAGATCAGTGAAGTTGTTAATAAGTTTACTGCTAATGTGGCGAGATATGAAAGGTTTCCCGGTAATAATGATGAAGGGGTAATCATTATAATAAGGCTTATTCGAATGAACAATTGAAGTTGGTTTGCTGGAGCTGTGACAAAATCGTCTATTTTTAGAAGGGATTGAAAAGTTATTTTAGCTAGTAAATGCCAAAAGGTCTGACATGGATACATGTTAAATTATGACTTTAGTTTCAAGAGTTTTTCAGGTACGTAACTGTGGATAACATGTGGTTGGATCATCATCTCGATTGTTCATTATTTGAAGTGTCTTCAGGTATTTCGAAGGGCTTGAACACAGATTATAATCATTAATATACATACGATGTTCTAACACAGTTTTGAAGTTAAAGTATAGCTTTGAAAGATGTAAGAATCTAAGAGTGATGATATCGTTTATAACTTGAATTGAATTCGGTGATTTCAAAATCAGAATATGTAATTAGATTTTTGAATGAGTATGGTTGTTTTGATTTCTATAAAAGAATGTATATTGTTGTGAAAGTAGGGAGTATAACGGATGATTTGCTGAATCAGATTCGAAGAATGTAACATATTAATTATGAATCTATATATCTCTCGGGTATTAACTACCCGTTAAAAAAAATGTCACAATTAATATTTTGTACAAAAGAATTTTATTACCGTCTTTATGGAAATATATGTGTATATTTCTTCAGATGTAATATAGATTTAATGAGTTAATATTAAATTAAACTCACTTGATTTATGGTTAAGGCTAGGATAGATAATTTCTAAACTTTAGAAATTACATAATCGTCGTAGAATGTTTTCCCAATGAAGTTATGAATCAATACTTCATCGTTGTGGTATTCCTTAGTATCTACAGGGCATATGACGTCGATTCTCATGGGACAGATTGTGAAGTTGAGGTTTGCGATACGGTTGTTGTTGGTGGTGGTAATGGTACTGTTGGTGTTGCTGATGGTGGTACTGTTTATGCAGCTGGTGCTGCTGCTGGTGTTTGTAACCTTTGCACCATATTCTCCAAAGCCACTACCCGAGCGCGAAGCTCGTTGACTTCTTCTATTACACCGGGGTGATTGTCGGTTCGGACGAGCGGATAAATAAAATCTAGAATTTGGTGTAGTATGTAATCATGACGAGATACTCTAGAAATAAGAGAGAAAATGGTGTTTCGGATAGGTTCGCCGGTAAGTGCTTCAGGTTCTTCGCCAAGAGGGCAATGTGGTGGATGGAAGGGATCACCTTCTTCTTGTCTTCAATGATTAAGGAGGCTACGAACCCATCCCCAATTCATCCAGAATAGATGATGACTAATTGGTTGATCCATTCCGGTCACACTGCTTCCGGAACTTGAGTGGGATTCCATTTCGGAATCCGAGGGACTTGAACTACTGACGAATTCCATTTCGTACGATTGAATAAAGAATTTTTGGATATGAAATGATTTTCCGGCTATCGGGTGGTATTCTAATTATATAGAGCAAAAGGTTTCGTAGATTACGGAGGAATTTACGAAATATGTCAGGCAAAGTTTACAGTAACAGATACGCTAAGATATGAATTAGCAGATACGCTAAGATATGAATTTTGTCTATACACTATTCATGCAATCAATGCAATAAGATGTGTCTAGACTAAGAATGATAAGCAGGTAATTTCCGACAAGAATGATGAGCAAAACTTTTGAAATGCAGACACGGTCGAAGTCCAGACTCACTAATGCATCCTAACGACTATCAGTTAGACACACTAATGCAGACCTGGTTCGCTAAGACCACCGCTCTGATACCAACTGAAAGGACCCGTCCTAATCCACCTGGACAAAGTTACTGCAAAAGATAAGAAATAATCTTGGAATCAAAGAGTGGTGGAGTTAGATCAAAAGGTTGGAAGTAAACTTCTTCAAATGGGTGGTTATTTTGATATGTTGGTGTTTAAGGCTTGTAATTGAAGCTAAATGATGGGGAAAATGCTTGGAGATGATCAAGTATGAAGTTAGAAGTATTTTGAGAGAGAAATGAGGGTGTAGGTATGAGAAAATGGAGTGAAGAAATGGTGTTCATTTATAAAAACGTTTTTAGTTTATAAAGAAAGAAAAGGATTCCTAATTTTGTTTTCTTACTAATAATTCATACTACTTGACAAATCCTAGTTACCTTATATCTAGGGCAGTAATAATGTTGATTAAGATGTTAATTTGATGTGTATATACCAATAGTAAATACGTATAGAAGGTGGGTATAATACGGGTACATATACCCTAGATATACGTATAGAAATCTTGAGGAAACGGAATGAGAATTCAAATATAGCTATCTTTTGTGAATATACTTATATTGTTTTATGTATTTAAGTCCTTAAAAAGTGATTAAATACATTATATATACGATACATGTATAAGCATTATAGATTATAAGTATATATATCAAAGAATGTTACGTATAGTTATCGTTTTGAAAACTTAAGTTAGTAGTTTCAAAATATACTTATAACTCATTGTCATTAGTACACAATGAGATGTTAAACCATCCTTAGATCATGTTAAATATATATAAATACATATATATACACAAACGTATAATTATCGTATGTTATATAGTTCGTGATATCATCGGTCATATTGGACGGTCAAACGTTGTGTAAAACTCTTTTCAAAAAAACACAAGTCTCAACAATTTGGATTGCTTATCATGTTGGTATGGTTTAATTTATGTAAATATTAATCTCATAAGTATAATTTGGTCGAAAAAACAGTACCTACCCGTTAAAGAAATTTCGTCCCCAAAATTTGATAGAGGTTGTTATGGATAACAATAAGAAGGTTTTCATGACAAATATAAGGTGATAATGGAGTTTTATCATCATTGAGTAATGTAGATAAAATGATTCGATTATGCGAAGAATATAAATGAGACTATCGTAAAAGAGTGAGATGAGTAAAATATATTCGTCTTAACCGATGACGTAGTTATGATTGATTTCCGGGATTTAAGGGATTTAAAGAGAATCTTACGTAATAAGATTTGGTTCTTTGGTGATTAAGGAAATCAGGATCTTCTTTGATTATATGCAATAATCTGTTTTGTTGGAATGCTCGAAGGGGTCCCGAGTTTACTTGGGAACGAGAGGATCAGATGAAACAAAAGTATCCACATTTGTTTTCGGACAACGCAAAATAGGTACAACTTTAAAATTTCGGGACGGAATTTATTTAACGGGTAGGTACTGTAACGACCCAGATTTTTCCGATCATTTTATACTTATGAGATTAATATTTACATAAAATAAACCTTACCAACATGATAAGCAATCCAAATTGTTGAGACTTGTGTTTTTGAAAAGAGTTTCACACAACGTTTGACCGTCCAATTTGACCGATGATATCACGAACTATATAACACACGATAATTATACGATTATGTATATGTACATATCTATACATATTTAACATGATTTAAGGATGGTTTAACATTTCATTGTGAACTAACAACAATGAGTTATAAGTATACTTTGAGACCACTAACTTAAGTTTTCAAAACGATAACTATATGTAACATTCTTTGACATATATACTTACAATATATAATGTGTTGGTGATCTATGTCACCAATATGATTTAAGTGTAATGGGATTAATTTGTAACCAAAATAATCTTGATAAATATCGAACAAGTTTGGGGAAGTGTGGAGTGCACACTTGTTTGAACTTATCTTGATTATGACGGGGGTTCGGGGGCAGCGCCCCCGATAAGCGGGGTCCAAGGGGTGGCAACCCCTGGCGGGGTCCAAGGGGCAGAGCCCCTGGCTGGGGTCGAGCTGACCTGGTCAGCTTGGAAATTTTTTTTTTGGGCTAACATTGCTTTATTAAAAATGTCTTAAAATTTTATTTTGGCCCAGTTTGACCCAAAAATAAAAGCCCAGTTTTGAGCCTCTTTTACAGTTATAAACCCGTCCATATTTGAATTCTCGTTCCGATTCCTCAAAATTTCTACAAGTATATCTAGGGTATATGTAACCGTATCATACCCAGCTTTTATACGTATTTACTATTGGTATATACCAACAATAAACTTCAATGATCAGCCACTAGACATGATGTTACATGTGGGAACTAGCCATTTAACCTCATGTGTGACTTTTGTGCAAGAAAACAAACTGATTTTCCTTAGCTTTTGACATACCCAGGGTTGAATTCCGGAATTCAAGGGATTAAAGAAAATCTTCGAAATTTAAAAGATTTGATTCTTCGGCGAAAAAGGAAATGAAGATCTCTATAAATAAATACGGTGATCTGTCGCAATTTCTCTATCTGATATTTCCATTATAAATTAAGCTCTTCCGTTCCATTATTCTCACCATTCCTATACTTTCTTTCTTAATTCATACCTCCAAAAGATTTTTGAAAATGTTTAATCCAGTTCTAATCCTTGATATTTTTCTAATTATCATTTCTGTCATCCTTCTTTTCAATCTTCCTTCAGAAGAATCTGTTTACTTCTATTATTATCTTGGGGTGATATTATTCTTAATTATACCATGTCTTTATATTGCTATTCGTATTAATATCCACGGTTTGTAACCTCCGTGTTGTTATTGGGCTTTATATCTCCCCTTATACTTCAATGTCCCTATTTCTGTTTCCTATAATCATTGTTACCCACAGTTAATACTCCCTCCTATTTGCTGCGATTTATACCCCCATTTCTATTTTGGAGCTTCATGCTTTTGTTTTCTTTTCCCGGCTTTAAGTCAAGCGAATAATGGTCCAAAATTCGTAGATATAAATTTCGGAATGAACATAGTTAATGTTCTAAGAAAGAAATGGTAATAGCTCAATCTGACTTGTCAAATTACCTGAATTCAAGGGAAAGATAGAACTATCAAGAAAATACGTTCTCGATACGTTTGCGGTTAAAATAGGATGTAAGAGTCGTGTAACATGGCACATGATGATGTTATAGATTTAGGTAACTATATTTTTATGATATTAAGTGAATTTTATAAATTTTATTACTTGAGATATATAAAAGTATATTTTTATCATATATGAATTTTAATATAAATTTTTATTTATTAATAAATGACTTGTATTATTTAGTATAATAAGATCTGATAAATATATTTAAATATATAAAACTACTATATATAAGTTATATAATAAACATGTATAGATTTTGAAAGTCATTTTGGGTCAAGTTGACTTTTGTTGACTTTTGCATGTCGGTCTCGAGCATTAGGATTGTGATACACTACGACTTGACCTAAATTGTTAGACATATATTGACCAACATATAAATATATATACTTAATATAGGTTCGTGAATCCGAGACAAACCCTGCACTTGTTCAGTGCCGTCATATACATAATTGCTACGAAATACAGTATTGTGAGTTTCATTTGCTCCCTTTTTAATTGCTTTTGCAATATATATTTTTGGGCTGAGAATACATGCGCTGTTTTATAAATGTTTTACGAAATAGACACAAGTACTAAAACTAATTCTACGTGGGTTTAAACCAGAAATATACCCTTAGCTTGGTAACATTAAACTACTTGTCTATGTACGGTAGGCGCGAATCCTAAAGATAGATCTATTGGGCCTGACAAACCCCATCCTGACTATGGGATGCTTTAGTACTTCGAGGTTATATTAAACACACCTGATCTGGTGTACTTCAGAGGGTAAAACATGAACGTTAAGGCTTGTTACCGGGTGCCTACAACTTATAGAATACTTTTATACACTTGCGAGTGTACGGATATTTATAGAAACTGAAATCTTGTGGTCTATTACTATTACGGAAATGATGGATTATGATAAACTAATGAACTCACCAACCTTTTGGTTGACACTTTAAAGCATGTTTATTCTCAGGTATTAAAGAAATCTTCCGCTGTGCATTAGCTCATTTTAAGGATATTACCTGGAGTCATTCATGACATACTTTGAAAGACGTTGCATTCGAGTCGTTGAGTTCATCAAGATTAATATTAAGTCAATTATAGTTGGATGTAATATGAAATGGTCGTTAGTTTGGTCTTTGTCTGCCATAAAAAAAATATCATGATAAAGGAGGTAATCTAGCTCATGGTTTTGTAAAAAGAAATACACATACGCACACAATAGCTTCGAAGGATTTGAATGAAATAGGAAGCAGCCCTTATCAACAATAATTAATAACTTGGTGATAGTAATCGATGGTGGAGGTGGTGTTATTGTATAACGAAAATCAAGGTTGCAGGTTTTATGGAGTTTGTTGGTGTGTGTTGATGGGTTTGAGGTTTCTTGGTTAACAGTGAAAAAAGTAGCAGTAGCAAGTGTACCAGGTTTGTGTGTTTTGTTTGGTCATTCACGAATAAGATATAGTAGAGAGAGAGAGAGAAGAGATTAAAGGTGGTAGAAGGTTGGTTAAACGTGACATTTTACAACAGATATCGAAGGACATTCGTAGCAGTTGAGAGTGGTTTCGATTCGGGTTTTGGTCTCGGACATCAGAAAAAGAAAGGAATAGCAGTAGTAGTTGAAAGTGTTCGATGGTGGTTAATGTTGTAGTGACAACGATGGGTGTCGTGGCGGTTTGAAGGTGGTTCTTGTGGTGGTGTACAGCTGTGCCCCATTTTGATTCGGTTGACGAACATAAAGGAAGAAAGAAGAAGCACAATTAAAATTGGAAGTGATGATTTGTGGGTTCACGAAGGAGATTAGAGGAGAGAGAGAGAGATAGAGAGAGATGGTGAATGTGAGGGTGGTAATTAGCGATGGAGATGGTTAACCGGAGATGGAGAGTGTCGAATATTGAAACAAGGTGGAAGGGGAAGGTGATTATAGTTCTCCTATCTCCCTGAGTGTATATTATGTATATAGATACATAGGATTATGTAAGTTGATTGAAAAGAACCAAAAGTGCACAGTATACCAATAGTTAAGCCATCGGTTTAATTGTCTGCACTTCATTTATTTGTATAATGAAAATGAATATAGTGGAAGACATCAAACATCGGTTTAAGTGCTGACAGTTTTGGTTATAATATTATACGGGCTGGATTTCATGCTCCATTGATAAACAGTGGCGGATAAAAGTGTTCAGAAAAATCTCATATTTTTAAATTAACTATATTTATTTATTTTGGTCATTATGGTATAAAATTCGATCATTAATTATTAAATTAAAATTACATTAATTATTCACTCCCAACCCCAAGTAAAATATAAAAAGTTTTAAAATTCAACAAATAGTTCCTAAATACATTTTTAATAAGCCTAAAATTTATATTACTCATTTTCAGATCACCGTTTATTTTAAAATCATATATGTTTGAATTTAACTTGTTTAATATCAATCGGAACATTAAACGAGTATTACAATCATCTAATATTTATTTTTAATATACTATATTAATATATAAATATATTTTAAATAATAATTATTATAATATCCAATTTTTATTTTATTTTACATAATTAATTTTAATAACAACAACATATAATATTTAAAGTTATATTTTCAAATTATTATATTTATATATACATATATATTTAAATACACACAAATCTATTTACAATTATCTGTTCGTGAATCATCGGAATTGTCGAAGGTCTATTGGATATATGCAACAGTTTAAAATTTTTGAGACTCAACTTTACAGACTTTGCTTATCGTGTCGGAAACATATAAAGATTAAGTTTAATTTTGGTCGAAAATTTTCGGGTCGTCACAGTACCTACCCGTTAAAGAAATTTCGTCCCGAAATTTGATCGAGGTCGTCATGGCTAACAATAAAAATGTTTTCATGACGAATATGAGTTGATAAATAGAGTTTTATCATTATTGACTAATATAGATAAAACGATTCGATTATGTGAAGCGTACGAGTGAAGCTGTCACAACAGATTGAGATAGAAATTTAACTTTTGACGTAGTCACGGTGAATTTCTGGAATTCAAAGGATTTAAAGAAATCTTTGAAATCTGAATAAAATTTGATTCTTCGAAGATTAAGGAATATGATCTTCTTTGGTTAAATGCGATAATCTGTTTTGATTGCTCTATCGTATATTTCATTATAAATCCACCCTCTTCATTTCCTTTATATTTTGGAGTTCTATCCTTTTGTTTTCTCTTCTAGACTTTAAGTCAGCGAATAATGGTCCAGAATTCGTAGGTATGAAGTTTCGAATGAACATAACTAATGTTCTAAGAGAGAGATTGTAATAACACGATCTTGATTGGTTAAATTATCATAATTCAAGTGAAAAGATAGAACTATCAGGCAGATATATTCTCGATATGTTTGGAGATTAAGTAGAATGTACGAGTCGTGTAACATGGCACATGATGACGTTATAATCTGTGAATCATCACGTTTCATTAGAAACTCAGCATGACTTACTGTAATATAATCACGTTGATCAAGTGTCATTATATTATACTAACTCATGCTTCAGTTCCCAACATTACTTCAAAAACATTCAAATTTTAAATTCGAATTTTTCAGAATTTAGAAACTAAAATAGTTTCCTTTCTGATGTAACGCTGATATCGCGAAGAGATAAATGATTTCAGATAAGAATAGCTATGAAAATATCTTCAGAAATATCGAGGATATTTATAATGAAAGTTACGATGATATCTTAGAATTTCTAATATCAAAGGATGATGAGGAAGATTTGCTCACAAAAGTTTAGAGTCAGGAGCAAGGTATTCGTTAATGACTTCAGCAAATACTGAATCATTTGGATTCTTTGAAGGCAGGTTTAGTCTTTGTAATTTATTCACATCCTCCTTCATGGTTTGCTTAATCCGTTGTTTAATTTCAACTTTTCTGAGCTTTGCCAACATATTATTCTTTATCATCAAACTTCCGACGGTTAAGATCGTTTACGGTTGTCTACAGTTTCTGCTGCTTCATTCAGCTTTTTCAAAATTTGGAGTATTGATTCTTAGACTGGGTGCTTTTCAGAATTTCAGAATGGAAGATCATAATTCTAAGAGATAAATGTTATATGTATACATATAACGGTTGATGTAGAAATGTTGCGAGATTCAAGATACTGATTGCTAATTCCTGGTAATTGGTATGGTAATTCTAGTTATAAGATGTAGATAAGTACATAATAGGGTTTTAAATGTATATAATGGTTTTTCGGAAAGTCAAAGATCAATGATGTTATTAGTAAGTTTACTGCTACTGTGGTGGGATATAAACGGTTCCTTGGTAATGATGACGAAAGGCAACTTATATCAAAGTTAAAATAAAGTTAATCCGGATGAAAGTCAAAGTTGATTTGCTGGAGCTGTGACAAAATCGGCTAATTTGGAGAGGAATTGCAATGTTATTTTCGGTAATAATAACGCTAAAGAAATTAGCACAGCTACGTGTTAAACGTTTACTCAGGTTCCAAACGTTTTTCAGGTGCACAACTATATGCATAAATCTTTCCTTTCGTAGATGAAGTGCGGTTGGTTCATCCTCTCGATTGAGGTGTCTTCAAGAATCATGAAAGGTTTGAACGCAGATTGTAATCGTCAAGATACAAATGAGGTTTAAGATGAAATCAAGTGGTAAACTTGAAGAAATGTTTAATTTCATATGTTATAATCAATATTTTAATTCATTTTAATTGTCCAATGTTATTAGTCCACAGTTAGTAGTCCACAATTAGTAGTCCAACAATTCATATATAGTTTAATATATTATTCGAATTAATTAATACGTGTCGTGACCCATTATATACATGTCTCAGACTCGATCACAACTCAAAGTATATATATTATTTAGAATCAACCTCAACCATGTATAGCTAACTCGAGCATTACTGCATATAGAGTGTCTATGGTTATTCCAAATAATATATATAGATGCGTCGATATGATATGTCAAAACCTTGTATACATGTCCCGATATTTAAAATGCATAATTAACAGTATTTAAATGACGATAAATAAAGTGCGTAAAATAAATAACAGAAATTAAATGACAATAAATAAAATTGCGAGAATTAAATTGCGATAAAATAAATTGCGATAATTAAAATGTAATAAGGAATTAGCAGTTAGCTAGGAACAGTTAGCTAGGATTTTGTTAGCGTGGATTCCTAATAGAATTTCTCATAGTTAATTCATTTGTTTCTAACAAATTTTATTTTGTCCAATGTTTTCTTCATTATGCCACTTGTTGGATTCTGATAGATCAAAATCCAAATATGAAATTGAATGAAAATGGTTATTCTGTGGTGAACGGATTCGTATATCTGTGGATGTAAGTAGGATAGTAAATGACTGTTGAATCAGATTGGAATAATGTACAGTGTAACTTATTAATGTGAAATCTAAATATTCCTCGGGTATTACCTACCCGTTAAAATATTTTCACCATTAACATTTTGTACAAAAGAATTTTTAATTACAATCTTTATGAAAACATATATACATATATATTTTCTTCAGATGTAATTATGGATATATGAGTTAATATGATATTAAACTCATTTGATTTATCGTTAGAACAAGAATATATAATCTCTAAAACATTAGAGATTACATAATCGCTATGTCGAACGAATATAAATGATGTAGAACGATTCATAGAACGAGGTACATAATGAGATGTTGAGGCGTGTGATGCGGAAAATTGGGTTGTTGGTGGTACTGGTATTGATGTTGGTGGTACTGTTGGTGCCGGTGATGTTGCTGAAACTGGTACGTTTTGCACCATATTTTCCAAGGCTACAACTCGGGCACGAAGCTCGTTGACTTATTACTCCGGAATGATTGTCGGTAGGAACGAGCGAATGAATAAGGTTTAGAATTTTGGATATCATATAATCATTGCGTGATACTCTGGAAATGAGGGTGAATATGGTGTTTCGAACAGGTTCACCGGTAATTGCTTCAGGTTCTTCACCAAGAGGTGAATTCGGTTGGTGGAAAGTATCGTCTTCTTCGCGTCTCCATTGATTAAGTCAACTACGAACCCATCAGATGAATTGGGGATGGATGATTGGTTGATTCATTTTGGTGACGCTGCTTTCGGAGCTTAGGTGAATTATATGTGTATATCTTCTGGACTTATATACTTTGAATGTGAAGTTTCTGAAAAACACCCTAAACTGCGAACTAGTTCTCGAAATACTGATGAAGCAGCAAAAACTATAAACGACCTTAACAGTAAAAAGTTTGATGATAAAGAGTAGTGTGTTGGCAAAGCTCAGAAAAAGAGAAGATTTGGTACTGAAAAATACGGATTGAGCAAACCACGAAGAAGGCAGTGGATAAATCACAAGGACGAAATCTACCTTCAAAGAATCCAAATGATTCCGTGTCTGCTGAAGTCATTATCGAATACCTTGCTCCTGACTCTAAACCCTTACGGACAATATTCTTCATCATCCTCTGATATTAGAAATTTTAAGATATCATCGTATCTTTCATTATAAATATTCTCCATATTTCTGAAGATATTTCCATAATTATTCTTATCTGAAATCATTTACCTCTTCGTGCTGTCTATATTACATCATAAAAGAAACTATTTTAGTTTCTAAATTCTAAAACTTTCGAATTTAAAATAGGAATATTTTTGAAGTAGTGTTGGGAACTGAAGCATGAACTAGTATAATATAATGACACTTGATCAACGTGATTATATTACAGTAAGTCATGCTGAGTTTCTAAATGGAACGTGATGATTCACAGATCATAACGTCATCATGTGCTATGTTACACGACTCTTGTATTCTCTTTAACCTCTAAAATATCAAGAAAATATTTCTTGATGATTCGGCCTTTTCCGAGGTATTCTAGTAATTTGACAAGTCAAGATCGTGCCATTACAATTTCCTTCTTAGAACATTAACAATGTTCATTCCGAAATTCATATATGCGAATTATGGACCATTACAAGCGGTGCTTAATCGCAAGAAGAAGAAACGAAAGGACAAAACTCCGAAATAGAAATTGGGGTATAAATCGCAACAAATAAAAGAGAGCATTAATTGGGGATGACAATGATTATAGAAGACAGAAGTAGGGACATCGAAATATAAGGGAAGATATAAAACCTAACAACAACCCAGAAACTATAAACCGTATATATCGATGCATATAGCAATATAAAGACACGGGAGAACTATAAACACTATAAAACCAAGAGTATAGTAGAAGTAAATAGATTCTTATGGAGGTAGATGAAAAAGAAGAATGACAGATATGAAAGTGAGGAGTATATTGAGAATCAGCACTGGATGAAGCATATTGATGAATAATTTTAAAGTAAGAATTGAGGGAGAAAGAATAGAAGGTGTGAATTAAAAGGAAACGAAGGAGGTGGATTTATAGTGAAATATCCAACAGAAAAATCGAGATGAATCATCGCATTAAATCGAAGAGGATCATAATTTCCTTAATCACCGAAGAATCAAATCCTATATAGATTACAAAGATTTTCTTTAATCCGGAGATCAACCGTGATGACGTCAAAAGATAAGATGAATCCCTATTTTCTCATTTCACTCTTTTACGATAGCTTCACTCATACATTTCGAGTAATCGAATTATTTTATCCATATTTCTCAATTATGATAAAACCCTATGAATCAACTTATATTCGTCATAATAACATTCTTATTGTTATCCATGACGACCTCGATCAAATTTCGGGACGAAATTTCTTTAACGGGTAGGTACTGTGACGACCCGGAAATTTCCGTGCAAATTTAAACTTAACCTTTATATGTTTCCGACACGATAAGCAGAATTTGTAATGTTGAATCTCAAAAAGTTTGGAACTACATTCATGTAATCAATTACCCTTTGACCGTGTTCGACGATTCACGAACAATTATGAGTATATAGATATGTATATATAATATATAATATTAACTGAAAACATTAACAAAGTATTAGATATATGATACTTTACATGAACGTATTTGTTTCGATATATTTATCGACAAAATTAAGAGATAATATCAAATGATTGAATTATCAGATACATTATGATATGATTACGGGCCTATGTTATGAGGTCTACTGTGATTTAAGAAATCTATTCTTTTTTACAACATTCGAAAAATGGTAAAGTGATTTATAAATAAGAACAAATGTGTCAATTAACGGGAACTAGACAAGAGTTAGTGGAAATTCCTGTTTAATTTCCAAGGCATGTTTTATAATATTTTTCTCGTGACCTTGATAAGATAACTATGTTAACTTTCATTTTATTTAATATGAAAATAAGAACGTGGAGTGTAAATAACTTAGATGTTGGATATCGACAAGTTAAGTAACTCGACATTTTTCATTAAGATGATTTCATACGTTTATTTAACATTTGGACTTTATCCCATGCTTCACCAATAGACTGTAATTTAAAAACTTGAAACCTATTATGAATATATATAATTCTACTTTTCTAAAATGTTTTATGATATAACGATTTCCATTATTTTAACCTTTTAACAAAATGATTCTTAAATATATTTAGTTTTGGAAAACAAAATTATCATATTTATTTGATTTAGTTTCAAAAGTACAAAAAATGTTTTCAGTTTAAAAAGAACTTTATTATTAAAATGTATATATCTTTTATAAATATCTAGAACCACTTTTGATAACTCATTACTTAACCAGTATGATAAAGATAATGATATTTATATTATATTTTATTAAATATATATAACGATTTAAATTAATATTATATATATTTATACGCGTATTATACGTATATAGTTTTATACTTTTACTATACTTTAACTTTACCTTTACTTTACTTTTACTTTACTTCAACTTTAATAATTCATACTTTAATAATTCACTTTAATAATTCATACTTTAATAATTCACTTTAATAATTCATACTTTAATAATTCACTTTAATAATTTATACTTTAATAATTCACTTTAATAATTCACTTTAATAATTCATACTTTAATAATTCACTTTAATAATTCACTTTAATAATTCATACTTTAATAATTCAAAAATCTATTATAAATAGAATTGAATAGGTTTCATTATTTCATAGAAACTTGAAAATATATTTCTCTAAACTCTCTCAATCGAATTACATATATATATTTTCTTTGTATTATTTCAAGATATTATTAGTATACATAAAATACTACGACGGAGTTATACTCAGACGATTTCAAAATAAGTTTTCAAACGGGATAAAGCTAAGGAAATTATGGGTTATAGCTATGGAGGTTATGGGTATTGATCGAGAGTATTGCTCGTGAGTCAAACTAGTGTTTATCATCTCCGTTGCGTCTACGTACTTTTCCTGCAATATTGAATCTCAATATTGATACGTTCGTGAATCCAAGGCCAACATTGCACTTGTTCAATGACGTCATATGTATTTTTACTACAAAATACAGTATTGTGAGTTTCATTTGCTCCCTTTTATATATATTTTTGGGACTGAGAATACATGCGCTGTTTTTATAAATGTTTTACGAAATAGGCACAAGTAATAAAACTAATTCTACGTGGGTTTAAACCAGAAATATACCCTTATCTTGGTAACATTAAACTACTTGTCTATGTACGGTAGGCGCGAATCCTAAAGATAGATCTATTGGGCCTGACAAACCCCATCCTCACTATGGGATGCTTTAGTACTTCGAGGTTATTTTAAACACACCTGATCTGGTGTACTTCAGAGGGTAAAACATGAACGTTAAGGCTTGTTACCGGGTGCCTACAACTTATAGAATACTTTTATACACTTGCGAGTGTACATATATTTATAAACGGAAATCTTGTGGTCTATTAATATATTGAAATGATTGTTATGATAAACCTATGAACTCACCAACCTTTTGGTTGACACTTTAAAGCATGTTTATTCTCAGGTATTAAAGAAATCTTCCGCTGTGCATTAGCTCATTTTAAGGATATTACTTGGAGTCATTCATGGCATATTTTGAAAGACGTTGCATTCAAGTCATTGAGTTCATCAAGATTATTATTAAGTCAATTATAGTTGGATGTATTATGAAATGGTGTGCATACCATCAATTTTCGTTGTAAAGAAAGTTTGTCTTTTAAAAACGAATGCAATGTTTGTAAAATATATCATATAGAGGTCAAATACCTCGCGATGTAATCAACTATTGTGAATCGTTTATAATGTATATGAACGGGTCCTTTCAGTTGGTATCATAGCGGTGGTCTTAGCGAACCAGGTCTTGTATTAGTGTGTCTAACTGATAGTTGTTAAGATGCATTAGTGAGTCTGGACTTCGACCGTGTCTGCATGTCAAAAGTTTTGTTTATCATTTTTAGTCGAAAATCATCTACTTACCATCCTTAGGAAATTACCTGCTTATCATTCTTAGTCTAGACACGTCTTGCTGCATTGATTGCATGAATAGTGTATAGACAAAATTCATATCTTAGCGTATCTGCTAAATCATATCTTATCGTATCTATTACCGTAAACTTTTCCTGACATATTCCGTAAATTCCTCCGTAATCTATGAAATCTTTTGATCTATATATATATATATATATATAGATATTCTATGTAGTTAGAATATCACCCGATAGCCGGAAAATCATTTCGTATCGAAAAATCCTTTATCAAATCGTACGAAATGGAATTCGTCATCAGTTCAAGTTCCTCGAATTCCGAAATGGAATCCCACTCAAGCTACGAAAGCAGTGTGACTGGAATGGATCAACCAATCAGCCATCATCTATTCTGGATGAATTGGGGATGGGTTCGTAGCCTCCTTAATCATTGGAGACAAGAAGAAGGCGATCATTTCCATCCACCACATTGCCCTCTTGGCAATGAACCTAAAGCACTTACCGGCGAACCTGTCCGAAACACCATTTTCTCTCTCATTTCCAGAGTATCTCGTCATGATTATATACTACACCAAATTCTAGATCTTATTTATTCGCTAGTCCGAACCGACAATCACCCCGGTGTAATAGAAGAAGTCAACGAGCTTCGCGCTCGGGTAGTGGCTTTGGAGAATATGGTGCAAAGGTTACAAACACCAGCAGCAGCACCAGTGAAATGTCCCGTTCTTATTGATTAAAAACGTTCCATATTAATTGATTTCGTTGCGAGGTTTTGACCTCTATATGAGACGTTTTTCAAAGACTGCATTCCTTTTCAAAACAAACCATAGCCTTTATTTCATAAATAAAGGTTTAAAAAGCTTTACGTAGATTATCAAATAATGATAATCTAAAATATCCTGTTTACACACGACCATTACATAATGGTTTACAATACAAATATGTTACATCGAAATCAGTTTCTTGAATGCAGTTTTTACACAATATCATACAAACATGGACTCCAAATCTTGTCCTTATTTTAGTATGCAACAGCGGAAGCTCTTAATATTCACCTGAGAATAAACATGCTTTAAACGTCAACAAAAATGTTGGTGAGTTATAGGTTTAACCTATATATATCAAATCGTAACAATAGACCACAAGGTTTCATATTTCAATACACATCCCATACATAGAGATAAAAATCATTCATATGGTGAACACCTGGTAACCGACAATAACAAGATGCATATATAAGAATATCCCCATCATTCGGGGACACCCTTCGGATATGATATAAATTTCGAAGTACTAAAGCATCCGGTACTTTGGATGGGGTTTGTTAGGCCCAATAGATCTATCTTTAGGATTCGCGTCAATTAGGGTGTCTGTTCCCTAATTCTTAGATTACCAGACTTAATAAAAAGGGGCATATTCGATTTCGATAATTCAACCATAGAATGTAGTTTCACGTACTTGTGTCTATTTTGTAAATCATTTATAAAACCTGCATGTATTCTCATCCCAAAAATATTAGATTTTAAAAGTGGGACTATAACTCACTTTCACAGATTTTTACTTCGTCGGGAAGTAAGACTTGGCCACTGGTTGATTCACGAACCTATAACAATATATACATATATATCAAAGTATGTTCAAAATATATTTACAACACTTTTAATATATTTTGATGTTTTAAGTTTATTAAGTCAGCTGTCCTCGTTAGTAACCTATAACTAGTTGTCCACAGTTAGATGTACAGAAATAAATCGATAAATATTATCTTGAATCAATCCACGACCCAGTGTATACGTATCTCAGTATTGATCACAACTCAAACTATATATATTTTGGAATCAACCTCAACCCTGTATAGCTAACTCCAACATTCACATATAGAGTGTCTATGGTTGTTCCGAAATATATATAGATGTGTCGACATGATAGGTCGAAACATTGTATACGTGTCTATGGTATCTCAAGATTACATAATATACAATACAAGTTGATTAAGTTATGGTTGGAATAGATTTGTTACCAATTTTCACGTAGCTAAAATGAGAAAAATTATCCAATCTTGTTTTACCCATAACTTCTTCATTTTAAATCCGTTTTGAGTGAATCAAATTGCTATGGTTTCATATTGAACTCTATTTTATGAATCTAAACAGAAAAAGTATAGGTTTATAGTCGGAAAAATAAGTTACAAGTCATTTTTGTAAAGGTAGTCATTTCAGTCGAAAGAACGACGTCTAGATGACCATTTTAGAAAACATACTTCCACTTTGAGTTTAACAATAATTTTTGGATATAGTTTCATGTTCATAATAAAAATCATTTTCTCAGAATAACAACTTTTAAATCAAAGTTTATCATAGTTTTTAATTAACTAACCCAAAACAGCCCGCGGTGTTACTACGACGGCGTAAATCCGGTTTTACGGTGTTTTTCGTGTTTCCAGGTTTTAAATCATTAAGTTAGCATATCATATAGATATAGAACATGTGTTTAGTTGATTTTAAAAGTCAAGTTAGAGGGATTAACTTTTGTTTGCGAACAAGTTTAGAATTAACTAAACTATGTTCTAGTGATTACAAGTTTAAACCTTCGAATAAGATAGCTTTATATGTATGAATCGAATGATGTTATGAACATCATTACTACCTTAAGTTCCTTGGATAAACCTACTGGAAAATAGAAAAATGGATCTAGCTTCAATGGATCCTTGGATGGCTCGAAGTTCTTGAAGCAGAATCATGACACGAAAACAAGTTCAAGTAAGATCATCACTTGAAATAAGATTGTTATAGTTATAGAAATTGAACCAAAGTTTGAATATGATTATTACCTTGTATTAGAATGATAACCTACTGTAAGAAACAAATATTTCTTGAGGTTGGATGATCACCTTACAAGATTGGAAGTGAGCTAGCAAACTTGAAAGTATTCTTGATTTTATGAAACTAGAACTTTTAGAATTTATGAAGAACACTTAGAACTTGAAGATAGAACTTGAGAGAGATCAATTAGATGAAGAAAATTGAAGAATGAAAGTGTTTGTAGGTGTTTTTGGTCGTTGGTGTATGGATTAGATATAAAGGATATGTTATTTTGTTTTCATGTAAATAAGTCATGAATGATTACTCATATTTTTGTAATTTTATGAGATATTTCATGCTAGTTGCCAAATGATGGTTCCCACATGTGTTAGGTGACTCACATGGGCTGCTAAGAGCTGATCATTGGAGTGTATATACCAATAGTACATACATCTAAAAGCTGTGTATTGTACGAGTACGAATACGGGTGCATACGAGTAGAATTGTTGATGAAACTGAACGAGGATCTAATTGTAAGCATTTTTGTTAAGTAGAAGTATTTTGATAAGTGTCTTGAAGTCTTTCAAAAGTGTATGAATACATATTAAAACACTACATGTATATACATTTTAACTGAGTCGTTAAGTCATCGTTAGTCGTTACATGTAAATGTTGTTTTGAAACCTTTAGGTTAACGATCTTGTTAAATGTTGTTAACCCAATGTTTATAATATCAAAAGAGATTTTAAATTATTATATTATCATGATATTATGATGTACGAATATCTCCTAATATGATATATATACATTAAATGTCGTTACAACGATAAACGTTACATATATGTCTCGTTTCAAAATCATTAAGTTAGTAGTCTTGTTTTTACATATGTAGTTCATTGTTAATATAATTAATGATATGTTTACTTATCATAATATCATGTTAACTATATATATAACCATATATATGTCATCATATAGTTTTTTTACAAGTTTTAACGTTCGTGAATCACCGGTCAACTTGGGTGGTCAATTGTCTATATGAAACCTATTTCAATTAATCAAGTCTTAACAAGTTTGATTGCTTAACATGTTGGAAACATTTAATCATGTAAATATCAATCTCAATTAATATATATAAACATGGAAAAGTTCGGGTCACTACAGTACCTACCCGTTAAATAAATTTCGTCCCGAAATTTTAAGCTGTTGAAGGTGTTGACGAATCTTCTGGAAATAGATGCGGGTATTTCTTCTTCATCTGATCTTCACGCTCCCAGGTGAACTCGGGTCCTCTACGAGCATTCCATCGAACCTTAACAATTGGTATCTTGTTTTGCTTAAGTCTTTTAACCTCACGATCCATTATTTCGACGGGTTCTTCGATGAATTGAAGTTTTTCGTTGATTTGGATTTCATCTAACGGAATAGTGAGATCTTCTTTAGCAAAACATTTCTTTAAATTCGAGACGTGGAAAGTGTTATGTACAGCCGCGAGTTATTGAGGTAACTCTAGTCGGTAAGCTACTGGTCCGACACGATCAATAATCTTGAATGGTCCAATATACCTTGGATTTAATTTCCCTCGTTTACCAAATCGAACAACGCCTTTCCAAGGTGCAACTTTAAGCATGACCATCTCTCCAATTTCAAATTCTATATCATTTCTTTTAATGTCAGCGTAGCTCTTTTGTCGACTTTGGGCGGTTTTCAACCGTTGTTGAATTTGGATGATCTTCTCGGTAGTTTCTTGTATAATCTCCGAACCCGTAATCTGTCTATCCCCCACTTCACTCCAACAAATTGGAGACCTGCACTTTCTACCATAAAGTGCTTCAAACGGCGCCATCTCAATGCTTGAATGGTAGCTGTTGTTGTAGGAAAATTCTGCTAACGGTAGATGTCGATCCCAACTGTTTCCGAAATCAATAACACATGCTCGTAGCATGTCTTCAAGCGTTTGTATCGTCCTTTCGCTCTGCCCATCAGTTTGTGGATGATAGGCAGTACTCATGTCTAGACGAGTTCCTAATGCTTGTTGTAATGTCTGCCAGAATCTTGAAATAAATCTGCCATCCCTATCAGAGATAATAGAGATTGGTATTCCATGTCTGGAGACGACTTCCTTCAAATACAGTCGTGCTAACTTCTCCATCTTGTCATCTTCTCTTATTGGTAGGAAGTGTGCTGATTTGGTGAGACGATCAACTATTACCCAAATAGTATCAAAACCACTTGCAGTCCTTGGCAATTTAGTGATGAAATCCATGGTAATGTTTTCCCATTTCCATTCCGGGATTTCGGGTTGTTGAAGTAGACCTGATGGTTTCTGATGCTCAGCTTTGACCTTAGAACACGTCAAACATTCTCCTACGTATTTAGCAACATCGGCTTTCATACCCGGCCACCAAAAATGTTTCTTGAGATCCTTGTACATCTTCCCCGTTCCAGGATGTATTGAGTATCTGGTTTTATGAGCTTCTCTAAGTACCATTTCTCTCATATCTCCAAATTTTGGTACCCAAATCCTTTCAGCCCTATACCGGGTTCCGTCTTCCCGAATATTAAGATGCTTCTCCGATCCTTTGGGTATTTCATCCTTTAAATTTCCCTCTTTTAAAACTCCTTGTTGCGCCTCCTTTATTTGAGTAGTAATGTTATTATGAATCATTATATTCATAGATTTTACTCGAATGGGTTCTCTGTCCTTCCTGCTCAAGGCATCGGCTACCACATTTGCCTTCCCCGGGTGGTAACGAATCTCAAAGTCGTAATCATTCAATAATTCAATCCACCTACGCTGCCTCATATTCAGTTGTTTCTGATTAAATATGTGTTGAAGACTTTTGTGGTCGGTATATATAATACTTTTGACCCCATATAAGTAGTGCCTCCAAGTCTTTAATGCAAAAACAACCGCGCCTAATTCCAAATCATGCGTCGTATAATTTTGTTCATGAATCTTCAATTGTCTAGACGCATAAGCAATCACCTTCGTTCGTTGCATTAATACACAACCGAGACCTTGCTTTGATGCATCACAATAAATCACAAAATCATCATTCCCTTCAGGCAATGACAATATAGGTGCCGTAGTTAGCTTTTTCTTCAATAACTGAAACGCTTTCTCTTGTTCATCATTCCATTCAAATTTCTTCCCTTTATGCGTTAATGCAGTCAAGGGTTTTGCTATTCTGGAAAAGTCTTGGATGAACCTTCTGTAGTAACCAGCTAGTCCTAAAAACTGGCGTATGTGTTTCGGAGTTTTCGGGGTTTCCCACTTTTCAACAGTTTCTATCTTTGCCGGATCCACCTTAATACCTTCTTTGTTCACTATGTGACCGAGGAATTGAACTTCTTCCAACCAAAATGCACACTTTGAAAACTTAGCGTACAATTCTTCCTTCCTCAATACTTCTAACACCTTTCTCAAATGTTCACCGTGTTCTTGGTCATTCTTTGAGTAAATAAGTATGTCATCAATGAAAACAATGACAAACTTGTCAAGGTATGGTCCACACACTCGGTTCATAAGGTCCATGAACACAGCTGGTGCATTAGTTAAACCAAACGGCATGACCATAAACTCGTAATGACCGTAACGTGTTCTGAAAGCAGTCTTTGGAATATCATCTTCTTTCACCCGCATTTGATGATACCCGGAACGTAAGTCAATCTTTGAATAAACAGACGAGCCTTGTAGTTGATCAAATAAGTCGTCGATTCTCGGTAGTGGGTAGCGGTTCTTGATGGTAAGTTTGTTCAACTCTCGGTAGTCGATACACAACCTGAATGTACCATCTTTCTTCTTGACAAACAAAACAGGAGCTCCCCACGGTGATGTGCTTGGTCGAATGAAACCACGCTCTAAAAGTTCTTGTAATTGGCTTTGCAGTTCTTTCATCTCGCTGGGTGCGAGTCTGTAAGGAGCACGAGCTATTGGTGCAGCTCCTGGTACAAGATCTATTTGAAATTCAACGGATCGATGTGGGGGTAATCCCGGTAATTCTTTCGGAAATACATCGGGAAATTCTTTTGCAATGGGAACATCATTGATGCTCTTTTCTTCAGTTTGTACTTTCTCGACGTGTGCTAGAACAGCATAGCAACCTTTTCTTATTAGTTTTTGTGCCTTCAAATTACTAATAAGATGTAGCTTCGTGTTGCCCTTTTCTCCGTACACCATTAAGGGTTTTCCTTTTTCTCGTATAATGCGAATTGCATTTTTGTAACAAACGATCTCCGCTTTCACTTCTTTCAACCAGTCCATACCGATTATCACATCAAAACTCCCTAACTCTACTGGTATCAAATCAATCTTAAATGTTTCGCTAACCAGTTTAATTTCTCGATTCCGACATATATTATCTGCTGAAATTAATTTACCATTTGCTAATTCGAGTAAAAATTTACTATCCAAAGGCGTCAATGGACAACTTAATTTAGCACAAAAATCTCTACTCATATAGCTTCTATCCGCACCCGAATCAAATAAAACGTAAGCAGATTTATTGTCAATAAGAAACGTACCCGTAACAAGCTCCGGGTCTTCCTGTGCCTCTACCGCATTAATATTGAAAACTCTTCCACGGCCTTGTCCATTCGTGTTCTCCTGGTTCGGGCAATTTCTAATAATGTGGCCTGGTTTTCCACATTTATAACAAACTACATTGGCATAACTTGCTCCGACACTACTTGCTCCGCCATTACTCGTTGCGACACCATTTGTTCCTTTCGTTCTATTAACCCCTGGTCCGTAGACCTCACACTTCGCCGCACTATGACCATTTCTTTTACACTTGTTGCAAAATTTGGTGCAGAACCCCGAGTGATTCTTTTCACACCTTTGGCATAGCTGCTTCTGATTGTTGTTGTTGTTGCGATTATTATTGTTGTTGGGATGATTGTTGTAGTTGCTGTTGTTGTTGTTGTTGTTGTTGTTGTTGTTGTTGTTGTTGGGCCGTTTGTTGTAGTTGCGATTGATGTTGCGATTGTTGGGATAGTTGTTGCGATTATTGTTGTAATTGCTGTTGTTGTTGTATTGGTGATTCTTATCACCGTTTTCCTCCCACTTTCTTTTGACTTGCTTCACATTGGCCTCTTCAGCAGTCTGTTCTTTAATTCTTTCTTCAATCTGGTTCACTAGTTTGTGAGCCATTCTACATGCCTGTTGTATGGAGGCGGGCTCGTGTGAACTTATATCTTCTTGGATTCTTTCCGGTAATCCTTTCACAAACGCGTCGATCTTCTCTTCCTCATCTTCGAATGCTCCCGGACACAATAGGCACAATTCTGTGAATCGTCTTTCGTACGTGGTAATATCAAATCCTTGGGTTCGTAACCCTCTAAGTTCTGTCTTGAGCTTATTGACCTCGGTTCTGGGACGGTACTTCTCGTTCATCAAGTGCTTGAATGCTGACCACGGTAGTGCGTACGCATCATCTTGTCCCACTTGCTCTAGATAGGTATTCCACCATGTTAACGCAGAACCTGTGAAGGTATGCGTAGCATACTTCACTTTGTCCTCTTCAGTACACTTACTTATGGCAAACACCGATTCAACCTTCTCGGTCCACCGTTTCAATCCGATCGGTCCTTCGGTTCCATCAAATTCCAAAGGTTTGCAGGCAGTGAATTCTTTGTAGGTGCATCCTACACGATTTCCTGTACTGCTAGATCCAAGGTTATTGTTGGTATGTAGCGCAGCCTGTACTGCGGCTATGTTTGAAGCTAGAAAAGTACGGAATTCCTCTTCATTCATATTCACGGTGTGTCGAGTAGTCGGTGCCATTTCCTTCAAAATAGTTAAATGGAACAAGTTAATCATACAGAATATTAAGAGTAGTTAATAGTATTTCGTAGCATAATATGAACTCATTTATAAAAGCTTTTTCTTCATATTAGCGTTTTATAAGTTTAAATTCGGGTAGTACCTACCCGTTAAGTTCATACTTAGTAGCTAATATACAATTCAACTACTACAATTCTATATGAAAAACTGATTATAATAATATTTCGCGTTCAAACTTTTATACAATATTTTACAAACTTACAATACCGCTTATTTTACATAAAGCATGAAATATAGCACACAATAACTTTGATACAAGATAGTTGTGAAGACAATTCTAGCTAGTACACAAGTCGTTCAGCAAAGGCAATAAAGACACGTAATTCATACGTCCAGAAACAAGTCATGCATTCTGGTTTTACTAGGACTACTTCCCATCCTTGGTCTTGTGCAACATAACCGTTATGGCCGTTGATAAGACAGCGTGTTGTAACGTCATCAAAGGGACGAGGGTTAGGTAATGTCCAACAGTCCCGTAATAATCTAAAAACCTCATTTCTTACCCCAATTACCGACTCCGTCACTTGTGGAAACGTTTTGTTTAATAGTTGTAGCCCGATGTTCTTGTTCTCACTTTGGTGAGAAGCGAACATTACTAATCCGTAAGCATAACATGCTTCTTTATGTTGCATGTTAGCCGCTTTTTCTAAATCACGAAGTCCAATATTCGGATATATTGAGTCAAAATAATTTCTTAACCCGTTGCGTAAAATAGCATTTGGGTTCCCCGCAATATATGCGTCAAAGTAAACACATCGTAACTTATGGGTTTCCCAATGTGATATCCCCCATCTTTCAAACGAAAGTCTCTTATAAACCAAGACATTCTTGGAACGTTCTTCGAATGTCTTACAAACTGATCTCGCCTTAAATAGTTGTGCCGAAGAATTCTGGCCGACTCTAGACAAGATTTCATCAATCATGTCTCCGGGTAGGTCTCTTAAAATATTGGGTTGTCTATCCATTTTGTGTTTTTAAACTGTAAAATAGACAAGAGTTAGATTCATAAAAAAATACTTATTAATACAAGCAATTTTTACATATATCATAAAGCATAAGAACACTATATTACATATATTACACCACACGAATACAACTATCTTATTCCGACTCGCTCGTTTCTTCTTCTTCGGTTTTGGTTCGTTTTGCCAAGTTTCTAGGGATATATGATGTTCCCCTAATACGAGCCGTCGTTGTCCACATTGGTTTAGAAAAACCTGGTGGTTTAGAGGTTCCCGGGTCATTGTTACAACTTAAGGACTTCGGGGGTTGACGATACATATAAAGTTCATCGGGGTTGGAATTAGATTTCTCTATTTTTATGCCCTTTCCCTTATTATTTTCTTTTGCCTTTTTAAATTCAGTTGGGGTAATTTCTATAACATCATCGGAATTCTCGTCGGAATCCGATTCATCGGAGAATTGGTAATCCTCCCAATATTTTGCTTCCTTGGCGGAAACACCATTGACCATAATTAACTTTGGTCGGTTGGTTGAGGATTTTCTTTTACTTAACCATTTTATTATTTCCCCCACCGGTTCTATTTCTTCATCCGGTTCCGATTCTTCTTCCGGTTCCGATTCTTCTTCCGGTTCCGACTCTTCTTACGGTTCTTCTTCGGGAACTTGTGAATCAGTCCACAAATCATTCCAAGTTACATTTGACTCTTCATTATTATTAGGTGAGTCAAGGGAACTTGTTCTAGAGGTAGACATCTATCACATAATATCAAACACGTTAAGAGATTAATATATCACATAATATTCATATGTTAAAAATCTATAGTTTCCAACAAAAATGTTAAGCAATCATTTTTAAAGAAAAAATGGTCGAAGTCCAGACTCACTAATGCATCCTAACAAACTCGATAAGACACACTAATGCAAATTTTCTGGTTCTCTAAGACCAACGCTCGGATACCAACTGAAATGTCCCGTTCTTATTGATTAAAAACGTTCCATATTAATTGATTTCGTTGCGAGGTTTTGACCTCTATATGAGACGTTTTTCAAAGACTGCATTCCTTTTCAAAACAAACCATAGCCTTTATTTCATAAATAAAGGTTTAAAAAGCTTTACGTAGATTATCAAATAATGATAATCTAAAATATCCTGTTTACACACGACCATTACATAATGGTTTACAATACAAATATGTTACATCGAAATCAGTTTCTTGAATGCAGTTTTTACACAATATCATACAAACATGGACTCCAAATCTTGTCCTTATTTTAGTATGCAACAGCGGAAGCTCTTAATATTCACCTGAGAATAAACATGCTTTAAACGTCAACAAAAATGTTGGTGAGTTATAGGTTTAACCTATATATATCAAATCGTAACAATAGACCACAAGGTTTCATATTTCAATACACATCCCATACATAGAGATAAAAATCATTCATATGGTGAACACCTGGTAACCGACAATAACAAGATGCATATATAAGAATATCCCCATCATTCCGGGACACCCTTCGGATATGATATAAATTTCGAAGTACTAAAGCATCCGGTACTTTGGATGGGGTTTGTTAGGCCCAATAGATCTATCTTTAGGATTCGCGTCAATTAGGGTGTCTGTTCCCTAATTCTTAGATTACCAGACTTAATAAAAAGGGGCATATTCGATTTCGATAATTCAACCATAGAATGTAGTTTCACGTACTTGTGTCTATTTTGTAAATCATTTATAAAACCTGCATGTATTCTCATCCCAAAAATATTAGATTTTAAAAGTGGGACTATAACTCACTTTCACAGATTTTTACTTCGTCGGGAAGTAAGACTTGGCCACTGGTTGATTCACGAACCTATAACAATATATACATATATATCAAAGTATGTTCAAAATATATTTACAACACTTTTAATATATTTTGATGTTTTAAGTTTATTAAGTCAGCTGTCCTCGTTAGTAACCTATAACTAGTTGTCCACAGTTAGATGTACAGAAATAAATCGATAAATATTATCTTGAATCAATCCACGACCCAGTGTATACGTATCTCAGTATTGATCACAACTCAAACTATATATATTTTGGAATCAACCTCAACCCTGTATAGCTAACTCCAACATTCACATATAGAGTGTCTATGGTTGTTCCGAAATATATATAGATGTGTCGACATGATAGGTCGAAACATTGTATACGTGTCTATGGTATCTCAAGATTACATAATATACAATACAAGTTGATTAAGTTATGGTTGGAATAGATTTGTTACCAATTTTCACGTAGCTAAAATGAGAAAAATTATCCAATCTTGTTTTACCCATAACTTCTTCATTTTAAATCCGTTTTGAGTGAATCAAATTGCTATGGTTTCATATTGAACTCTATTTTATGAATCTAAACAGAAAAAGTATAGGTTTATAGTCGGAAAAATAAGTTACAAGTCGTTTTTGTAAAGGTAGTCATTTCAGTCGAAAGAACGACGTCTAGATGACCATTTTAGAAAACATACTTCCACTTTGAGTTTAACAATAATTTTTGGATATAGTTTCATGTTCATAATAAAAATCATTTTCTCAGAATAACAACTTTTAAATCAAAGTTTATCATAGTTTTTAATTAACTAACCCAAAACAGCCCGCGGTGTTACTACGACGGCGTAAATCCGGTTTTACGGTGTTTTTCGTGTTTCCAGGTTTTAAATCATTAAGTTAGCATATCATATAGATATAGAACATGTGTTTAGTTGATTTTAAAAGTCAAGTTAGAAGGATTAACTTTTGTTTGCGAACAAGTTTAGAATTAACTAAACTATGTTCTAGTGATTACAAGTTTAAACCTTCGAATAAGATAGCTTTATATGTATGAATCGAATGATGTTATGAACATCATTACTACCTTAAGTTCCTTGGATAAACCTACTGGAAAATAGAAAAATGGATCTAGCTTCAATGGATCCTTGGATGGCTCGAAGTTCTTGAAGCAGAATCATGACACGAAAACAAGTTCAAGTAAGATCATCACTTGAAATAAGATTGTTATAGTTATAGAAATTGAACCAAAGTTTGAATATGATTATTACCTTGTATTAGAATGATAACCTACTGTAAGAAACAAAGATTTCTTGAGGTTGGATGATCACCTTACAAGATTGGAAGTGAGCTAGCAAACTTGAAAGTATTCTTGATTTTATGAAACTAGAACTTTTAGAATTTATGAAGAACACTTAGAACTTGAAGATAGAACTTGAGAGAGATCAATTAGATGAAGAAAATTGAAGAATGAAAGTGTTTGTAGGTGTTTTTGGTCGTTGGTGTATGGATTAGATATAAAGGATATGTTATTTTGTTTTCATGTAAATAAGTCATGAATGATTACTCATATTTTTGTAATTTTATGAGATATTTCATGATAGTTGCCAAATGATGGTTCCCACATGTGTTAGGTGACTCACATGGGCTGCTAAGAGCTGATCATTGGAGTGTATATACCAATAGTACATACATCTAAAAGCTGTGTATTGTACGAGTACGAATACGGGTGCATACGAGTAGAATTGTTGATGAAACTGAACGAGGATCTAATTGTAAGCATTTTTGTTAAGTAGAAGTATTTTGATAAGTGTCTTGAAGTCTTTCAAAAGTGTATGAATACATATTAAAACACTACATGTATATACATTTTAACTGAGTCGTTAAGTCATCGTTAGTCGTTACATGTAAATGTTGTTTTGAAACCTTTAGGTTAACGATCTTGTTAAATGTTGTTAACCCAATGTTTATAATATCAAAAGAGATTTTAAATTATTATATTATCATGATATTATGATGTACGAATATCTCCTAATATGATATATATACATTAAATGTCGTTACAACGATAAACGTTACATATATGTCTCGTTTCAAAATCATTAAGTTAGTAGTCTTGTTTTTACATATGTAGTTCATTGTTAATATAATTAATGATATGTTTACTTATCATAATATCATGTTAACTATATATATAACCATATATATGTCATCATATAGTTTTTTTACAAGTTTTAACGTTCGTGAATCACCGGTCAACTTGGGTGGTCAATTGTCTATATGAAACCTATTTCAATTAATCAAGTCTTAACAAGTTTGATTGCTTAACATGTTGGAAACATTTAATCATGTAAATATCAATCTCAATTAATATATATAAACATGGAAAAGTTCGGGTCACTACAACCAGCAACATAACCAGTACCACCACCAACAACAACAGCATCGCAAACCTCAACTTCACAATCTGTCCCATGAACATCGACGTCATACGCCCTGTAGGTACTAAGGAATACCACAACGATGAAGTATTGATTCATAACTTCATTGGGAAAACATTCTACGACGATTATGTAATTTCTAAAGTTTGGAAATTATCTATCATAGCCTTAACCATAAATCAAGTGAGTTTAATTTAATATTAACTCATTAAATCTATATTACATCTGAAGAAATATACACATATATTTCCATAAAGACTGTAATAAAATTCTTTTGTACAAAATATTAATTGTGACATTTTTTTAACGGGTAGGTAATACCCGAGAGATATATAAATTCACAATTAATATGTTACATTCTTCGAATCTGATTCAGCAAATCATCCATTATACTCCCTACTTTCACAACAATATACATTCTTTTATAGAAATCAAAACAACCATACTCGTTCAAAAATCTAATTACATATTCTGATTTTGAAATCGCCGAATTCAATTCAAGTTATAACCGGTATCATCACTCTTAGATTCTTACATCTTTCAAAGCTATACTTTAACTTCAAAACTGTGTTAGAACATTGTATGTATATTAACGATTATAATATGTGTTCAAGCCCTTCGAAATACCTGAAGACACTTCAAATAATGAACAATCGAGATGATGATCCAACCACATGTTATCCACAGTTACGTACCTGAAAAACTCTTGAAACCAAAGTCATAATTTAACATGTATCCATGTCAGACCTTTTGGCATTTACTAGATAAAATAACTTTTCAATCCCTTCTAAAAATAGACGGTTTTGTCACAGCTCCAGCAAACCAACTTCAATTGTTCATTCGAATAAGCCTTATTATAATGATTACTCCTTCATCATTATTACCGGGGAACCTTTCATATCTCGCCACATTAGCAGTAAACTTATTAACAACTTCATTGATCTTTGACTTTCCAAAAAATCTTTATATTTATCAAAACCCCATCATTTACTCATCTACATCTTGTAACGAGAATTGCCATACGAATCATCGGAAATTAGCAATTAGTATTTTAAAATCTCGCAGCATGTCTACGCCAACAATTATATGTGTCTATCTTCTGGACTTATATACTTTGAATGTGAAGTTTCTGAAAAACACCCTAAACTGCGAACTAGTTCTCGAAATACTGATAAATCAGCAAAAACTATAAACGACCTTAACAGTAAAAAGTTTGATGATAAAGAGTAGTGTGTTGGCAAAGCTCAGAAAAAGAGAAGATTTGGTACTGAAAAATACGGATTGAGCAAACCATGAAGAAGGCTGTGGATAAATCACAAGGACGAAATCTACCTTCAAAGAATCCAAATGATTCCGTGTCTGCTGAAGTCATTATCGAATACCTTGCTCCTGACTCTAAACCCTTACGGACAATATTCTTCATCATCCTCTGATATTAGAAATTTTAAGATATCATCGTATCTTTCATTATAAATATCCTCCATATTTCTGAAGATATTTCCATAATTATTCTTATCTGAAATCATTTACCTCTTCGTGCTGTCTATATTACATCATAAAAGAAACTATTTTAGTTTCTAAATTCTGAAACTTTCGAATTTAAAATAGGAATATTTTTGAAGTAGTGTTGGGAACTGAAGCATGAACTAGTATAATATAATGACATTTGATCAACGTGATTATATTACAGTAAGGCATGCTGAGTTTCTAAATGGAACGTGATGATTCACAGATCATAATGTCATCATGTGCTATGTTACACGACTCGTGTATTCTCTTTAACCTCTAAAATATCAAGAAAATATTTCTTGATGATTCGGCCTTTTCCGAGGTATTCTAGTAATTTGACAAGTTAAGATCGTGTCATTACAATTTCCTTCTTAAAACATTAACAATGTTCATTCTGAAATTCATATATGCGAATTCTGGACCATTACAAGCGGTGCTTAATCACAAGAAGAAGAAACGAAAGGACAAAACTCCGAAATAGAAATTGGGGTATAAATCGCAGCAAATAAAAGAGAGTATTAATTAGGGATGACAATGATTATAGAAGACAGAAGCAGGGACATCAAAATATAAGGGAAGATATAAAATCCAACAACAACCCAGAAACTATAAACCGTATATATCGATGCATATAGCAATATAAAGACACGGGAGAACTAAAAAGACTATAAAACCAAGAGTATAGTAGAAGTAAATAGATTCTTCTGGAGATAGATGAAAAAGAAGAACGACAGATATGAAAGTGAGGAGTATATCGAGAATCAGCACTGGATGAAGCATATTGACGAATAATTTTAAAGTAAGAATTGAGGGAAGTATGTCATGAATGACTCCAGGTAATATCCTTAAAATGAGTTAATGCACAGCGGAAGATTTCTTTAATACCGGAGAATAAACATGCTTAAAAGTGTCAACCAAAAGGTTGGTGAGTTCATAGGTTTATCATATCAATCATTTCAATATATTAATAGACCACAAGATTTCCGTTTATAAATATATGTACACTCGCAAGTGTATAAAAGTATTCTATAAGTTGTAGGCACCCGGTAACAAGCCTTAACGTTCATGTTTTACCCTCTGAAGTACACCAGATCAGGTGTGTTTAATATAACCTCGAAGTACTAAAGCATCCCATAGTCAGGATGGGGTTTGTCAGGCCCAATAGATCTATCTTTAGGATTCGCGCCTACCGTACATAGACAAGTAGTTTAATGTTACCAAGCTAAGGGTATATTTCTGGTTTAAACCCACGTAGAATTAGTTTTAGTACTTGTTTCTATTTCGTAAAACATTTATAAAACAGCGCATGTATTCTCAGCCCAAAAATATATATTGCAAAAGCAATTAAAAAGGGAGCAAATGAAACTCACAATACTGTATTTCGTAGCAATTATGTATATGACGGCACTGAACAAGTGCAGGGTTTGTCTCGGATTCATGAACCTATATTAAGTATATATATATTTATATGTTGGTCAATATCTGTCTAACAATTTAGGTCAGGTCGTAGTGTATCACAATCCTAATGCTCGAGACCGACATGCAAAAGTCAACAAAAGTCAACTTGACCCAAAATGACTTCCAAAATCTATACATGTTTATTATATAACTTATATATAGTCGTTTTATATATTTAAATATATTTATCAGATCTTATTATACTAAATAATACAAGTCATTTATTAATAAATAAAAATTTATATTTAAATTCATATATGATAAAAATATACTTTTATATATCTCAAGTAATAAAATTTATAAAATTCACTTAATATCATAAAAATATAGTGGTATGTATTATTAATGTAATTATATTACGTGTGATAAAAATATCTTTGTACGCATATTTATTTGATTAAATAATATTGATAATAATAATAATGATAAAAATAATAAAATGATAGTTTCAATAAAAATATTAATTTTTAGTAATAAAAATAATTTTAGTAATAACATCAACTGATAACAATTATAATAATCGTTTTAATAATAATATTAAAATTAATAATAATTCAGTTGACCATATCTTTTAATCCGTTCATCGAACCCACACGATTTCTAAATGAAAAGTTATTAATTTTTCTTTAGCTTTTCAACGACATGCATATCATATACCTTATCTCAGTAGCATATGTATCAAATTCGTGATTTATCATAAACTATTTAACGACGAAACTAAGCATACAAACATGCATAATCATATATACTCGAGCACTAGTCAGGGATACACTATTAATATATAAAAGATAAGATATGAATGCTCACGTATCAATATTGTGATTCAATATTGCAGGAAAGTACGTAGACGCAACGAAAATGATAAACGTTAGGTTGACCTCACGAGCAATACCCTCGAACAATATCCATAACCTCCATAGCTATAACCCGTAATTTCCTTAGCTCTATCCCATTTGAAAACTTATTTTGAAATCGTCTGAATACAACTTCGTCGTAGTATTTTATGTATACTAATGATATCTTGAAATAATACTAAGTAAATATATATATGTAATTCGATTGAGAGAGTTTAGAGAAATATATTTTCAAGTTTCTATGAAATAATAAAACCTATTGAATTCTATTTATAATAGATTTTTGAATTATTAAAGTGAATTATTAAAGTATGAATTATTAAAGTGAATTATTAAAGTATGAATTATTAAAGTGAATTATTAAAGTATGAATTATTAAAGTGAATTATTAAAGTATGAATTATTAAAGTGAATTATTAAAGTGAATTATTAAAGTAAATTATTAAAGTTAAAGTAAAGTAAAAGTAAAGTAAAAGTAAAGTAAAGGTAAAGTTAAAGTATAGTAAAAGTATAAAACTATGTACGTATAATACGCGTATAAATATATTTAATATTAATTTAAATCGTTATATCATAAAACATTTTAGAAAAGTAGAATTATATATATTCATAATAGGTTTCAAGTTTTTAAATTACAGTCTGTTGGTGAAGCATGGGATAAAGTCCAAAGGTTTAATAAACGTATGAAATCATCTTAATGAAAAATGTCGAGTTACTTAACTTGTCGATATCCAACATCTAAGTTATTTACACTCCACGTTCTTACTTATAGATCACTTTACCATTTTCCGAATATTGTCAAAAAGAATAGATTTCTTAAATCACAGTGGACCTCATAACATTAGCCCGTAATCATATCATAATGTATCTAATAATTCAATCATTTGATATTATCTCTTAATTCTGTCGATAAATATATCGAAACAAATACGTTCATGTAAAGTATCATATATATCAGTTACTGTAATCAAACAAATTTTTTTTTATATATTATTAGAGATTTAATTGTTATTTTAATTAGGTTTTTCATTAATAACCTTATTAATTATATTTATTAATATGTATTATAAAAGTATTAATATGTTATGTGTAGTAAATATAGTTTTATATAACTAATAGTTATTTGATAAAATAATATTGATAATGATATTGATAATATAAAAATAATAATATTAATGTCAAAATAATAATAAGGATAGTAATAATAATAATTTTGATAAAAATGATAATTTCTCTAATAATGATAATAATAATAGTAAAAAAATGATACTTTTAATAAAAATGATAGTTTTTAATAAAAATGATACTAATAATATTAATGATATTATTAATAATAATTTTAATAATATTAATACTAACAATAATAATAATAATACTAATAATAATAATAATAATAAATAGATAAATAACTACCTTAAGGAAGTAGCCCTTAAAGAAAATGCCCAAGTCGGGAATTGAACCCGCGACGTCCCGCTAACCCGATAACATCCTTAATCATTACACTACTCGTTCATTTCTGGTTTAATTCACAACTTGATTCTATTTAACCATTTTATCACTTTCAAACCATAATCATTCTTATCATCATCATAAACAAACTCATTACACTATCATCTTATCTTAATCACCATCACAGTAGTCTAGTTCAATCACAGCGTCATCGCATTTTTCTTTTAACATCACCATCATTAATCCTCCTAATCAACATACGATCATCATTTCTGCCTCATCCTTAATATCATCGCGATTCATTCATGGTTCTCACGGCTCACGGTCACCATCATCATTTTAATCCTAAGCTTAACATCAATATCAATTCCTATCATTATCATCAATGGATTACGTTTATCATCGTGATCCCTCGTACATTACTTAAGCCACAAAACTCGTTTACTTAAGATGGTTTATTATTAGTCTGGCCCAAATAAGGAAAACAATTACGGCCCAATGACTACATATACCCAACAAAGATTAATACATGGTTAATGATTAAAACCGTCGTCCCAATTAGAATTTCATCAGTTTCTGCTTTTGATTCGAAGTCACACCCTATCACTTTCATCTATATTATTTTTATATGACATATTGGCATCATGCCACTTTATTAAGTCAAGTGGATTTAGAAAGTGTCTGCCATAAACAAAAACAAACTACACGTTTCCACTTTTACGTCCAAGTAATATTGTGTACCATCATATATATATATATTTTTTTTTTTGTAATTGTGAGTATTAATGAATTTGTGTCCCCACAAACACAACTTGGAAAAGCTTACAGCCCATGATTTCAATATAACTGCCAGTTGTCGAATTCTACATGAAATCTTCGACTATATATATAAATATGATTAAGCTTCACAAGTAATTAATCTAGCTTCTCAGGTTCTGAAAACTCCATGTTTCGACATCATTAAACCGAGCAAGGTTTGATTGGTGTGCGGTTGGGTGGTGATCATGGTGGTGTCCGGTGAGAGAGATGATGTCGAGTTTCCTTCAAGAGTGGTGGTGGATAATAAAGGTGGCTGTGGGTGGCGGGTTAAAAAAAATGAAGAAGAGTTAGCGAGGGTTTTTAAATCGAATCAGAAAAATATACATAGCAGCAACAATTAAATGGGTTTAAGGTGGTTTTAGGGTGATGGTACGGTGGTGTTGGCCAAGGGTGACCGATGGTGTTTTAGGCGGTTTTTCGACAGACATAGAAGTAAGTGTAATAGGAGGGTGACAAGAGTGGTGATGGGTTTAATTTTGATAGGAGAGAAGAGAAGATGGTATGTGAGGGTGGTGATGTTCTTAAATCGAAAAGCAGTAGGCTAGCAGTCGTAGTTTTTAAATGAACATTTCATGGTGATTTTCGATTATGTTGTAGATTGGTTCATGGATCTTGTGGTTTGGTCAGTTCAACGAAGAGGGAAAGAAAATAATAACAAAAGCAAACAAAACACAGGTTTGTAGCAAGAACAAATAGTAAAACGGGTGTTAGTGGTGACTTTTGGTGATCGTGAAATAACACAACAGAAACAAAATAACGCAGGTGTGGTTTATGGTTTAAGGTGATGGTGTTGGTAACTTGGTTCTTGAACCGAAACAAACTATAGTTCGCAACCAGGTGTGATTGATTGAAGCTATAAGCATATATATATATATATATATATATATATATATATATATATATATATATATATATATATATATATATATATATATATATATATATATATATAGTAAGAGATAATGAAAATGATGGTTGGAGTACTAATATTTATTTTCGAACCTGATCAAAAAGGTTCGAAAATTATTTATTTTCTGTTCCGATTTATATGTACGGAGTACTAATATTTAGACTTAAAAAAGGTAAAAATACTTTTAACAAATCTAAAATCTTCGTAATCGATTTACAGTTCAGCTTTTATTTTAATCCTTCATAAACATGTACTATATCTATATTAAAACTAACAAAACGTCAACCGAGTGTTACTGACATTTACTAATTAAGCTCGAAATCATTTATTGTTAATATATTCTCTTTCTATATATATAAACAGTTGTAAATAGCAAGTTTAACTACTAAAATGAATATATTATATATTCTTAAACAAACAGATTTAATATTATTTATATATTTACAAGTAATATTTATACACATATATATATATAATAGTTTTCATTACATCGCGTATTATTTTACGCATTTATTTCCAAAAATTTAATCATACAATAGTTACAATAATGTTTCAAATTATTATATATTTATATATGTATTTTTTTAAAAATAATTGTTCGTGAAACGTCAGAAATGGTCGAAGTCTAATGAATATACGAAAATAGTTCAAAAATTTTGAGACGCAACATTACGGACTTTGCTTATCATGTCCGAATTATGAAATCGTATCGAGAATTTGGTTTAAAATTAGTCGAAATTTTCCGGGTCGTGACAGTACCCACCCGTTAAAGAAATTTCCTCCCGAAATTTGATCAAGGTCGTCATGGCTAACAATAAGAATGTTTTTTTTTTTCATGACGAATATGAATAGGGTTTTATCATTTTCGATTAATATGGATAAAACGATTCGATCATGCGAAGCGTACGAGTGAAGCTATCACAAAAGAGTGAAATGAAGTGATTAGTGGTTCGTCTTAACTTCTGACATAGTCAAGGTTGATTTTTCAGAATTCAAGGAATTTAAAGAAATCTTCTAATAAAAAAAAAATGTAATTTCATGATTTATTAGCAGATTATTGGAAGAACAGAAATATCAAGGAAATAATCCGTGATATGCTTAGAGATTAAGTAGAATGAAAGAGTTATGTAACATGGCACATGATGATGATAAGGTCTGTGAATCATCATCACGTTACATTAGAAATTTAGCATGTCTTACTGTAATATAATCACGTTGGCCCGGCGTCATTATATTATACTAACTCATGCTTCAATTCCCAACACTTCTCTAAGAAATCATTCATAATTTAAACTCGATTGTTACAGAATATAGAAACTAAAACAGTTTCTTTTATGATGTAATATAGATAGCACGAAGAGATAAATAATTTCGGACAAAGATATCAATGAAGGTATCTTGAGAAATATCGAAGATATTTATAACGAAAGATATGATGATATCTTAGAATTTAAAATATTTATGATCAGAAGATGATGAAGAAATTCGTCCGCAAGGATTTAGACTAATTAAGGAGCTAGAGATTTCGTCAGATACTGAATCGTCTGGATTCGTTAAGTACAGGTTTAATCCTGGTGATTTGTCTACAGACTCCTTCATGGTGTGCTCAATCCTATTTTCAGTACCAAATTTTCTATCGAGCGTTCCTAACACTTCCTTCTTTATCATCAACTTTTGGCCATTAAGACCATCTATAACATGCTGCTTCGTCAGCATTTAAAATTTCTGGATCTGGATCATTGGTTATCAAACCGAGGGGTTTTAAGAGAATTGTGTTTTTAGATGATTAAACGCTGATGGTAATATGGTGGAATATAAAAGGTTCTCCAGTAATGATGATGAAGTGCAACTTATATACCAAAGTTATAATATGGTTTGTTCGAATGAAAAGTCGAAGTTGATTTGCTGAAGCTGTGACAAAATTGGCTACTTTGGAAAGGGATTGCAAAGTGATTTTCGGTAGTAACATCGCCAAAGGAGCTAGCGCAGATATATGTTAAACCTTTACTCAAATTCCAAGAGTTTCTCAGTTGCATAACTGTATGCATAAATCTTTTCTTCCGTAGATGAAGTGCGGTTGGTTCATCCTCTCGATCGAGGTGTTTTCAAGAATCGTGAAAGGTTTGAACGCAGATTGTAATCGTCAAGATACAATGAGGTTTAGGATGAAATCAAGTGGCAAACTTGAAGAATTATTTAGTTTCATATGTTATAATCAGTATTTTAATTTTATTTTAATTGTCCACTGTTATTAGTCCATAGTCGATAGTCCGCAGTAACAGTCCAATAATTCATATATATTTTAATATTTAATATTCGAATTAATTAATACGTTTCGTGACCCGTATACGTCTCAGACTCGATCACAACTCAAACTATATATATTATTGTAGAATCAACCTCAACTCTGTATAGCCAACTCCCGCATTACTGCATATAGAGTGTCTATGGTTATTCCAAAGAATATATATAGATGCGTCGATATGATATGTCAAAACCTTGTATACGTGTCCCGATATTTAAAGTACGTAAAAATAAATAACAAAAATTAAATGACTATAAATAAAGTGCGTAAAATAAATAAGAGAAACTAAATGACGATAAATAAAATTGCGAGAATGTAAATTGCGATAAATAAATTGCGATAAATAAAATGTAATCAGTTAGCTAGGAACAGTTAGCGTGGATTCTTAACAAAATTTCTCATAGTTAATTTGTTTGTTTCTAACAAATTTTATTTTTGTCCAATGCTTTCTTCATTATGCCACTTGTTGAATTCTGATAGGTCAAAATCCAAATATGAAATTGAATGAAAATGGTTACTCTGTGGTAAACGGATTCATATGTCGGTGGATGTAAGTAGGATAATAAATGACCGTTGAATCATATTCGAAGAATGTACAATGTAACTTATTAAAGTGACATCTGAATATTCCTCGGGTATTACCTACCCGTTAAAATATTTTCACCATTAACAGTTTGTACGAAAGAATTTTTAATTACAATCTTTATCAAAATATACTTACATATATATTTTCTTCAGATGTGATCATGGATTTAATGAGTCAATATGATATTAGACTCATTTGATTTACCATTAGAATAAGAATATATAATCTCTAAAACATTAGAGATTACATAATCGTCATGTAGAACAAAGGTAATTGATATAGAACGATATGTAGAATCAAAGATAGTTGGTTTAGAACGATACGTAGAACGAAAATTATGCTCGAGGTACAGAATGAGATGTTGAGGTGTGGATTGTTGATGGTACTGGTGCTGTTACTGATGGTACTGTTGGTGCCGGTAATGTTGCTGAAGCTGCTACATTTTGCACCATGTTTTCCAAGGCTACAACTCGAGTGCAAAGCTCATTAACTTCTTCTTTTACGCCGGGATGATTGTCGGTTCGGACGAGCGGATGAATGAGGTTTAGAATTTTAGATAGAAGATAATCGTGATGAGATACTCTGGAAATGAGTGTGAAAATGGTGTTTCGAATTGGTTCGCCGGTAAGTGCTTCAGGTTCATTGCCAAAAGGAAAATTTGGTTGGTGAAAAGGATCGCCTTCTTCTCGTCTCCATTGATTAAGTCGACTACGAACACATCAGATGAATTGGGGATGGATGACTGGGTGATTCATTCTGGTGACGCTACTTTCGGAGCTTAGGTGAAACTCCATATCGGAATCTGAGAGGCTTGAACTAGTGGTGAGTTCCATTTTGCTCAGTTAGATAAAGAGTTTTTGGTATGAAATGATTTTCGGATATCGGATGATATTCTAATTACATAGAATATCTATGTATAGTACAGAATATCTCGTAGATTACGGAGAGAATTAAGGAAACGTGTCAGATAAAGTCTACAGTAACAGATACGCTAAGATATAAAATTTTCTGTACACTATCTATCAAATAAGTGCAGGAAGTCGTGTCTAGACTTAGGAAAGGTAAGCAGGTAATTTTCCACTAGGAATGACAAACAATATGTAGTGACCCGAACTTTTCCATGTTTATATATATTAATTGAGATTGATATTTACATGATTAAATGTTTCCAACATGTTAAGCAATCAAACTTATTAAGACTTGATTAATTGAAATATGTTTCATATAGACAATTGACCACCCAAGTTGACCGGCGATTCACGAACGTTAAAACTTGTAAAAATGACATGACGATATATATATGGATATACATATGGTTAACATGAGATTATGATAAGTAAGTATCTCCATAAGTATATTAACAATGAGTTATATACATATAAACAAGACTACTAACTTAAGGATTTCGAAACGAGACATATATGTAACGATTATCGTTGTAACGACATTTAAATGTATATATATCATATTAAGATATATTAATATATCATAATATCATGATAATATAATAATTTAACATCTCATTAGATATAATAAACAATGGGTTAACAACATTAATTGAGATCGTTAACTTAAAGGTTTCAAAACAACACTTACATGTAACGACTAACGATGACTTAACGACTCAGTTAAAATGTATATACATGTAGTGTATTTAGATGTATTAAAATACTTTTGGAAGACTTCAAGACATATATCAAAACACTCATACTTAACGAAAATGGTTACAGTTACTTTCCCATTCTTTTCTTTCATCAAGAATTCTAGTCGTATTTTTACCCGTATTATACACAGCTTCAAAACGTACTTACTATGGGTATATACCAATAGGAACTAGCATGGGATTCCACTCTTGATTATGTCATGTATGACTAATCAATTTTAACTTCTACCATGAGCTAGTCAACTAACTAGAACTCCTTTTAACCCCACTCAACACTCACCAATTACCACTCATCATTCACTCCATTTCACTTCCAATTCTCTTTCTAATTCTCTCTCAACACACCCACACTATTATGAACGTATTTTTCCAGTAGTTAATCATCATCTTCATCAAAAATCACTTCAAGAATCAAGCTATAATCATCATAGGAAGAACACTTCAAGAACACTTCAAAAATCCCTTCAAGTTTACTAATTTACTTCCAAGCTTTCTAATCCATTCCAAGTAATCATCTAAGATCAAGAAACCTTTGTTATATACAGTAGGTTATCTTTCTTATTCAAGAACTTTCAAGCCATCCAAGATCCTTTGAAGCTAGATCATTTCTTATCACTTCCAGTAGGTTTACCTACTAAACTTGAGGTTCGTGAATCAACTAGTGGCCAAGTCTTACTTCCCGACGAAGTAAAAATCTGTGAAAGTGATTATTAAGAGCTTCCGCTGTCGCATACTTAAATAAGGACAAGATTTGGAGTCCATGCTTGTATGATATTGTGTAAAAACTGCATTCAAGAAACTTATTTTGTTGTAACATATTTGTATTGTAAACCATTATGTAATGGTCGTGTGTAAACAGGATATTTTAGATTATCATTATTTGATAATCTACGTAAAGCTTTTTAAACCTTTATTGATGAAATAAAGGTTATGGGTTGTTTTAAAATGAATGCAGTCTTTGAAAAACGTCTCATATAGAGGTCAAAACCTCGCAACGAAATCAATTAATATGGAACGTTTTTAATCAATAAGAACGGGACATTTCAGTTGGTATCAGAGCGTTGGTCTTAGAGAACCAGAATTTTGCATTAGTGTGTCTTATCGAGTTTGTTAGGATGCATTAGTGAGTCTGGACTTCGACCGTGTTTACTTGAAAAATGATTGCTTAACAAATTTTGTTGGAAACTATATATTTTTAACATGTGAATATTATGTGATATATTAATCTCTTAACGCGTTTGATATTATGTGATAGATGTCTACCTCTAGAACAAGTCCCATTGACTCACCTAATAATAATGAAGAGTCAAATGTAAATTGGAATGATTTGTGGACTGATTCACAAGTTCCCGAAGAGGAACCGGAAGAAGAGTCGGAACCAGAAGAAGAATCGGAACCGGAAGAAGAATCGGAACCGGATGAAGAAATAGAACCGGTGGGGGAAATAATAAAACGGTTAAGTAAAAGAAAATCTTCAACCAACCGACCAAGGTTAATTATGGTCAATGGTGTTTCAGCTAAGGAAGCAAAATATTGGGAGGATTACCAATTCTCCGATGAATCGGATTCTGACGAGAATTCCGATGATGTTATAGAAATTACCCCAACTGAATTTAAAAAGGCAAAAGAAAATAATAAGGGAAAGGGTATAAAAATAGAGAAATCTAATTCCAACCCTGATGAACTTTATATGTATCGTCAACCCCCGAAGTCCTTAACTGGTAACAATGACCCGGGAACCTCTAAACCACCAGGTTTTTCTAAACCAATGTGGAAAATTACGGCTCGTATTAGGGGAACATCATATATCCCTAGAAACTTGGCAAAACGAACCAAAACCGAAGAAAAAGAAACAAGCGAGTCGGAATAAGATAGTTGTATTCGTGTGGTGTAATATATGTAATATAGTGTGCTTATGCTTTATGATATATGTAAAAATTGCTTGTATTAATAAGTATTTTTTTTTTTATGAATCTAACTCTTGTCTATTTTACAGTATAAAAACAGAAAATGGATAGACAACCCAATATTTTAAGAGACCTACCCGGAGACATGATTGATGAAATCTTCTCTAGAGTCGGTCAGAATTCTTTGGCACAACTATTTAAGGCGAGATCAGTTTGTAAGACATTCGAAGAACGTTCCAAGAATGCCTTGGTTTATAAAAGGCTTTCGTTCGAAAGATGGGGGATATCACATTGGGAAATCCATAAGTTACGATGTGTTTACTTTGACGCATATATTGCGGGGAACCCAAATGCTATTTTACGCAATGGGTTAAGAAATTATTTTGACTCAATATATCCGAATATTGGACTTCGTGATTTAGAAAAAGCGGCTAACATGCAACATAAAGAAGCATGTTATGCTTACGGATTAGTAATGTTCGCTTCTCACCAAAGTGAGAACAAGAACATCGGGCTACAACTATTAAACAAAACGTTCCCACAAGTGACGGAGTCGGTAATTGGGGTAAGAAATGAGGTATTTAGATTGTTACGGGACTGTTGGACATTACGTAACCCTCGTCCCTTTGACGACGTTACAACACGCTGTCTTATCAACGGCCATAACGGTTATGTTCCACAAGACCAAGGATGGGAAGTAATCCTAGTAAAACCAGAATGCATGACTTGTTTCTGGACGTATGAATTACGTGTCTTTATTGCCTTTGCTGAACGACTTGTGTACTAGCTAGAATTATCTTCACAACCATCTTGTATCAAATTTATTGTGTGCTATATTTCATGCTATATGTAAAATAAGCGGTATTGTAAGTTTGTAAAATATTGTGTAAAAATTTGAACGCGAAATATTATTATAATCAGTTTTTCATATAGAATTGTAGTAGTTGAATTGTATATTAGCTACTAAGTATGAACTTCACGGGTAGGTACTACCCGAATTTAAACTTATAAAACGCTAATATGAAGAAAAAGCTTTTATAAATGAGTTCATATTATGCTACAATATACTATTAACTACTCTTAATATTCTGTATGATTAACTTGTTCCATTTGACTATTTTGAAGGAAATGGCACCGACTACTCGACACACCGTGAATATGAATGAAGAGGAATTTCGTACTTTTCTAGCTTCAAACATAGCCGCAGTACAGGCTGCGCTACATACCAACAATAACCTTGGATCTAGCAGTACAGGAAATCGTGTAGGATGCACCTACAAAGAATTCACTGCCTGCAAACCTTTGGAATTTGATGGAACCGAAGGACCGATCGGATTGAAACGGTGGACCGAGAAGGTCGAATCGGTGTTTGCCATAAGTAAGTGTACTGAAGAGGACAAAGTGAAGTACGCTACGCATACCTTCACAGGTTCTGCGTTAACATGGTGGAATACCTATCTAGAGCAAGTGGGACAAGACGATGCGTACGCACTACCGTGGTCAGCATTCAAGCACTTGATGAACGAAAAGTACCGTCCCAGAACCGAGGTCAATAAGCTCAAGACAGAACTTAGAGGGTTACGAACCCAAGGATTTGATATTACCACGTATGAAAGACGATTCACAGAATTGTGCCTATTGTGTCCGGGAGCATTCGAAGATGAGGAAGAGAAGATCGACGCGTTTGTGAAAGGATTACCAGAAAGAATCCAAGAAGATATAAGTTCACACGAGCCCTCCTCCATACAACAGGCATGTAGAATGGCTCACAAACTAGTGAACCAGATTGAAGAAAGAATTAAAGAACAGACTGCTGAAGAGGCCAATGTGAAGCAAGTCAAAAGAAAGTGGGAGGAAAACGGTGATAAGAATCACCAATACAATAACAACAGAAATTATAACAATAATCGCAACAACTATCCTAACAATCGCAACATCAATCGCAACTACAACAAACGGCCCAACAACAACAACAACAACAACAACAACAGCAACCACAACAATCATCTTAACAACAATAATAACTGCAACAACAACAACAATCAGAAGCAGCTATGCCAAAGGTGTGAAAAGTATCACTCGGGGTTCTGCACCAAATTTTGCAACAAGTGTAAAAGAAATGGTCATAGCGCGGCGAAGTGTGATGTCTACGGACTAGGGGTTAATAGAACGAAAGGAACAAATGGTGTCGGAACAAGTAATGGCGGAGCAAGAAGTGTCGGAGCAAGTTATGCCAATGTAGTTTGTTATAAATGTGGAAAACCGGGCCACATTATTAGAAATTGCCCGAACCAGGAGAACACGAATGGACAAGGCCACGGAAGAGTTTTCAATATTAATGCGGCAGAGGCACAGGAAGACCCGGAGCTTGTTACGGGTACGTTTCTTATTGACAATAAATCTGCTTACGTTTTATTTGATTCGGGTGCGGATAGAAGCTATATGAGTAGAGATTTTTGTGCTAAATTAAGTTGTCCATTGACGCCTTTGGATAGTAAATTTTTACTCGAATTAGCAAATGGTAAATTAATTTCAGCAGATAATATATGTCGGAATCGAGAAATTAAACTGGTTAGCGAAACATTTAAGATTGATTTGATACCAGTAGAGTTAGGGAGTTTTGATGTGATAATCGGTATGGACTGGTTGAAAGAAGTGAAAGCAGAGATCGTTTGTTACAAAAATGCAATTCGCATTATACGAGAAAAAGGAAAACCCTTAATGGTGTACGGAGAAAAGGGCAACACGAAGCTACATCTTATTAGTAATTTGAAGGCACAAAAACTAATAAGAAAAGGTTGCTATGCTATTCTAGCACACATCGAGAAAGTACAAACTGAAGAAAAGAGCATCAATGATGTTCCCGTCTCAAAAGAATTTCCCGATGTATTTCCGAAAGAATTACCGGGATTACCCCCACATCGATCTGTTGAATTTCAAATAGATCTTGTACCAGGAGCTGCACCAATAGCTCGTGCTCCTTACAGACTCGCACCCAGCGAGATGAAAGAACTGCAAAGCCAATTACAAGAACTTTTAGAGCGTGGTTTCATTCGACCAAGCACATCACCGTGGGGAGCTCCTGTTTTGTTTGTCAAGAAGAAAGATGGTACATTCAGGTTGTGTATCGACTACCGAGAGTTGAACAAACTTACCATCAAGAACCGCTACCCACTACCGAGAATCGACGACTTATTTGATCAACTACAAGGCTCGTCTGTTTATTCAAAGATTGACTTACGTTCCGGGTATCATCAAATGCGGGTGAAAGAAGATGATATTCCAAAGACTGCTTTCAGAACACGTTACGGTCATTACGAGTTTATGGTCATGCCGTTTGGTTTAACTAATGCACCAGCTGTGTTCATGGACCTTATGAACCGAGTGTGTGGACCATACCTTGACAAGTTTGTCATTGTTTTCATTGATGACATACTTATTTACTCAAAGAATGACCAAGAACATGGTGAACATTTGAGAAAAGTGTTAGAAGTATTGAGGAAGGAAGAATTGTACGCTAAGTTTTCAAAGTGTGCATTTTGGTTAGAAGAAGTTCAATTCCTCGGTCACATAGTGAACAAAGAAGGTATTAAGGTGGATCCGGCAAAGATAGAAACTGTTGAGAAGTGGGAAACCCCGAAAACTCCGAAACACATACGCCAATTTTTAGGACTAGCTGGTTACTACAGAAGGTTATCCAAGACTTTTCCAGAATAGCAAAACCCTTGACTGCATTAACGCATAAAGGGAAGAAATTTGAATGGAATGATGAACAAGAGAAAGCGTTTCAGTTATTGAAGAAAAAGCTAACTACGGCACCTATATTGTCATTGCCTGAAGGGAATGATGATTTTGTGATTTATTGTGACGCATCAAAGCAAGGTCTTGGTTGTGTATTAATGCAACGAACGAAGGTGATTGCTTATGCGTCTAGACAATTGAAGATTCACGAACAAAATTATACGACGCATGATTTGGAATTAGGCGCGGTTGTTTTTGCATTAAAGACTTGGAGGCACTACTTATATGGGGTCAAAAGTATTATATATACCGACCACAAAAGTCTTCAACACATATTTAATCAGAAACAACTGAATATGAGGCAGCGTAGGTGGATTGAATTATTGAATGATTACGACTTTGAGATTCGTTACCACCCGGGGAAGGCAAATGTGGTAGCCGATGCCTTGAGCAGGAAGGACAGAGAACCCATTCGAGTGAAATCTATGAATATAATGATTCATAATAACATTACTACTCAAATAAAGGAGGCACAACAAGGAGTTTTAAAAGAGGGAAATTTAAAGGATGAAATACCCAAAGGATCGGAGAAGCATCTTAATATTCGGGAAGACGGAACCCGGTATAGGGCTGAAAGGATTTGGTTGCCAAAATTTGGAGATATGAGAGAAATGGTACTTAGAGAAGCTCATAAAACCAGATACTCAATACATCCTGGAACGGGGAAGATGTACAAGGATCTCAAGAAACATTTTTGGTGGTCGGGTATGAAAGCCGATGTTGCTAAATACGTAGGAGAATGTTTGACGTGTTCTAAGGTCAAAGCTGAGCATCAGAAGCCATCAGGTCTACTTCAACAACCCGAAATCCCGGAATGGAAATGGGAAAACATTACCATGGATTTCATCACTAAATTGCCAAGGACTGCAAGTGGTTTTGATACTATTTAGGTAATAGTTGATCGTCTCACCAAATCCGCACACTTCCTACCAATAAGAGAAGATGACAAGATGGAGAAGTTAGCACGACTGTATTTGAAGGAAGTCGTCTCCAGACATGGAATACCAATCTCTATTATCTCTGATAGGGATGGCAGATTTATTTCAAGATTCTGGCAGACATTACAGCAAGCATTAGGAACTCGTCTAGACATGAGTACTGCCTATCATCCACAAACTGATGGGCAGAGCGAAAGGATGATACAAACGCTTGAATACATGCTACGAGCATGTGTTATTGATTTCGGAAACAGTTTGGATCGACATCTACCGTTAGCAGAATTTTCCTACAACAACAGCTACCATTCAAGCATTGAGATGGCGCCGTTTGAAGCACTTTATGGTAGAAAGTGCAGGTCTCCGATTTGTTGGAGTGAAGTGGGGGATAGACAGATTACGGGTCCGGAGATTATACAAGAAACTACCGAGAAGATCATCCAAATTCAACAACGGTTGAAAACCGCCCAAAGTCGACAAAAGAGCTACGCTGACATTAAAAGAAAAGATATAGAATTTGAAATTGGAGAGATGGTCATGCTTAAAGTTGCACCTTGGAAAGGTGTTGTTCGATTTGGTAAACGAGGGAAATTAAATCCAAGGTATATTGGACCATTCAAGATTATTGATCGTGTCGGACCAGTAGCTTACCGACTTGAGTTACCTCAACAACTCGCGGCTGTACATAACACTTTCCACGTCTCGAATTTGAAGAAATGTTTTGCTAAAGAAGATCTCACTATTCCGTTAGATGAAATCCAAATCAACGAAAAACTTCAATTCATCGAAGAACCCGTCGAAATAATGGATCGTGAGGTTAAAAGACTTAAGCAAAACAAGATACCAATTGTTAAGGTTCGATGGAATGCTCGTAGAGGACCCGAGTTCACCTGGGAGCGTGAAGATCAGATGAAGAAGAAATACCCGCATCTATTTCCAGAAGATTCGTCAACACCTTCAACAGCTTAAAATTTCGGGACGAAATTTATTTAACGGGTAGGTACTGTAGTGACCCGAACTTTTCCATGTTTATATATATTAATTGAGATTGATATTTACATGATTAAATGTTTCCAACATGTTAAGCAATCAAACTTATTAAGACTTGATTAATTGAAATATGTTTCATATAGACAATTGACCACCCAAGTTGACCGGCGATTCACGAACGTTAAAACTTGTAAAAACGACATGACAATATATATATATGGATATACATATGGTTAACATGAGATTATGATAAGTAAGTATCTCCATAAGTATATTAACAATGAGTTATATACATATAAACAAGACTACTAACTTAAGGATTTCGAAACGAGACATATATGTAACGATTATCGTTGTAACGACATTTAAATGTATATATATCATATTAAGATATATTAATATATCATAATATCATGATAATATAATAATTTAACATCTCATTAGATATAATAAACAATGGGTTAACAACATTAATTGAGATCGTTAACTTAAAGGTTTCAAAACAACACTTACATGTAACGACTAACGATGACTTAACGACTCAGTTAAAATGTATATACATGTAGTGTATTTAGATGTATTAAAATACTTTTGGAAGACTTCAAGACATATATCAAAACACTCATACTTAACGAAAATGGTTACAGTTACTTTCCCATTCTTTTCTTTCATCAAGAATTCTAGTCGTATTTTTACCCGTATTATACACAGCTTCAAAACGTACTTACTATGGGTATATACCAATAGGAACTAGAATGGGATTCCACTCTTGATTATGTCATGTATGACTAATCAATTTTAACTTCTACCATGAGCTAGTCAACTAACTAGAACTCCTTTTAACCCCACTCAACACTCACCAATTACCACTCATCATTCACTCCATTTCACTTCCAATTCTCTTTCTAATTCTCTCTCAACACACCCACACTATTATGAACGTATTTTTCCAGTAGTTAATCATCATCTTCATCAAAAATCACTTCAAGAATCAAGCTATAATCATCATAGGAAGAACACTTCAAGAACACTTCAAAAATCCCTTCAAGTTTACTAATTTACTTCCAAGCTTTCTAATCCATTCCAAGTAATCATCTAAGATCAAGAAACCTTTGTTATATACAGTAGGTTATCTTTCTTATTCAAGAACTTTCAAGCCATCCAAGATCCTTTGAAGCTAGATCATTTCTTATCACTTCCAGTAGGTTTACCTACTAAACTTGAGGTTCGTGAATCAACCAGTGGCCAAGTCTTACTTCCCGACGAAGTAAAAATCTGTGAAAGTGATTATTAAGAGCTTTCGCTGTCGCATACTTAAATAAGGACAAGATTTGGAGTCCATGCTTGTATGATATTGTGTAAAAACTGCATTCAAGAAACTTATTTTGTTGTAACATATTTGTATTGTAAACCATTATGTAATGGTCGTGTGTAAACAGGATATTTTAGATTATCATTATTTGATAATCTACGTAAAGCTTTTTAAACCTTTATTGATGAAATAAAGGTTATGGGTTGTTTTAAAATGAATGCAGTCTTTGAAAAACGTCTCATATAGAGGTCAAAACCTCGCAACGAAATCAATTAATATGGAACGTTTTTAATCAATAAGAACGGGACATTTCACAATACTTATAATATGCAGCTAAGGTCGAAGTCCAGACTTGCTAATGCATCCTATCATCTATCAGTCAGACACACTAATGCAAGACCTGGTTCGCTAAGACCAACGCTCTGATACCACCTGTAACGACCCGTCCTTATCCACCTGGACGAAGTCATCAACATTTGGTCCCATTGCGATGATCGACTCCAAGTAATGTCCTTAAAATGAGCTAATGCACAGCGAAAGGTTTCTTTCATACCTGAGAATAAACATGCTTAAAAGTGTCAACCAAAAAGGTTGGTGAGTTCATAGGTTTATCATAACAATCATTTCAATATCTTAATAGACCACGAGATTTCATATACATAAACGTTTTAATAAAAATATTCTAAGTGGTTGAGCACTTGGTAACCATACTTAACATTTAATCAACGTCGCATATTCCCTTTATTATGAAATCTCACTACACTGTACCAAGTGTAGTCACGAAACGAAGTACTGTGCAACCGTTGAATACTGGTCGTCCAGTCCGGTTGGGGTTGTCATGCCCGATAGATCTATCAACAGGATTCGCGTTTACAATACCCATGTAAATAGTAGTTACCAAGCTACAGGGAAGTATGCCAGTGGTACAACTCAACGTAGAATGTATTTTTAAGTACTTGTGTCTATTTCGTAAACAATTATAAAAAACAGCGCATGTATTCTCAGCCCAAACATATATATTGCAAAAGCAATTAAAAAGGGAGCAAATGAAACTCACCGTACTATATTTCGTAGTAAAAATACATATAACATCATTAAACAAGTGTAAGGTTGGCCTCGGATTCGCGAACCTATATTCAGTTATGTATATTAACACATGTTACTGTAATCAAACAATTTTTTTTTTTTTTATATTATTAGAGATTTAATTGTTATTTTAATTAGGTTTTTCATTAATAACCTTATTAATTATATTTATTAATATGTATTATAAAAGTATTAATATGTTATGTGTAGTAAATATAGTTTTATATAACTAATAGTTATTTGATAAAATAATATTGATAATGATATTGATAGTATAAAAATAATAATATTAATGTCAAAATAATAATAAGGATAGTAATAATAATAATTTTGATAAAAATGATAATTTCTCTAATAATGATAATAATAATAGTAAAAAAATGATACTTTTAATAAAAATGATAGTTTTTAATAAAAATGATACTAATAATATTAATGATATTATTAATAATAATTTTAATAATATTAATACTAACAATACTAATAATAATAATAATAATAAATAGATAAATAACTACCTTAAGGAAGTAGCCCTTAAAGAAAATGCCCAAGTCGGGAATTGAACCCGCGACGTCCCGCTAACCCGATAACATCCTTAATCATTACACTACTCGTTCATTTCTGGTTTAATTCACAACTTGATTCTATTTAACCATTTTATCACTTTCAAACCATAATCATTCTTATCATCATCATAAACAAACTCATTACACTATCATCTTATCTTAATCACCATCACAGTAGTCTAGTTCAATCACAGCGTCATCGCATTTTTCTTTTAACATCACCATCATTAATCCTCCTAATCAACATACGATCATCATTTCTGCCTCATCCTTAATATCATCGCGATTCATTCATGGTTCTCACGGCTCACGGTCACCATCATCATTTTAATCCTAAGCTTATCATCAATATCAATTCCTATCATTATCATCAATGGATTACGTTTATCATCGTGATCCCTCGTACATTACTTAAGCCACAAAACTCGTTTACTTAAGATGGTTTCTTATTAGTCCGGCCCAAATAAGGAAAACAATTACGGCCCAATGACTACATATACCCAACAAAGATTAATACATGGTTAATGATTAAAACCGTCGTCCCAATTAGAATTTCATCAGTTTCTGCTTTTGATTCGAAGTCACACCCTATCACTTTCATCTATATTATTTTTATATGACATATTGGCATCATGCCACTTTATTAAGTCAAGTGAATTTAGAAAGTGTCTGCCATAAACAAAAACAAACTACACGTTTCCACTTTTACGTCCAAGTAATATTGTGTACCATCATATATATTCTTTTTTTTGTAATTGTGAGTATTAATGAATTTGTGTCCACACAAACACAACTTGGAAAAGCTTACAGGCCATGATTTCAATATAACTGCCAGTTGTCGAATTCTACATGAAATCTTCGAATATATATATAAATATGATTAAGCTTCACAAGTAATTAATCTAGCTTCTCAGGTTCTGAAAACTCCATGTTTCGACATCATTAAACCGAGCAAGGTTTGATTGGTGTGCGGTTGGGTGGTGATCATGGTGGTGTCCGGTGAGAGAGGTGATGTCGAGTTTCCTTCAAGAGTGGTGGTGGATAATAAAGGTGGCTGTGGGTGACGGGTTTAAAAAAAATGAAGAAGAGTTAGCGAGGGTTTTTAAATCGAATCAGAAAAATATACATAGCAGCAACAATTAAATGGGTTTAAGGTGGTTTTAGGGTGATGGTACGGTGGTGTTGGCCAAGGGTGACCGATGGTGTTTTAGGCGGTTTTTCGACAGACATAGAAGTAAGTGTAATAGGAGGGTGACAAGAGTGGTGATGGGTTTAATTTTGATAGGAGAGAAGAGAAGATGGTATGTGAGGGTGGTGATGTTCTTAAACTGAAAAGCAGTAGGCTAGCAGTCGTAGTTTTTAAATGAACGTTTCATGGTGATTTTCGATTATGTTGTAGATTGGTTCATGGATCTTGTGGTTTGGTCAGTTCAATGAAGAGGGAAAGAAAATAATAACAAAAGCAAACAAAACACAGGTTTGTAGCAAGAACAAATAGTAAAACGGGTGTTAGTGGTGACTTTTGGTGATCGTGAAACAACACAACAGAAACAAAATAACGCAGGTGTGGTTTATGGTTTAAGGTGATGGTGTTGGTAACTTGGTTCTTGAACCGAAACAAACTATAGTTCGCAACCGGGTGTGATTGATTGAAGCTATAAGCATATATATATATATATATATATATATATATATATATATATATATATATATATATATATATATATATATATATATATATATATATAGTAAGAGATAATGAAAATGATGGTTGGCGGTTTAGGTGACGATGAGTTGTTCATGATGATCGAAGGTGGTGGCAAGTGGTGGCTTGGTGGTTACTATAGTGAATCGTAGAAGAGAAGAAAACAAATGGGTGAATATATGGTTCATGTGTGCACTACCTATGTATGTATATATAACATGTGGAATTTAGATATTTTGAAGAGAAACAAAAACACTGACAGTATAAAAATTGACAATATAAATCACAGATTTAATTACTATTAGTCTGCCGACACATTAAGTAGGTATAATATCGTGGTCCGTTGATAATTAGTGGGGGATAAAAGTATTCCGAAACATTCCCAAATTTTTGGATTGACTATATTTAATTATTTCACTCATTACCTGTTTGGAACCTGATCAAAAAGGTTCGAAAATTATTTATTTTCTGTTCCGATTTGTATGTACGGAGTACTAATATTTAGACTTAAAAAAGGTAAAAATACTTTTAACAAATCTAAAATCTTCGTAATCGATTTACAGTTCAGCTTTTATTTTAATCCTTCATAAACATGTACTATATCTATATTAAAACTAACAAAACGTCAACCGAGTGTTACTGACATTTACTAATTAATCTCGAAATCATTTATTGTTAATATATTCTCTTTCTATATATATAAACAGTTGTAAATAGCAAGTTTAACTACTAAAATGAATATATTATATATTCTTAAACAAATAGATTTAATATTATTTATATATTTACAAGTAATATTTATACACACATATATATATATATATATATATAATAGTTTTCATTACATCGCGTATTATTTTACGTATTTATTTCCAAAAATTTAATCATACAATAGTTACAATAATGTTTCAAATTATTATATATTTATATATGTATTTTTTTAAAAATAATTGTTCGTGAAACGTCGGAAATGGTCAAAGTCTATTGAATATACGAAAACAGTTCAAAAATTTTGAGACGCAACATTACGGACTTTGCTTATCATGTCCGAATTATGAAATCGTATCGAGAATTTGGTTTAAAATTAGTCGAAATTTTCCGGGTCGTGACAGTGATACCAACTGAAAGGACCCGTTCATATACATTATAAACGATTCACAATAGTTGATTACATCGCGAGGTATTTGACCTCTATATGATACATTTTACAAACATTGCATTCGTTTTTAAAAGACAAACTTTCTTTACAACAAAAATTGACGGTATGCACACCATTTCATAATACATCCAACTATAATTGACTTAATAATAATCTTGATAAACTCAATGACTTGAATGCAACGTCTTTCAAAATATGCCATGAATGACTCCAAGTAATATCCTTAAAATGAGTTAATGCACAGCGGAAGATTTCTTTAATACCTGAGAATAAACATGCTTTAAAGTGTCAACCAAAAGGTTGGTGAGTTCATAGGTTTATCATAACAATCATTTCAATATATTAATAGACCAAAAGATTTCCGTTTATAAATATATGTACACTCGCAAGTGTATAAAATTATTCTATAAGTTGTAGGCACCCGGTAACAAGCCTTAACGTTCATGTTTTACCCTCTGAAGTACACCAGAGCAGGTGTGTTTAAAATAACCTCGAAGTACTAAAGCATCCCATAGTCAGGATGGGGTTTGTCAGACCCAATAGATCTATCTTTAGGATTCGCGCCTACCGTACATAGACAAGTAGTTTAATGTTACCAAGCTAAGGGTATATTTCTGGTTTAAACCCACATAGAATTAGTTTTAGTACTTGTGCCTATTTCGTAAAACATTTATAAATCAGCGCATGTATTCTCAGCCCAAAAATATATATAAAAAGGTAGCAAATGAAACTCACCATACTGTATTTCGTAGTAAAAATACATATAACGTCATTTAACAAGTGCAAGGTTGGCCTCGGATTCACGAACCTATATTAATTATATATATTTATATGTTGGCCAATATTTGTCTAACAATTTTTGGTCAAGTCATAGTGTACCACAATCCTAATGCTCGAGACTAATATGCAAAAGTCAACAAAAGTCAACTTGACCCAAAATGACTTCTAAAATTTATACGTGTTTATTATATAACTTAACTATAGTCGTTTTATATATTTAAATATATTTATTAGATTTTATAATAATAAAAGTCATTTATTAATAAAAATTTATATTAACGTTTATATATGATAAAATATACTTTTATATATCTTAAGTAGTAAAATTTATAAAGTTCACTTAATATCTTAAAACTATAGTGGTAAGTATTATTAATGTAATTATATTACGCGTGGTGAAAAATATCTTTATATCCCCTATTTATTTGATAAAATAATATTGATCATAATAATAATAAGTAAAAGTTGTATTATTTTGTAAGAATAATAATTATTATTCTATAAAAAAAAATAACAATATTTATATTTACTAAAATGTTATTATGATAAAATGATAATACTAACATAATAGTAATAATGATATTTTATAATAACAATGATATTTCTATTAAAATAATAACGACGATAGTAATAATAATCATTTTAACAATAATACTAAAATTCAGTTGACTATAACTTCAAATCCGTTCATCAAAACCATTCGATATCTAAATGAAAAGTTCTTAATTTTTCGCTAGCTTTCCAATGACATGCATATCATATACCCTATCTCAGTAGCATATATATCTAATTCAGGATTCAACAAACCTATCCAAGGACAATATCGAATGTACAAGCATGCATAATCCAATATACTCGAGCACTAGTCAGGGATACACTATTGATATATAAAAGTTAAGTTATGAGTGCTCACGTATCAATATTGAGATTCAATATTGCAGGAAAGTACGTAGACGCAACGGAGATGATAAACACTAGATTGACCTCACGAGCATACCCATGAACCATACCCATCACTTCCATAGCTATAACCCATAATTTCCTTAGCTTCGACTCATTCAAAAAACTATTTTGAAATCACTCGGACATCACTCCGTCGTAATATTTTATGTATACTAATAATATCTTAAAATGATACAGAGCAAATATATATATATATATATATATATATATGTAAATCGATTGAGAGAGTTTAGAGAAATATATTTTCAACTTTCTATGAAATAATGAAACCTATTGAATTCTATTTATAATAGATTTTTGAATTATTAAAGTGTTTTATTAAAGTATGAATTATTAAAGTGAATTATTAAAGTATGAATTATTAAAGTGAATTATTAAAGTATGAATTATTAAAGTGAATTATTAAAGTATGAATTATTAAAGTTATTAAAGTATGAATTATTAAAGTGAATTATTAAAGTTAAAGTAAAGTAAAAGTAAAGTAAAGGTAAAGTTAAAGTATAGTAAAAGTATAAAAACTATGTATGTATAATACGCGTATAAATATATATAATATTAATTTAAATCGTTATATATATTTAATGAAATAAAATATAAATATCGTTATATTTATTATACTGGTTAAGTAATGAGTTGTCAAAAGTGATTCTAGATATTTATAAAAGTTTAATAATAAAGTTTTTTTTTAAACTGAAAACGTTTTTGTACGTTTGAAAATAGATTAATAGAATATTATGGAAACCAATTCTCCACTAGCTTTTGTCTAACTTTCGTAAATGACACTTTTTATTTTTATTTATAAATAGCTTTACAAATTATTCCAAATATCGTTAAGAGGAATAGATTTCTCAAATCATAGTGGACCTCTCAACAGAGACTTGTAATCATAATTCAATGTTTCTGATAATTCAATAATTTAATATATATTTTTTTAATTTCGTCGATAATCATATTGAAACAAATACGTTCATATAAAGCATTATACTTTTAAATACTTTGTTGACATTTTCAATTTATAACATATACACATATACATACATATTCATATATGTTCATTTAATGGTTCGTGAATCATTGGAATTTGGTCGAGGTTTAAATGAATGTATAAACATAGTTTAAAATCCTTGAGATTTAACTTAACAAACATTGCTTATCGTGTCAGAATAATATAAAGATAAAGTTTAAATTTTGTCGAAAATTTCCGGGTCGTCACAGTACCTACCCGTTAAAGAAATTTCGTCCCCGAAATTTGATAGAGGTCGTTATGGCTAACAATGAGAATGTTATTATGACGATTATGAAGTTTTATCATGTCTAAGAAGTATGGATAAAATAATTCGATTACTCAAAGCGTATGAGGGAAGTTATGGTAAATGAAGGAAATAAGATTATAGTGATTCGTCATATCTTTTGACGTCATCACAATTGATCTCCGAATTTAAAGAAAATCTTTGTAATCTATGTTGGATTTGATGCTTCGGTGATTAAGGAGATTATGATTCTCTTCGAATTAATACGATAATCCATCTTGATTTCTCTGTCGGGTATTTCACTATAAATCCACCTCCTTCGTTTCCTTACAACTCACACCTTCTATTCTTTCTTCCTCAACTCATATTTTAAAGTATTTGTCAATATGCTTCATCCAGTACTGATTCTCGATATACTCCTCACTTTCATATCTGTCGTTCTTCTTTTTCATCTGCCTCCGGAAGAATCTATTTACTTCTACTATACTCTCGGTTTTATAGTGTTTTTAGTTCTTCCGTGTCTTTATATTGCTATATGCATCGATATATACGGTTTATAATTTTTGGGTGGTTGTTGGGTTTTATATCTTCCCTTATATTTCAAAGCCCCTGCTTCTGTCTTCTATAATCATTGACATCCACAGTTAATGCTCCCTTCTATTTGCTGCGATTTATACTCCAATTTCTATTTTGGAGTTTTGTCCTTTCGTTTCTTCTTCTTGCGATTAAGCAACGTTTGTAATGGTCCAGTATTCGCAGATATGAATTTCAGAATGAACATAGTTAATGTTCTAAGAAGGAAATGGTAATGGCACGATCTTGATTTGTTAATTTACCAGAATACCCTGAAAAGACCGAATCATCAAGAAAATATATTCTTGATATTTTTAGAGATTAAATAGAATACAAGAGTCGTGTAACATGGAACATGATGACGGCATGGTCTGTGAATCGTCATGTCCCATTAGAAACTCAGCATGACTTACTGTAATATAATCACGTTGATCAAGTGTCATTATATTATACTAACTCATGCTTCAGTTCCCAACACTACTTCAAAACATTCATAATTTAAACTCGAAAGTTTATAGAATATAGAAACTAATAGTTTCTTATATGATGTAACACTGATAGCGCAAAGAGATAAATGACTTCTGATAAGATTAGTTGTGAAAATATCTTCAGAAATATCGCGGATATTTATAATGAAAGATATGATAATATCTTAGAATTTCTAATATTGATGGATGATGATGAAGATTTGTCTATAAAGGTTTAGAATAAAGAGTAAGGTATTCGTTAATGACTTTAGCAGGCACTGAATCATTTGGATTCTTTGAAGGCAGATTTAGTCTTTGTGATTTCTCCACAGCCTCCTTCATAGTCTGTTCAATCCGTTTTCCAGTTCCAAACCTTCTCTTTTTCTCAGCTTTTCCACCTTACTATTCTTTGTCAACAAACTTTTTACTGTTAAGATCGTTTATAGTTTTTGATGCTTCATCAGTATTCCGAGAACTAGTTCGCAGTTTAGGGTGTTTTTCAGAAACTTCACATTCAAAGTATATAAGTCCAGAAGATAGACACATATAATTGTTGGCGTAGACATGCTGCGAGATTTCAAAATACTGATTGCTAATTTCTGATGATTCATATGGCAATTCTCGTTACAAGATGCAGATGAGTAAATGATGGGATTTTGATAAATATAAAGATTTTTCGGAAAGTCAAAGATCAATGAAGTTGTTAATAAGTTTACTGCTAATGTGGCGAGATATGAAAGGTTCCCCGGTAATAATGATGAAGGGGTAATCATTATAATAAGGCTTATTCGAATGAACAATTGAAGTTGGTTTGCTGGAACTGTGACAAAATCGTCTATTTTTAGAAGGGATTGAAAAGTTATTTTAGCTAGTAAATGCCAAAAGGTCTGACATGGATACATGTTAAATTATGACTTTGGATTCAAGAGTTTTTCAGGTACGTAACTGTGGATAACATGTGGTTGGATCATCATCTCGATTGTTCATTATTTGAAGTGTCTTCAGGTATTTCGAAGGGCTTGAACACAGATTATAATCGTTAATATACATACGATGTTCTAACACAGATTTGAAGTTAAAGTATAGCTTTGAAAGATGTAAGAATCTAAGAGTGATGATATCGTTTATAACTTGAATTGAATTCGGCGATTTCAAAATCAGAATATGTAATTAGATTTTTGAATGAGTATGGTTGTTTTGATTTCTATAAAAGAATGTATATTGTTGTGAAAGTAGGGAGTAAACCTGCCTTCAAAGGATCCAAATGATTCAGTGTCTACTGAAATCGTTAGCAAACAACTTACTTCTTATTCTAAACCTTCACAGACAAATCTTCTTCATCATCCATATTATCGTATCTTTTATTATAATATCTTCGATATTCCTGAAGATATTTTCACAACTATTCTTATCTGAAATCTTTTATCTCTTCGCAATATCTGCGTTACAACATAAAAAGAAACTGTGTTAGTTTCTAAATTCTAAAAAAAAAAAAATTTGAATTTAAAATAGGAATGTTTTTGAAGTAGTATTGGAAACTGAAGCATGAGTTTGTATAATATAATGACACTTGATCAACGTGATTATATTACAGTAAGTCCTGCTGAGTTTCTAATGGAACGTGATGATTCACAGAACATACCGTCATCATGTATTGTTTACACGACTCTTACATTCTACCCAATTTCCAAACATATTAAGAACATATCATCTTGATAGCTCTATATTTTCGGATATTCTGGTAATTTTCCAAATCAAGATCGCGCCATTACGATTTTCTTCTTGGAACATTAACTATGTTCATCCAAAAATTCATATCTACGAATTCTGGACCATTATCCGCTTGACTTAAGGTCGGAAAGAGAAAACGAAAGCATGAAGCTCCGAAATATAATGGAGAATATAAAGCCCGATAACAACACCGAAATTACAAACCGTGTATATCAATGCGTATAGCAATATAAAGACACGGGAGAATGAAAAACACAATAACCCCAAGGTAATGGTAGAAGAAAATAACTTCCTCCGGTGGTAGATGAAAAAGACGAATGACATATATGAAAGTTAAGAGTATATCAAGAATCAATACTGGATGAAGCATATTAACGAATGCTTTAAAGTATGAATTGGGGAGAAAGACTAGAAGGTGTGAGATGTGGAAATAAAGAAACGAAGGGGGTGGAATTATAGTAAAATATCAGACAGAGAAATCGAGACAGATTATCGCATTTAATCAAAGAAGATCCTGATTTCCTTAATCGCCGAAGAACCAAATCTTATTGCAAAGATTTTCTTTAAATCCCATGAATTCCGAAAATCAATCATAACTACGTCATAGGTTAAAACGAATATACGTTTACTCATTTCACTCTCTTGCGATAGCTTCACTTATACTCTTCGCGTAATCAAATTATTTTATCTATATTACTCAATGATGATAAAACTCTATTTATCAACTCATATTCATCATGAAAACATTTTTATAGTTAGCCATGACGACCTCGATCAAATTTCGGGACGAAATTTCTTTAACGGGTAGGTACTGTGACGACCCGGAAATTTCCGACCAAATTTAAACTTAACCTTTATAGGTTTCCGGCACGATAAGCAGAATTTGTAATGTTGAATCTTAAAAAGTTTGGAACTACATTCATGTAATCAATTACCCTTTGACCGTGTTCGACGATTCACGAACAATTATGTGTATATAGATATGTATATATAATATATAATATTAACTGAAAACATTAACAAAGTATTAGATATATGATACTTTACATGAACATATTTGTTTCGATATATTTATCGACAGAATTAAGAGATAATATCAAATGATTGAATTATCAGATACATTATGATATGATTACGGGCCTATGTTATAAGGTCCACTGTGATTTAAGAAATCTATTCTTTTTGACAACTCATTACTTAACCAGTATGATAAAGATAACGATATTTATATTTTATTTTATTAAATATATATAACGATTTAAATTAATATTATATATTTTTATACGCGTATTATACGTACATAGTTTTATACTTTTACTATACTTTAACTTTACCTTTACTTTACTTTTACTTTACTTTAACTTTAATAATTCATACTTTAATAATTCACTTTAATAATTCATACTTTAATAATTCACTTTAATAATTCATACTTTAATAATTCACTTTAATAATTCATACTTTAATAATTCACTTTAATAATTCATACTTTAATAATTCACTTTAATAATTCATACTTTAATAATTCATACTTTAATAATTCACTTTAATAATTCAAAAATCTATTATAAATAGAATTCAATAGGTTTCATTATTTCATAGAAACTTGAAAATATATTTCTCTAAACTCTCTCAATCGAATTACATATATATATAATTACTTAGTACTATTTCAAGATATTATTAGTATACATAAAATACTACGACGGAGTTATATTTAGACGATTTCAAAATAAGTTTTCAAATGGGATATAGCTAAGGAAATTATGGGTTATAGCTATGAAGGTTATGGGTATTGATCGAGGGTATTGCTCGTGAGGTCAACCTAACGTTTATCATTTTTGTTGCGTCTACGTACTTTCCTGCAATATTGAATCACAATATTGATACGTGAGCATTCATATCTTATCTTTTATATATTAATAGTGTATCCCTGACTAGTGCTCGAGTATATATGATTATGCATGTTTGTATGCTTAGTTTCGTCGTTAAATAGTTTATGATAAATCACGAATTTGATACATATGCTACTGAGATAAGTTATATGATATGCATGTCGTTGAAAAGCTGAAGAAAAAAATTAATAACTTTTCATTTAGAAATCGTGTGGTTTCGATGAACGGATTAAAAGATATGGTCAACTGAATTATCATTAATTTTAATATTATTATTAAAACGATTATTATAACTGTTATCAGTTGATGTTATTACTAAAGTTATCTTTATTACTAAAAATTAATATTTTTATTGAAACTGTCATTTTATTATTTTTATCATTATTATTATTATCAATATTATTTTATCAAATAAATATGCGTACAAAGATATTTTTACCACACGTAATGTAATTACATTAATAATACATACCACTATATTTTTATGATATTAAGTGAATTTTATAAATTTTATTACTTGAGATATATAAAAGTATATTTTTATCATATATGAATTTTAATATAAATTTTTATTTATTAATAAATGACTTGTATTATTTAGTATAATAAGATCTGATAAATATATTTAAATATATAAAACTACTATATATAAGTTATATAATAAACATGTATAGATTTTGAAAGTCATTTTGGGTCAAGTTGACTTTTGTTGACTTTTGCATGTCGGTCTCGAGCATTAGGATTGTGATACACTACGACTTGACCTAAATTGTTAGACAGATATTGACCAACATATAAATATATATACTTAATATAGGTTCGTGAATCCGAGACAAACCCTGCACTTGTTCAGTGCCGTCATATACATAATTGCTACGAAATACAGTATTGTGAGTTTCATTTGCTCCCTTTTTAATTGCTTTTGCAATATATATTTTTGGGCTGAGAATACATGCGCTGTTTTATAAATGTTTTACGAAATAGACACAAGTACTAAAACTAATTCTACGTGGGTTTAAACCAGAAATATACCCTTAGCTTGGTAACATTAAACTACTTGTCTATGTACGGTAGGCGCGAATCCTAAAGATAGATCTATTGGGTCTGACAAACCCCATCCTGACTATGGGATGCTTTAGTACTTCGAGGTTATATTAAACACACCTGATCTGGTGTACTTCAGAGGGTAAAACATGAACGTTAAGGCTTGTTACCGGGTGCCTACAACTTATAGAATACTTTTATACACTTGCGAGTGTACGGATATTTATAGAAACTGAAATCTTGTGGTCTATTACTATTACGGAAATGATGGATTATGATAAACTAATGAACTCACCAACCTTTTGGTTGACACTTTAAAGCATGTTTATTCTCAGGTATTAAAGAAATCTTCCGCTGTGCATTAGCTCATTTTAAGGATATTACCTGGAGTCATTCATGACATACTTTGAAAGACGTTGCATTCGAGTCGTTGAGTTCATCAAGATTAATATTAAGTCAATTATAGTTGGATGTAATATGAAATGGTATGCATGCCGTCAATTTTTGATGTAAAGAAAGTTTGTCTTTTAAAAACGAATGCAATGTTTGTAAAACGTATCATATAGAGGTCAAATACCTCGCGATGTAATCAACTATTGTGAATCGTTTATAATGTATATGAACGGGTCCTTTCAATTTAAGGTTTTGATTAAATTATCTAAATTAAAATTGATCAAACTTTAAGGTTAAGATTAGATTTATTCAGTGTTGTAAATCTCTCGAGATCTCCCCGAGATCTCCCCTGAGATATCGTTTTTGAAAGGAAACCGAGACGAGATGTTCATCTCCCGAGATTTCTCGGTCAACGGGGTCAAACTTAGTCAAAGCCACGATTTCTAGGATTTTCTTGTTAATTTGTAAGATTTTCTTGTAAAATTCGTAATTTCTAAGATTTTCTCCCCCATTTCTCGGATATTTTTGTAAAATCTCGTAAAAATGTATATATAAATATAAATATAAATATAAATATACATATATTTATGTTTTTATTTATATTTTTATTAAAAAAAACTATAAAGTCAACGTAAGTCAACGTCCGAGATCTTTCCGAGATTATTCCTAGATGCCGAGATCACCCTAAAAAAGTCCAAATGAGATCTCCCCGAGATCCGAATTCTCCAACCTTGAATTTATTCAAATTAATATTATAGAGATAGATATGACATAACAATAGAACAATCAAATACTTAACTGAACCTTATTTTTCTAGCCTGTATAATATTCATGCTTCTCTATCCACTTATCCAATTTATTAAAAATATTTCTCAAAGGGAATTATTGGTTTCAATTATTTTCGACAATGACCAACTTATTACTCGTATAATTGTGCATTTTTGCTCTCTTACCTTCGTGGGAACGAATTTATTTTGTTTCATATCAATAATTTTGAGTGGGCCGACCATAACATACACACGTTAACGTAAAATAAGTAAGACATAATATAGAGGAGACATACAAATGTTTGTATCATTATATATTAAAAAAGTAATATACACGGATGCACCACATATGGCATGTCATCTATTGTTCAATCAAATATTGGCTACGTTATTAAGTGAAGGGCTCAGCGATGGTATGTAGCTAGAATGTAAAACATATCAAAGCTCATTTCAACTTATTGGGATCTTAATATTTTACGAAAATATTCAGTTAAAATCTAACTATCAATATATCTTCGCTAGGCCTAAATAGGGAATAACAAGTGTCAAGTGTGATATAAAGTGTTATGTCAGGTGAGCGAGCTACATATCCTAAACCTTAAATGAATGTGGATATACGATTAATGTGTATTATAGTGTACAAATTTTTTGTAATAGCGCAAGGTTTTTTCCCAGAAAAACATAAATACGTAGCAAATACGCCCGATACAAGAAAATCAAGCCAAGGCAATAATATTGATAAAAATCGAATCATAAGCGAACGGTTCCACTAACAGGGTGAAAAGGACACTTCACTAGAAAACAACAAAATGTCTAACATACCAAATATGAAATCCCAAATATCAAATGCACTAAAACATAAAATAAAGGACAACAACACTGACATTAACAACAACAGCATGAACATTAACAACTGTCGGAATCCAATCGAAAAACCATCAGCAATAGTCTAAAAACAGATCCAACCATCTTCAAGGAACCGAAACACGACCAAACCCCGAGTAAGAAAACGTCACCAAAGATCAGGGCAAACAAAGCACCAAGAAACACCACCAACAGCTTTCTGGCCAGAAAGAGACCGACTAGAAAAATTGTCGACAATTATAGCAAATAACCTGCATAAACAGAGTCTGAATACAAAAATCTGACGTCACCATCATCTGAAAACCATAGATCAAAAGGATCTCGCCGGGGAGAATTGGATATCAGAAACTCCGGCAAGGAAACCCAAAAGTCCGACGAGGCTACTACCCCCACCCAGTGGCGGAAACAAAATTTTTTTTCAAGGGGGCAAATAAAATTTAAAAACGAAGCAATATTTTTGGGCAAAATATGAAGGTTTTTGGGTAACATATGGAGGTTTTTGGGTAATATATGGAGGTTTTTTGACAAAATACTGAGAGTTTTGGGCAAAATACTGAGATTTTTGAACAAGATATGGAGGCTTTTGGCCAAAATAGGAAGACTTTTGGACAAAAAAAAAATCCGCTGGGGCTAAATCAAATCCGCTGGTACCCCCCGCTTGTTCTTACTACTTCCGCCCCTGCCCCCACTCTCTCACCCCCACCGGAGGCACGAGGAGAACAAAAACTAGAAGGAGAAACAACTTGAAAAATCATAAATAATTGATAATGAAATTAAAATACGACACACCGTCAACCCATCAAAATTTGCCTATTCAACAAAGCGAAGTGTCGATTTTACAGATGTGGTTTTACCAAATGAACCACAACACTGCCACCTTTCGAGCTCATATAGTCATATCCAGATTGCTTTACTACTTATTTAGTTGGAATATGCGGCGTTAGTTGTTAACAGCAATATTTTGCTGGTAAAATAGAAGTTTTTAACAGCAGTATATTATCGCCGCTAAAAGCCTAGTAAACGAAAAAGTTTGTCACCTTTTATCTTTTTATCTAAGTTATCTTTTGCGACGATACATGCTGGTAATAAATTTCCTGTATTAATTTTGATTTTAATTTGATTTTTAAATGGTCAAGCATGGGAAAAATTCTGGTTTACATTGTCAGCGGCCATAATCGTGGCTAATGATCACCACAATTGTTTTGTAAGTTTTGTTATCGTTCGGTAATTATACACTACAATTTGTTATTGTTTGTATGTTTCTAAACACTTTATGATTTAGTAATATAACTAATTATTGTCGAATTTGTAGTTGATGTTAAAGTTGATATATTGGTTTGAAAAGCATTATTTGAAACAGATTCCGTTGGTGTGAAGAAAGCCCAAACGAGGAAGCTATGGCGACTATCGGTTAGAAAAACATATTTAAAACAGGTACTTGTTAGTTTGTAAGTTTATAGCGGGGATATATTACCGCAGATACTCGACAATAAAGGTAGTATCTATTCATTGTCAATTTTAACTTAAAAGCATATTGCGACGAACTTTCGTCGCTAAAGTTGCCAATAAATAATTTTCAGTTTCTTTTTTTCTTTTTTAGTACATTTGATTTGATGGACCTCACTCATGATCGGCGCTGATATTCGTCAAGAAAACAAAGGGCAGCGAAGGTATGGTGGCGAATTTTCACCAAAAAGCTTTAAGCGGCAAAATTATGAGTTTGTTGTGACGTTCGTTGTCGCCATTTAAAGTTGTTATTTTACTTCTTGCACTCTGGATGAATTATAAGTCATCTGATCAAAGAGTATATAGATACTCAAAATGAATACTCAAACATGAACTGTTTTAGAACATGAAAGCAGATTAGATTAGGTGTAGAATAATTTCATAATTAAAATACAAATAAAATGGAAAGCTAAGTGTCAAGAGGATTAAATGTCTTGCTAGTGACCCTTTATGAAATTAGTACTACTTGCCTTCAGTGGCGATTCTAGGATCAAAACCCAATGGGGTCCCAATTTTTTTTCGATAACTTACTTGCACAAAATATTGAATGTGTCGGGTCAAATCGGGTCGGGTCGGGTCGCACCTAAAACACAAACAAAAAATTGGATAGTATTCGGAAAATATAAAATTATTCATATTTTTTACTATTGTCATTACAACAACTATAATACAAAAGATTATCATTTATACAAAAGGAAATTAATGAAGGTTGAATGAGACTAGTAGAATGAAGAATGAAGGTTGAATGAGACTAGTAGAATGAAGAATTCAAGAATTCAAGATACCTAAGAGGGAAGTCACTGGATGTCCGGAGGAAAATAGAAAATTTGATAAGGGTTTGTTTATTTTTTTAATTAAAATATTTAAATGTCCCATACTATAAAATTATCAGTGGCTAATTTCAAATATTTTAGTAGTCTAAACTATTGAATTATAAATTCTGAAAATATATGGGGTCACATTATTATATTTAGTGGTGTTCTATACAAAAAAATATAATTTTTGTGACAAATTTCGAAAAATTAGTGGTGTCACATGACCCCGCCCCCTAACACCTAAACTCGCCACTGCTTGCCTTTGTCTTTTTATGTCAATTGTTGGTATTCAACACATGGATGGTGGTTCATGTTTAATCTTAAATATGTGCATTCACTCCCCCAGAAAAAGACATGGCCAAAAAATATCTAAACCTGCTAGGCAACCATACGATAATAAAGACTATAACTTTAAACGGCAAAATCACAATAAGACTATAACTTTAAACGGCAAAATCACAATAAGACTATAACTTTAAACGGCAAAATCACTAAAGTCATGGTTGCAATCGCTCTAGCTACTCATTTACGGATTTCTCAAAAAGCTAGTACATGATATATATATATATATATATATATATATATATATATATATATATATATATATATATATATATATATATATATAGTACAGGGATCAAATGAGAACTTTTTTTAGAGAGAGAACCCTGAGAACTAGTGAAATTCGAGCAAAAAAGTTGAAAGTCGAGCAAAAAAATTGAAGGGTGAGCAAAAATTGATGAATTAGAACAAAAATTTTTGAATTAGAACAAAAAAGTAGCAATTAGAACAAAAAAAGTAGGAATTAGAACAAAAAAATTTGGCAGACGAACAATTTTCAGAAATTCGAACAATTTTTATAAGATGCATTTTTTGCTTTGGTTCTACATTTTATGTAGAACAACATGTAGAACATGATGTTCTACACCCGTTTTACATCAATTTTCATTAAATTGAGTTTAGAGTTTATATTTAGGGTTTTAGGGTTTAAACCCTAAACTCTAAATCCTAAGTGTTAAACTCTAAATTGAGCTAAATTTAAAAAAAATGATAAAATTCGAACAGGTTCTACATTTTTTGCTCTACATCTGTTGTTCTACACTTAAAGTTCTACAAAAAAAAGATGCATCATGCATCTAATTGTACAGCCTTAAAACCCAGATACATTATCTTCTACAAAATAAGATCCATCATCTTGACCAGATTAAAATCAAAAAGTAATAACAACATAATAGCATAAAAAATAAAGTGGGTCTGCAACTTAAAAATAGAAAACCTTACATTAATTTGACTGGTCTTTTGCTCTGTTCGACGCCAACAAAACCCCAAAGTGGGTCTGCCACTTTTGAGTTCCAATCCCAGCAAAAGCATGAGATAAAATGATAATTAAAACATAATACATAGTAATTTTGTTGATAATTGGTTAACATGACAAAAATAAATTACAATGGGTAATGGTGCACTACTGTTCGACGCATGATCAAAAATAAATTACAAAATAAGCCAACAGTGAAAAAAGTAGATAGTATCAATTTTAAATACCTGCAATCAATTGATGTTTTACTTCAATTTTGTTCCGAAAAAATATGGTTCGACCTTCCCAATTTTTTGTTCGTCCGCCATAGTTCTTAGGGTTCTCACCAAATTGGAGTTCTCAGAGGATGCAGTGAGAACTTTTTTTGTGTGAGAACTCTAGGAACTCAAAAATACACTGAAATTCGAACAAAAAAGAGACACGGACGAACAAAAAAGCACACGGATGTAAGACCCGAATATTTATTTTGTATACTTGTTTATAAAAGACATATGAGATCGGGCTTCGTTTAATATTTATATGGAATTAATATGCAAAGGAATCTGGTTCAGCTGTGTTGCGCGCCGCGCAGGGTTGGGGCGCGCCGCGCCGATTGCTGCTGACAGAACCCTCTTTATTTTTAATTGCTTTAATGAGGGGTAAAAGGGTAAAATCACATGGGGCCGGATTTGTGAGGCTTATGAGCTAGTTTGGATCAGTTTTGGATCCCATTCACATCCACTCATCATCTTCATCCATTCTTAGAGAGAGAGAGAGAGAGGCTTAGAGAGAGATTGAAGGTTTTGGTGAGGAAGAAGCTCGAATCGTTCAAAGTCTCGGGTTTTAAAGTTGTTCTCCTCGTTCCTAGCTACGTTGTGGTGGTATTGGTAAGCTCAAACTCCGAATTTCATTTGTTTAACTTGATATTCAATTTAGGGTTTTGAGTTAATTTGTTGAGTAACCCACTTAGGTGATGAAATGGGTTTATGGTGACTAGTTATTCTTGTCACTTGGCGGGTTTTGGGTTGGATGACGTTTTGGCCTTGATTAGGCTTTGGTTTGGAGTTTAATCACTTGGATTAGTGATTATGGAAGTATTGGAACCCATTTAGGGTAATTTGGGTGACTAATTGTGACTTTGGGTCAAATTAGGTTTTGGTGGTAATTATGACCCGATTGGCGAATTAATGAGGTTTATAAACTTAAAATGGATTAAGTTGAAGTATTAAACCGAGTTAAATGTGTTTTGGTGTCAAACTTGTAAAGGATGAGATTTTGACCTTTATGGGTCAGAATTAGGGTTTAAGTGTCAAAATGGGTATGACACGTGTTTAACACTTGAGTTCGGGTTTATTTAGCATATTATGACCATTCTCACTTGTGTTAGTGATTATTGGTTAGTTTGGATACGGTTTGTGCTTGGAAGTGCATTTGGATCGAAATTGCACTAAGGGTCGAATTGGGTGGTTTGTAAATCCATCCTAATTGTGTTGTGATATTTGTGATAATGGAATAGGTACTTTCCATTGACGAGTTGCGGATTACTTGGAAGCTTTCTTCAAGACTTCAAGGTGAGTGATAATATCCTATGTGCATATGTATGTGTAGGATGGGTGCGGGTCGGGTGAAGTGATTCTCGGTTATAGAGCTCACTTCACATATTGGTGGACTTGATGGACTTGTGTATAAGTCCAATTGGCACGGTTGTGCGTTTTGGTTGACCATCTTTGGCGAGGTGCACATTTTGTGTGCACATTATCACACATGGTTGTGATTTGGTTGTTATAACCCTAATGGCGAAGGGTTGATATGGTTGTGTTGTGGATGACCCCGATGTGGTGGATTTTATAATCCCGTGACCGTGGGCTTTAGTAATGAGAAATGAATCTCGGGTAGTGCGGATTCATGGTGACTCGGGTTGTTCGGTCACCTTATTGAGGTAGTGGATCTCGGGTAGTGCGGATTCACGATGACTCGGGTTGTTCGGTCATCTTATGGTTGAGAAGTGAATTTCGGGTTGTGCGAATTCACAAGGCTCGGGTTGTTTGGCCAATGTTCGTGTGATTGAGGTTAAGGGGTTAACCTTGTGTATTATTATTATTGTATTATATTAATGTGTTGTTGTGTTGTAGCTAACCCTCCGGGTGTAGCTATTTGGCGATGTTTACTTTGTCGTTGGTGGACTATCTTTTGTGTTGTATCTTTAGCTCGTTGCTTAGATCGTACGGTATGCTTAGTGTAGATGCTTTATACTTGGATGCTTCGGTATGCGGTATTTGTTTTGTGTGGCGTATTCATTTTATACATATATATGTATGTAGTATATTATCATTCACTAAGCGTTAGCTTACCCTCTCGTTGTTGACTCTTTTTATAGATTGCATGCTGATGGTGGCTCGGGTAAGCGCGAGGATTAGAGGACTTGCATAGTTTGCGTAGAAGGCTTGCTTTTGGATTTATTAGGATTGGGTAGCGTATCCCCAATCGCCATGCTCGGCTTTGTTTTGTATTAGAAGTCGTATGGTCGAAAATTGTATTTTGGTACTTAAAGGGTAATTTGGGTCAATGTGGGCCCCGCTTCGTAAACTAAATTTTATTAATGGAACGCGCTAGTTTTTATATATGAATTCATGGTTGAAAGCGTTTTGGCTAAAAATGTCGGGAACTAGTCGAACATTTTCGTTAAATTGACTTCCGGGGACAGCGGGCTGTCCAGGTGGTTTGGCGCGCCGCGCACCCACCTGGCGCGCCGCGCAATTGAACTGCACCAGAAATTTTTTTTTTTTTGTTGTAAAATTTAACGGGAATTGTCGTGGTTTGGTTTGGGTTGTTACAAGTGGTATCAGAGCATGGTCTAAGGGATTTAGGTGACTTGAGATAGGTGCCTAGACTTAGACTTTTGTGTGCGCGTAATTTGTTGCGGGACTTGTAGGATTACGGGTCAGGAACGGGTTTAGTTAGTGCCTTGTTTATAGGTCGACTAACGTTTATATTAGTAATGCGGATATTATTAATATATTATTTGTGTTGTGGTGTAATTCTCGCATGTGCTTCTATCGCGTAGAATTTTGTTTGTGTTTGTTTATAGCATCGAGCGAGGCGGTCGTTGTACTAACGAGTCGATGCGGCGTGCGTGCGTAATAAGAACTTGCAGACCTTATTACGGGTGCAAATCGTGTCTAACAAGTGATGTACGACGAGTGTTTAGCAAGATGGGAGGGTGTTGTGCGTGTCGTTTTATACGTGCGTGGACTAATCGTTTTGCATTCTTTAGAATGACGACGCGAAACGAGACCGAGACGAACGACACGGAATTTAACGCTAGAGTTACGGCCGCCGTTGCGGAGCAAATGAGGGCGTTTCGAGAAGAAATGGATGGGAAGTATTCCGAATTCCAAAATAGGGGTGAAATGGAGCGTTGTCTTAAGAGCTTCATGAGGACTAAACCCCCTATGTATGATGGGAAACCGGATCCTTTGGTGAGTACGACTTGGGTTTCGGATGTCGAAGGGTGTTTTCGTACTATGGAATGCCCACCCGAGAAAAAGACGAGACTCGCTACTAGTTTGTTGCGAGGTAGGGCGAAGGATTGGTTGGATGGCAAGATTGATCTTGTCGGTGGTGAGACGTTTATGGCATTATCATGGGACGAATTTAAGGAGGAATTCTTCGAGGAGTTCCGAACTTCAGCCGATTTATCGGAATTGCGTTGTGAGTTGCGAAATTTGCAACAGGGTTCTATGGACTTGAATACTTTAAAGACGACTTTTATGTCGAAGGCTCGTTTTTGCCCGGAATATTTGGGGAACGATCGTTTGTTGATGGAGGATTTCTATCGAACTTTGAGCGATGACTTGAAAAGCAAAATTTGCCGGGGTTACGCGAAGTCGTTTGCGGAGTTATTTGCGGTGGCTAGAGGTTTCGAGTCTTATACGCGATCGAAAAAGGCCGAACCTTCAAGTGAGAGAAGGGTTATTTCTTATGGTGCTCCGAGTAAGAGGACTAAGGGTCCGAGTGCGAGTACGAGTAATGTGGTAAAGGGCGCGGTGGATTCTCGTGCGCCTAGGTGTTTCAATTGTGGCGTTAGGGGTCACAAGTTGTGGGAATGCACAATGCCGAGAAGTGATGACGGAATGTGCTACTATTGTCATAAAGAGGGACATCGCAAGCCGGATTGTCCCGAGTTGGCGGCGGCGAATGCCGCAAGGAGACGTTGAGGTACGTTTCGTTTTAATAAATATGTCTTTTGAATATTTATTTATGTGGCGTTTAGGTTCGGATTTGTTAGATGCATTGTGTTGTGCATGTTATTGTTAAGGGTGACGTTCCTAATGGAAGTACCCTGTGACGATGTTTGATTTTTGGGACGAAGGGCGTAAGACTTGGTGCAACCAAGCATTCCTTAGTATTTGGGAAATGTTACTACCAAGCCACGGAAAAGGATTTGGTGTTCGATTGTTAAGCGCGTGTTCGCTTCTGTGTTGAAGTGATGAACCATGGGGTTCGTCGGGTGATTGGAACCTTTGAGATCGAGTGTTTAAAATCTTGACGTATGTTGGTAATGGAGTCTTTATGACGCGACATTAGGTGCCTCTTTTATACCTACTAGCGTGGTGTCGACTCCGATTGTGTTGTGGTTACATTGTACTTAGGGTCCCGGGAGAAACCCTTAGGTACATGAGTGACTAAGTGAAACTTGACAAACTAAAGCAATTGGATAATTGCGAGGGTATGGTTTGTGTAATCGTGCTACACTTTTCGTTCGAAGTGTTTAAGGATTGATTGAAATCCTTTGTATGCTCAAGGTTGGAGCAAGGTGTAGTGATGGGTCGTGTGTACCCAATCGTCGGTAAAGTCTACCTTTGGTAGCATTGTACGGTTGTACGAGTTGTGAGATAGGAACGTGGTTCCAAGTGGGGGAGTCGCACTCCCGCACGAGGAAGTTTTAGTGTGATATTTCGGATAATGCTTTTGGTAGATCCGGAAATTTTTGTCGAGACCTAGTTTTGGTCGATTTGTGGTAGGGTACGATTTCGGATAAATTGTACTTATGGTTTGGATTGGAATTACCACCGAGGTGGTAATGTGGTAAATCTCGTTGAGAGATAATGGACGTGTTTGGTGAGCAAGGTGAAATCCTTCGGTTAAGGAAGGTGTGTGTCGGGTTCTCTTTTGGAGAATTCTTGTTCGGTACCTATGCTTGATATAGGTGGTTCTTGCTCGATTATGGTATGTGATTGATGAAGCATGACTTTCGGAGTCCGCTGACTTCATCATGGGAGTACGTGATTGATGGAGCATGATCTTTAGGGTCCGCTGACTTCGTCATGAGCGTGGTGTTGAGATCGGTGAAGCATGATCTTCGGGTCCGCTGACTTCATCCGGTATTGAGATTGGTGGAGCATGACCTTCGGGGTCCGCTGACTTCATCAAGAGAGTTGTGTTGTGGGACGTGAATATCGGGTTGTTCGTATTCACAATATTTCGGGTAGTACGATTGTCCCTGTTGGTTGGGCTCATAGTTTGAGGTAGTGAATGTCGGGTAGTTCGGATTCACTAAGGCTCGGGTTGTACGGCCATCCTCGGTTACACTATGTGGCAGTGGTAGTGAATATCGGTTTGCGCGTATTCACGATGACTCGGGTTGTGCGGTCATTCTGTTGTGAGATATATGGATTGGGTTGGTGGATTTCGGGTTGTGCGAATTCACTAAGGTTCGGGTTGTTTCGACCATCCTCCATATGTGTTTTGGCTCGGGTTGTTTCGGCCATGTTGAGTTGTGATCTATCAGTTGTTCTATACACCGATGGTGGGGTCATGAGGACCGTGTGGTTTGATCTATTGGTTGTTTTATACGCCGGTAGTGGGGTCGTGAGGACCATGTTGTGTGATTAGTGATGCGATAGCCGTGTTTCGCTCACATGTTGTCACGGGTGTGACGAGAGTTGATTTTGTACACCTTCGGGTTTAGCGTTGCCATAGTCGTTTTGGACGCTATCGGTTTCTAACCGTTGGATTATGATGTTACAGTAGTGGCGTATTGGTCGTATAGCGCACTACAAAGGATGTCTAGTGATTGGTGTTATCCGCAAGGATTCGTTTGGTTCGGTCTTCATCGTTTCGGATTGTTGACTTTAGGTTGAGACTTGGTTGCTTTTAGCGTTGTACTCGGTAATAGTACACTAAGGAATTAATATCTCGGTATGAGATTGGTTGGGTTTTTTCCCAGTGTTAGGGAATGAGCATGGTGTTAGTGCTCGGATTGTGGATTTGATAAATCGCGGGTGACGATTTAGTTGTGGAAGGCGATTCGTTGGAAAAAAATTGCTTAGGAAAGTCGGATTGGACTTATGTTGAGGATCGTAGAGTGGAGTCCGTTTGGTCAAGTGATGAGGATCACGAGGACGTGATCGAGTTTAAGTGGGGGAGAGTTGTAAGACCCGAATATTTATTTTGTATACTTGTTTATAAAAGACATATGAGATCGGGCTTCGTTTAATATTTATATGGAATTAATATGCAAAGGAATCTGGTTCAGCTGTGTTGCGCGCCGCGCAGGGTTGGGGCGCGCCGCGCCGATTGCTGCTGACAGAACCCTCTTTATTTTTAATTGCTTTAATGAGGGGTAAAAGGGTAAAATCACATGGGGCCGGATTTGTGAGGCTTATGAGCTAGTTTGGATCAGTTTTGGATCCCATTCACATCCACTCATCATCTTCATCCATTCTTAGAGAGAGAGAGAGGCATAGAGAGAGATTGAAGGTTTTGGTGAGGAAGAAGCTCAAATCGTTCAAAGTCTCGGGTTTTAAAGTTGTTCTCCTCGTTCCTAGCTACGTTGTGGTGGTATTGGTAAGCTCAAACTCCGAATTTCATTTGTTTAACTTGATATTCAATTTAGGGTTTTGAGTTAATTTGTTGAGTAACCCACTTAGGTGATGAAATGGGTTTATGGTGACTAGTTATTCTTGTCACTTGGCGGGTTTTGGGTTGGATGACGTTTTGGCCTTGATTAGGCTTTGGTTTGGAGTTTAATCACTTGGATTAGTGATTATGGAAGTATTGGAACCCATTTAGGGTAATTTGGGTGACTAATTGTGACTTTGGGTCAAATTAGGTTTTGGTGGTAATTATGACCCGATTGGCGAATTAATGAGGTTTATAAACTTAAAATGGATTAAGTTGAAGTATTAAACCGAGTTAAATGTGTTTTGGTGTCAAACTTGTAAAGGATGAGATTTTGACCTTTATGGGTCAAAATTAGGGTTTAAGTGTCAAAATGGGTATGACACGTGTTTAACACTTGAGTTCGGGTTTATTTAGCATATTATGACCATTCTCACTTGTGTTAGTGATTATTGGTTAGTTTGGATACGGTTTGTGCTTGGAAGTGCATTTGGATCGAAAATTGCACTAAGGGTCGAATTGGGTGGTTTGTAAATCCATCCTAATTGTGTTGTGATATTTGTGATAATGGAATAGGTACTTTCCATTGACGAGTTGCGGATTACTTGGAAGCTTTCTTCAAGACTTCAAGGTGAGTGATAATATCCTATGTGCATATGTATGTGTAGGATGGGTGCAGGTCGGGTGAAGTGATTCTCGGTTATAGAGCTCACTTCACATATTGGTGGACTTGATGGACTTGTGTATAAGTCCAATTGGCACGGTTGTGCGTTTTGGTTGACCATCTTTGGCGAGGTGCACATTTTGTGTGCACATTATCACACATGGTTGTGATTTGGTTGTTATAACCCTAATGGCGAAGGGTTGATATGGTTGTGTTGTGGATGACCCCGATGTGGTGGATTTTATAATCCCGTGACCGTGGGCTTTAGTAATGAGAAATGAATCTCGGGTAGTGCGGATTCATGGTGACTCGGGTTGTTCGGTCACCTTATTGAGGTAGTGGATCTCGGGTAGTGCGGATTCACGATGACTCGGGTTGTTCGGTCATCTTATGGTTGAGAAGTGAATTTCGGGTTGTGCGAATTCACAAGGCTCGGGTTGTTCGGCCAATGTTCGTGTGATTGAGGTTAAGGGGTTAACCTTGTGTATTATTATTATTGTATTATATTAATGTGTTGTTGTGTTGTAGCTAACCCTCCGGGTGTAGCTATTTGGCGATGTTTACTTTGTCGTTGGTGGACTATCTTTTGTGTTGTATCTTTAGCTCGTTGCTTAGATCGTACGGTATGCTTAGTGTAGATGCTTTATACTTGGATGCTTCGGTATGCGGTATTTGTTTTGTGTGGCGTATTCATTTTATACATATATATGTATGTAGTATATTATCATTCACTAAGCGTTAGCTTACCCTCTCGTTGTTGACTCTTTTTATAGATTGCATGCTGATGGTGGCTCGGGTAAGCGCGAGGATTAGAGGACTTGCATAGTTTGCGTAGAAGGCTTGCTTTTGGATTTATTAGGATTGGGTAGCGTATCCCCAATCGCCATGCTCGGCTTTGTTTTGTATTAGAAGTCGTATGGTCGAAAATTGTATTTTGGTACTTAAAGGGTAATTTGGGTCAATGTGGGCCCCGCTTCGTAAACTAAATTTTATTAATGGAACGCGCTAGTTTTTATATATGAATTCATGGTTGAAAGCGTTTTGGCTAAAAATGTCGGGAACTAGTCGAACATTTTCGTTAAATTGACTTCCGGGGACAGCGGGCTGTCCAGGTGGTTTGGCGCGCCGCGCACCCACCTGGCGCGCCGCGCAATTGAACTGCACCAGAAATTTTTTTTTTTTTGTTGTAAAATTTAACGGGAATTGTCGTGGTTTGGTTTGGGTTGTTACAACGGACGAACAAAAAACACGGTAGTCGAGCAAAAAACACAACACGGACGAACAAATTTTTTCTTTTTTTTCCACGAATACAAAAATGTAGAACACATTTTCGTTCGAATATCAATATTTTTGTTCGACTATCAATGTGTTCTACATTTTTTTGTTCGACTACCAAAAATGTAGAACACAATTTGTTCGACTATCACAATTTTTGTTCGACTACCAGTTTTTTTGTTCGGCCGCCTTTTTTTGTTCGGCCTTCCCCTTTTTTGCTCGAATTCCCCTTTTTTTGCTCTCCCGCCACTTTTTTTGCTCGAATTTTTCTTTTTTGTTCGAATTTCAGTGTATTTTTGAGTTCTCACGGTTCTCACACCAAAAAAATTCTCATTTGATCCCTCTACTATATATATATATATATATATATATATATATATACACACACACACACACACACACACACATATGGGAGAGGATACAGTGAAACTTTTTTAGTGTGAGAACTCTAGGAACTCAAAAATACACTGAAATTCGAGCAAAAAAAGTAGCGGGCGAGCAAAAAAAAGAAATTCGAGCAAAAAACACGAAATTCGAGCAAAAAAACATAGGCGAACAAAATTTTTTTTTGTTCGAATTACAAAAATGTAGAACACATTTTTGTTCGAATTTCATTTTTTTGTTCGACTATCACGTGTTCTACATTTTTGTGTTCGAATTTCAATTTTTTTGTTCGAATTTCACATTTTTGTTCGCCTGCCCTTTTTTTTTGTTCGAATATCACATTTTTTATTCGAATATCACGATTTTTGTTCGCCCACCCACTTTTTTGTTCGAATTTCCCTTTTTTGTTCGAATTTCAGTAGTTTTTTGAGTTCTCAGGGTCAAAAAGTTCTAATTTGATCCCTCTACTACATATATAGGGGTAGGATCAATGGGGAAGTAACCAATCGGGGGAAGCGGGGAGGAAGCAAAATTTTTTTTTTTTCGTTTTTTTGTATTTCTTTTTCAGGCATCAAGATCACACGAAAATATGAACATTTACAAAAGACACTTCGTGATGAATGTTATTATTTAGGCGGAAAAACGGTCGACAAAAATAACATTCAAGATAATATTGATCGTGAAGAATGTTAACGTTTTTTTTTTCATGTTTTGTGAAGTACTTTTTTTTTCAAAATTTAGCCCGATTTAGAGTTTAGGGTTTAGGATTTAGTGTTTTGGGTAACCCAAAACCCTAAACTCCAACCGTTCGTGTTAAAAACTCAATCTAAATCCTAAATCTAAACCTAAACCCTAAATTTCTAAACCCTAATATCTAAACCCTAATATCTAAAACCTCAAAATACGCTCGAAAAACACGATAATTGTTATATATAAATTTTTCGACGTTTTCCCGTCAAAATAAAAACATTTATCACAAATTGTCTTTATTGAAATGTTCATATTTTCATCCAATCTATAATGTTGGTGAACAAAGTTTTTTCAAAAAACGAAAAAAAATAATTTTTTTTTGCTTCCCTCCGTTTCTCCCCAATTGGTTACTTCCCCTTGATCCTACCACTATATATGTGTTAGTGTGCGCGCGCGCGTTCGGGTGTGTGAAGTTGAATTTCAAAAAGTGCGCCTAGGCAGGAAACTGCATGTTGTCCTAGTAGCATCGAGGACCCCTCAAACCACGAGGTTGTGAGTTCAAAAGTTTCGTGTTAAGGTTGTGTGAGTTGTCGTTATAAAATACGCAAAGTACCTTGACCTTGTGGGCCAAGGCAAACTTGACCTTGTGGGGCGATGCCTTTGGCAACTTGTGTACTACAAGGAATTCTCTACTTTATATTAAGCTCTAATGGGCTAACTTTTTTAAGTCCGTAATTTAATATGAGACCATCTATACTAATCGTATCTCGAGTGTAAGTTCCTGACACTACTACATCATTCTAACATATGGGTAGAATATGATAGAAGCAGCTGCAACAACAGGTGTTTCATCCACGTGAGGGGCAGCCTTATCGCCTCGGCCTTGGGACCTTGGTCTCAGATCGCATATCGCCTTATTAAACCAAGCGCATGGAGTAACAGAAAAATATGATATACACAAATGAAATCGCGCCAGTAAAAATGAATACGGAAAATGTTATAGACAAATTGTCTAGTCGAGAAACTGTGAAAGTGAATTGAAAGAAAATCATAATCAAAACATGACTACTTCTAGTGCACAATTTCGTTAAATCTGCATGTCGATTGCTATTACACAATACATATTAACTGATAATACCTGAAAACTTAATTCTGGGCAGCAAATCCAGATTATACATCTTTCGCTATCCCAACACCCCGATCAAAGAAATTAAAACCCTAAATGGTAGCTTTATATTTCGCTGATTTGACTCCTCGGAGACATATAACATTTGAGAAATACTTTTTAGCCACTGTTCGTATTGAATTTGCCTTCAGTTAACTGTGTAAACAAAAGGTATATAACTTATCAAACAACCAAAAAACTGAAATATATGTATATTTCGGGCGTATGATCTACAACAAGATGCGTATAGATAAAAAAATGGAAAATTACTGACCTATTATGAAGATAATGGGTCAAACCCTAGTTGCAGAGATAAACCTCTAGACAAATTTTGAAGCAACTATATGAAGATGAAGCAAGTCTTCTATTGGGTGTTTGAATCATCATTTACGTCGAAGTGGAAAACGTCTTTTTCTATTTCTTTTAACGAGCCTCATCGTAAAAGAGAGGCCCTCTCGGGGTTCATAAGCAGTAAATGTTGCATGTCCGTTGGAAGTACATAAAAGACTGCCTGCAAGTCTCCTTTGAGTTTATGGCAGGTTGCTTCTGACTTATTAACACTGCCTTCAAATTGCTGCATGAGAATAACACGTTACATTTTATATCAGTAACAAACTGTGGGAAACACACAACACCTTAATCAGTGTTGCAGAACTCGGAAATACTCGGCGAGTACTCGGTTTTTGCAACTCGGGGAGTACTCAGAAAGTACTTGGTCAAACCCAGTCAAACTCTGCCAAAACTCGTGATCACTCGGAAAATCGGTAAACACTTGCATAACTATCTTAAAATTTGCAGAGTAATAATGAACAACAACAAAGAAATTTACCTGCATTTCAGCAAGAAGATGCCTTTCGATTGCATTAAATGTTTCAACAATTTCCAACTCGGATAATTTATTGATGAATACTTGTATGTTCGCGTTCATTCTTGCTTGTCTCCACAATCTATGTTGTTCTTGCTCAGCCACAGCTCGTCTCCTATGAAACCATGGCTTAAAGTTGTGCCCATTCATGAACCGCCTATATAGGTGTGGAACTTTTTAAAGTCAACACTCAATATATAAATTAATGTACCAATGTGTCTAGGTGGTAAGAAGTTGATGCTTCAGAAAACCATATCATAAAAAATAAAAGTAAATCAATTATTACCATAAAACATACTTGATGGTCATTCTTATAATTATCTTTTGGAGATCAAGTGCAAATTAAAAACCCTTGTAATCTGATTCATCGAAGTAATGGCCCACCATCGCTTTCATATCGCATGTTATAAGTTTAGTAGTTCTATTAGTGCACAGTGTTGTAAACGGCGTCCATCTCAGCTGACTGGTTGGTTTGGTGACTAGCCTATCCCGTTTCACCCAATAACATCTAATTAGTCGGTCAACGCTAAAAAGTCACCAAAGTCAATCAAAGTTGGTATGAGTCGTTAAAGTCAAGGTTAGTCAAAGCTAGGTCTAAATTTTAACTTTTTTATGCTTAGATTTTGTGTCCTATACATATGTTGATATATTTGTGCATGTCACTTCTTTCGCTTCTTAATTGTTCTCAACTGACCTTCACGTCATAAATTATGTAAATTTTCATATTGACTAAGAAATATAACTTACCGATGAAGATGTTGCATACATCGATGTCTTCTAAGTTAGGATTTCTAAGATGTCATATCGCTTGACATCCATAGGAATTAACTATTAACTATGATGATCATAATATACAAAATATTCCTAGACCTCATGATATACTTTTACTTTAATATAATAAAAGAACAGAAAATGAAAGACGTATTAAGTATTACCTATAGATGTCGAGCCAGTTAGATCTCATTCTCTTTGATAAAAATTTCCCGGGACCTCTAGTCGATAAGCTTCCAACGAACTCATCGGCATCAAAAGCAGATAAAGGAGGCGGATCGACAAATGGCGATGATCCAACGGACGGCGTATTAGCTCTAAAGTACGGCCCAAAAGGTGCTAAAAAGTTGGTCGTAAGCTCCAGAAAATGCCGACGCAATATCTCATTGTTAACAACCGACATCGATTCCTCTACCCTTGGTGACAGCCCTGCATCAACAAGTCTATTCAAAATAGACGTGTCGGGTTTCGTAATCGGAACGTAACTGCTCCAAACGGCTTCTTTATGTTCAGTCATGAGACAAAGTGGGCCATCTCTGCGCATTTTGACAGCACTTAATATATTCGATGGAGAAAATTTCTTCAAGTTTATTTGTGGAAGATTAAAGCCTTCGGGTCGACCCGAAAGTCTCCCGGTTGAGGCCCGGGAAGAAAACGCGAGTCGAGTAGAATTTGAAGCTGGACTACCAACCGACACTATGTGAGGCATGTTACGAAGCGATTTCAAGAAAAACAGATTTGTGACACCTAAAATTATTGGAGGGAAAGTATCGTTTTCTTGGAGTGAATTCAAATGTGCAAAGTACGGATCGTGTATCGTAAAATACGGCCTGAAATCGACACTAACGAAAAGTGGAGCAACCAAACTAACTAAACTTGCAACGGCTTCACAACATTGCGAAGGCGTTGGTGCGATAATTAAAATCGGCTCCCCAACAAGTAACAATTCCCATAATAACCAAAGCTGCAATAAAATCCCTTTAAATATCCCGAAAACGTCTGAATCATGAAAAAGTCCATGTGGGATTGACTGGTTTGTAGGAAGAAGTGGGGCCATGGATGAGGCTGACTCATCAAATGACACATCATCATCAAACGATAAGCTATGGACAGGTGGCAAGTTGACCTTAAGTATTGCATTTCCTATAGGAAGTTCCATGAGTTGACCAGGTAAAGGTGCAGACCATGTAGACATAGAAGCAGCAATACAATCTATAGCTTTTCTTCCGATATCGAAATACAACGGACCCATAATCTGTAACAGAGGTTTAAACAGACTCGAATATGGTTTATGTGATAAAATTACCACCGATTTTTGTTCACCCCCTCGTTTTAGTCTCTCATCATGCCTTTGTCTATTAAATACAAAACCATATAAATACTTAGAACCAGACCTTTTGTCAACGTGATTCAACTTTTTTGGTACTGTTTCGCTGTTGATAGATGAAAAACTCCCCCGCCTTTTAATTCTGAAGAAAAACATGCAGTCATGAATGCTTGATCTGTTATGGTGTTGGGAAACGGAATCGGGGAATGAACTGAAAGCGACATCGAGTTCCTCTTCGGGAGTAAGACAACCAGGTGGATAACACTCTTCGATAAGCTGACCCTGTTCGAGATCAAATCTAATTATGCAAAATGCTACAATCCATTTTTGCACAGAGTCCAGGTCAACGTTTGTATTCGGTTCTGTCCTTGCAGAAAACGATGGTGACCTGCTCATTGCCAGCTAACAAGATAAACAAAGCTATTCGCCTATTCTTTCAATATAGCGATTTCATATCCATCGTGATCATTATCAAATTCCAATTAACTTCTATAACAAACCACGTGGTATTTTCGGATTACAATCTTTAAAAGCTGTATAATCTGCAGCAAGTTTAGAAAAAATAACTTTAAAAAACTTAGGTATGCTTCAGTATTAGTACAAAATTTAACCAAATTTTCAACAAGACAAATCACATTCAGATTTTTAGCTATGGAGTTGACCTAATTTTTAACCAAATTAAAGACCTTTAACTCTAAAATCACTAAAAGAAGATAACAAATTAATGAAGAATACATTGGTCCAAATATGAAACTACTATATGATTCAGAGAATAAGATACAATATGCAGACATAAATTACTGAATTTAACAGGCTGTGTACTAGGGTTGCACTAACATATACAGAATGCACAAAATAGAACCTAAAAATGAAGAATTCATTGATCTACAAAATAATTCAAGTTACAAGGAATTAGGAATAAAAACATGGAGCATTGGCAGATCGTATATTACCTGATTTTGATTGACAATTAAATCTGGATCGTGCGAAAAAGAGATTAAATTTTGGAAAACAATTAAGTAGTGAGCTGAAGATCATGTAAGAAATTGGATAGGGTTTTTTTCAGGTGGAAGACAGATAGAGATACACACACTTTAACTGCAAATCATGAATCAATTCATTGATTTGATAATAACATAATATAATAATGTGTTTATTTCATGTTTCGAATGCGATGTGAATTTTTGACTGATTTTGAATGCAAAAGAAATGAAATCTGGAACAAGATTTGGGATTTGTGTTTGTTCTGCTTCAATTTAGTCGTCCTTTTTATTATTTATTATTAATTTTAATTATTAATTATTAATTATTATTATTATATTATTTTCTTTTTTATTTTTATTGCTAGGATATGTTTTTTCTTCGATTTTATTTAAATTTCTAGACAGGATAAATATAATTTATTTGAAACTGTTATAATTCAGTAGGCTTATAACTACCTTTAGTGGTTCTTGATTGTAGAAGGTATATAGAGATAGAGATACTGTAAAACGGAGAAAACAAAGGTTGAACAAAAGGTATGAGTAATTGGTTTTTATTTATAGAAAAATGTACAATGAGAGTTTGGTGGCATTTGGAATCTAGAGAGAGAGAGTGTTTTTGTTAACCAAAAAATACATACAATAAACTCTAACTCAACACACCTATTTATACTCAAAAAATATACTATGCAATATCTATAATAATAATAAAATTATCATCCAATTATTACTTTTATAACACTCCCCCTTGGATGATAATTTTATTAGTGAATAACTAGTACTGCCTCGTTAAAAACCTTGCTAAAGAAAACCCTTTGGGATAAAACTTTAGCTAAGGGAAAAAGAGTGCAGCATAGAGTTGACTCCCCCTCAAGTAGGCAACGCCTGAGTTGTTACATCTTCTGAACATGCCTCATGCCAATATTATGAACGTGTGTTCTGAAAATAGCAGTTGGAAGTGCTTTGGTGAAAAGGTCAGCAGAGTTTTTGCTGGACTGAACATATCTCATTTCAATCTGGTTGTCCTTAATGAGATTTTGAGTGTATGAGAAGAATCTAGGGGGTATGTGTTTTGTTCGGTCACTTTTGATATACCCTTCTTTCATCTGTGTTATGCAAGTTACATTATCTTCATAGATAGTTGTTGAACTTTTATTGCGTTCTAGTCCACAAGAATCAGTAATGAGTTGTGTCATTGATCCAACCAAAAACATTCCCGACTGGCTTCATGTAATGCAATTACTTCGGCATGATTTGATGATGTTGCAACAAGTGTTTGTTTTTGAGAACGCCATGATATTGCGGTACCTTCATTTAGGAATACATATCCATTTTGAGATTTAGCTTTATGTGGATCAGATAAATAACCTGCATCTGCATAACCAACCAAATCTTGTTTCGATTCGTTAGAATAAAATAATCCTAAATCAGTAGTTCCTCGAAGGTATCGAAATATGTGTTTGATCCCATTCCAGTGTCTTTTGGTAGGAGCTGAGCTGAACCTTGCCAACAAATTAACTGCAAAAGAAATGTCAGATCTTGTACAATTTGTAAGATACATAAGAGCTCCAATTGCACTAAGATATGGTACTTCTGGTCCTAGGATATCTTCATGATCTTCACAGGGAAGAAATGGATCAGTGTCAACATTAAGTGATCTAACAACCATAGGAGTACTTAATGGTTTTGCCTTGTCCATATTAAAACGTTTTAAAATCTTTTCAGTATATGTTGTTTGATGTACAAGTAAACCATTAGGAATATGTTCAATTTGTAAACCAAGGCAATACTTGGTTTTTCCGAGATCTTTCATTTCAAATTCTTTCTTTAGAAGTTGAATGGCTTCATGGATCTCTTTTTTTTTTTTTTTTTTTGGTACCTATGATATTAAGACCATTGACATAAATAACTACGATATATATCTGGTCATTGTTTTCATAATTAAAACACATGTGCAAATAAGTTTATATGTATACACTTTTCTTATCAAGTAATCACTTAATCCGTTATACTATTGTATCAACCCATATAAAAATCTTTGTGATTCAATGGAATACATTTCTTTAGGTTTTGCGTTAGATGTTTCTGATACCTTAAACCCTTCAGGTATATTCATATATATCACTATCAAGTGATCCATATAGATAAGTAGTAACAACATCCATGAGATGCATTTAAGTAACTACCAGGTTGATTAAGTATCTAATAAGTAATTGTATCCATTACATAAGGATAAGTTTTCCTCATAATTCATTTCTGGTCTTTGTGGGAAACCTTGAGTTACAAGTCTAGTTTTGCCTTGTATCTTCATTTGCACATTTCTTTTTCGGATAAAAATTCATTTATATCCCATACGTTTCACATCTTTAAAAGTGATAACGATTGATCCGAAAACTTTTCTTTTATTGAGTGATTCTAATTCAGCTCGTATTGCTCCTTTCTGTTGAGCGCAATCATGTCTATTTTGATATTCAATGACAGATTTTGGTTCCAGATCATCATCTTTATTCATGATGTCATTGTAACATTATATGAAAATATCTCATCAAGATTTTTCATTTCATTTCAGTTTCATAATATTGCATAATTTATTGCAATTTATGTATTTACATTTATCAATATCCTCTGCAGAAGGAGTATTGATTGTGGTTCTTGTTGAACACTTTCTTTTACCTCATTATCAGCTAATTTTTTTTTCGAGGATTTTTATCTTTGGAACCAATTGGTCTCCCACGTTTCTGCCGTAGCAAAGACTCATGAGTGACATTATTGCCAGCTTTTGTAATTTCAATTCTAGCTGAAGCATTTACTGCTGGTATATATGATTTAGTCACTTATTTTTTGTATCTTTAAATGCATAAAGTAATTAATTTGCAAGTTCTTGCATATGCATTATATTTGAACTTTCTTTTCGCATTCTTTTGTGCGATGATCAATATTCCTTAATTGATGTTCACACCATGAAACATCATTTTATTTATATTTCATTTCTCCCCCTAATATAGGGAACAATGTTTCATTAAAGTGACAATTGACAAAACTTGCTGTAAAAACATCACCCGTCATGGGTTCAATATATCTTATGATTGAAGATGTTTCATATCTAACATATATTTCAATCCTTCTTTGAGGAACCATTTGTTGTGGTTGTTCAATTAAAAATACACTGCACAATCAAATGTTCTAAGATGGAAAATATTTGGTCTCCACCAAAATTAAGTTGGTAATGGAGAATATTTATAACTTGCACTTGATTTAATGCGAATTAATGTCACATCATGTAAATTTACATGTCCCCATATAAATATTGAGAGTTTTGTACTCATTTCTAATTGTCTAGTTATTAGCTGTAAGCGTTTATCTATTGATTCAGCTAAACCAATTTTGTGTATGCACATGAGCAACTGGATGTTCAACAACAATCCTTGTAGACATATAATAATCATTAAAAGCTTGAGATGTTAACTCACCAGCATTATCAAGTCTCATCCTTTTAATGGTGTAATCAGAATAATGTATTCTTAATTTAACAATTTGTGCAAGAAACTTTGCAAATGCCATATTATGGCTTGATAACACACAAACATGAGACCATGCGTTAGATGCGTCTATTAGAAAAATGGTCCACATGATGGATGAATTGGTCCATATATATACCCTTGAATTCTTTCAAGAAACATTGGTGATTATTTCTCAATGTGCTTTTCATTAATCGCCATATGTGATTTTCATTAATCACCATATGTGTTTTTCGTTAATCACTATATGTGCTTTTCATTAATCACTATTTGTGCTTTTCATTAATCACCATATGTGATTTTCATTAATCACCATATGTGCTTTTCATCATATATCATTTTCACCGTATGCGCTTTTAATCATATGTGCTGCGCTTTTCGTCATATGCACTTTTCATTATATGCGCTTTTAATTATATGCGATGCGCTTTTCATCATATGCGCTTTTTATCATATGCGCTTTTAATCATATGCGCTGCGCTTTTCATCATATGCGCTTTTTATCATATGCGCTTTTAATCCTATGCGCTTTTCGGTGCTACATAGATATTTCTCATTTTCGATTATCATTGACTGATAATCATATCCATTATGATATATATCAGAGAAACTTAACAAATTTCTCTTTGATTTGGGAGAAAACAAGACATTGTTTACTAAAAAATTCGTACCATTTGGTAATATGAAATTTTGCCTTTTTCATTTCTTATATCAAGTTTGCAAGAGCTGATATAGTATTTATAATTCCTTCATTTGATTTAAATCAATGAAATATTTCTTAGATCTGATCATAGTGTGTATGTTACTACTATCTGCAATACATAGGTCTTTACCATTTAATTGATGTTGTATTTCTGCAGGATTCATACTAAAACTTCAAATAAGATATGCAAATAATGAGTTATATTTCAGCAAGATAATCAAATTATATTACCTGCAAACAAGTTATAATCTGAAGTACATAAAAGATAACACTTAATAAAACATATGCGTTATGGTCTAAAACCATTTATTTATGAATGATACATAAAAAAAACTAGGCATCTTAGAAAATTCAAACCATTCAAGTCTCAAGGTAGCTCAGGGTTAATTTAATCAAGATTTGTCAACAGATTCACTCTCGTTTTCTTTTCTTTTGGGACTTATTTGTAGAGCTAAACAAGATGTTCATGTATTCAAGAAATACTAGACTGGTGATCCACGTTACCAGATCATTAATAAGAATCTCCGGAATTCTTATAAGAGCGTCTACTAATATCTTTAATTTTATTCTTTCATGGATCACTGTTATTATTTTTTATTTTTTATTTTATTTTTTATTTTTTATTTATTTTTTTATTTTATTTTTTGATAATTAATATCGTATCTATCTTTGAGTATTTTCCATAATACACTTGGATTTTTGATCATATAATATGTAGATTCTAAGGACTCGTTAATATGTTTGCTAAGAAAAATACTTACTATTGCTTTCTCTTGTTCGGAATAATTGTTATTTTCATTCAGGGTTTCTAAATTACAGTTTGATTCGAGATGTTTTTCTACATTCATAACCCATGTTAAGTAGTTGTTCCCACTTGTTCTAAATGAGCAAATTTAAGCCTTTTCAAATTCGACATTTTCTATTATCATAAAGATGAATAACATAAATCATAATCATAATCAACTTCTATTCATAGACAAATAATAAAATGAAATTAGAATCATTTTAAATTCATAAGCAGCAAACAACAGAATAATGGTATGATTACAAATAATAAAACCACAAGGGCAGGATAGAATATAGGTTCACCCGGTGGTATATTAGCAACAATGATGATAGTTAATATGACCAATACAATAGGAAAAATCATCCTTGTGTGAATCATTTTTACAAAAACTTTTTGAGAGTAGTAATTTGAAAAATGAAGATTGATTTGTGAAAATGTGAAAACGGAGATGTTTATTTTATATTTGAAAAATATAGTTGTTGTAACGTCGTCAGTTGACGTTAACAACCGTTATGTATATATGACCGTTGTAACGTCGTTAGTTGACGTTAACGAATAAAGTCACTATATCAAAACGCGTATGAGTAATATAAAGGACAAGATTTTTTTCTTATTTTAACTTTTAAGATTTACTTTTAATAAAAATACAAACTACTTTTTCTTATTTTAACTTTTAAGATTTACTTTTAATAAAAATACAAACTACTTTTTCTTATTTTAACTTTTAAGATTTACTTTTAATAAAAATACAAACTACTTTTCTTATTTTAACTTTTAAGATTTACTTTTAATAAAAATACAAACTACTTTTCTTATTTTAACTTTTAAGATTTACTTTTAATAAAAATACAAACTACTTTTTCTTATTTTAACTTTTAAGATTTACTTTTAATAAAAATACAAACTATTTTTTCTTATTTTAACTTTTAAGATTTACTTTTAATAAAAATACAAACTATTTTTTCTTATTTTAACTTTTAAGATTTACTTTTAAGAATAAACATTAGTATGCATGAAATAAATAATGATTAATTGCATAAGTAATCATAAATGTTAGATAACATATAAAGACCCTATCGTATTCGTATTGATCGGAATTAATCTCGACCCATGGTACCGTGTTGTCAAATGACGTGTTGCGTACATAAAGTACCGTGTTGTCAAATGACGTGTTGCGTACAATCATGAGGTCTTATTAACATAAATATAAATGTTAGTGAAGTTAATAAGAGTCAGATTACAGAAAATATAATTCAGGCGGTATAACCGACCATATATAACTTAAATAACATAAATATAAATGTTAGTGAAGTTAATGAAAGTTAGATTACAGAAATATAATTCAGGCGGTATAACCGACCATATATAACTTAAATAACATAAATATAAATCTTAGTGAACATAACTGTAAATGTTAGTATACATAAATAAATGTTAGATAACATAAATGTAAATGTTAGTATACATAAATAAATGTTAGATAACATAAATGTAAATTAGGCGACAGTGTCGACCATATATCATTTAGGTGGTATAACCGACCATATATTAGTTAGGTGGCAGAGCCAACCATATTTAGTATAAATGTTGAGATAATCGTGCTGATAACGTGTTATAATTCAGTAGGCTTATAACTACCTTTAGTGGTTCTTGATTGTAGAAGGTATATAGAGATAGAGATACTGTAAAACGGAGAAAACAAAGGTTGAACAAAAGGTATGAGTAATTGGTTTTTATTTATAGAAAAATGTACAATGAGAGTTTGGTGGCATTTGGAATCTAGAGAGAGAGAGTGTTTTTGTTAACCAAAAAATACATACAATAAACTCTAACTCAACACACCTATTTATACTCAAAAAATATACTATGCAATATCTATAATAATAATAAAATTATCATCCAATTATTACTTTTATAACAGAAAATACATTTTGTTTTCAGTAAATTAATGTAATAAGTACGTTTACATTATACACTCTTATACTTAGGCTAATGATATTTCTTTCCACTTCATTTTTTTTCGTAGATATACACTCAAATGTCCTAATTTACCCTTAAATGCTTTCTTGACTTCAATGTCTCTTTAATGTTCAACGTGAGACTTTCTTTCTTTTGAGGCGAATCAGGTTCGGGTTCAAAAATAAATTGAGTAAAATGGTATAATGTTATCACTTCTTTTAAGAACGGGGGTTTTACATCGGGTCTCTTAAAAGTAAAAATCTAGCATTACTTGAAAAGTGGTGGTGGATGTTCAAAATCGAAACCAACGCACTTTGGTCAAAAGTTATTCGTAGCATTCACAGCTCAAGTGGCGGCTTATTGATGGGGAGTGACTCACCTCACTCCACTTCTATAGGCACTTGGTATAAAAAATTTTTGGCAGGAAAGGCAATTGACGAGTTAAACATCTCATTCAGCAACTCATTCGTTAAGACTATTGGAAACGATACGACAACATCTTTTTGGCACGAAATATGGATTTGAAATAGCAGGTTATGGATAGGTTCTCAAGGTTATTTAGACTAGAAGCTGCAAAAGACTGTCTGGTCAGGGATCGGCTTACGGGTAATGGTGTGACTGGCACATTTTTTTTTTAAAAAGTTAGATCCCATTAAAACGTTCATAATACATACCACCTCCAACTCTGTTTTAACCAAAAACATAGTATCGTAATGATACATTTAACAATTTATAATGACCCTTGGTACACAAAATACACATTACAAAAGCATTTGTAATAATAACACAATCACACGAAAAACGGGTTAATACACAATAACCCCAACTCGATACCAAGAGCATAATCCCGGGGACTACCAAATCCCCAATCCGCATCCAGATCTCCAAAAGCTACCCCATCGAGCCGAAACGCTCCTACGCATCTAGTCTAACAACTAGCTAGCTTCACAACACAGTACCTGTAAAAAGGTAAGCAACGAGAGGGGTAAGCATAAAGCTTAGTGAATGCAATAATTATACATATACATATATAATCTACTTACTTGCATACACTTACTCACATACCGCATACATGCTAGCAATATAATTAGCATACCATCTCAAGTATAAAGCTAATAACCTCCAATACCGCAACTAGCATAAACAATAGCATATACGCCAAAATATAATATGCTACACCACAATACTTACACAACCATATGGTTAACCATACGCGTGTCATGGTGATACCGGCTCTGTGGTTCACACCATACGCATTGTCATGATGCCACCGGCTCCGTGGTTCACATCACAACTCGAGTCATACTCTCGTTGAGGCGATACCGGCTCCGTGGTTCACACCTCAACTGTAGTGACCCGAACTTTTCCATGTTTATATATATTAAATGAAATTGATATTTATATGATTAAGTGTTTCCAACATGTTAAGCAATCAAACTTGTTAAGACGTGATTAATTGAAATAGGTTTCATATAGACAATTGACCACCCAAGTTGACCGGTGATTCACGAACGTTAAAACTTGTAAAAACTATATGATGACATATATATGATTATATATATAGTTAACATGATATTATGATAAGTAAGTATCTCATTAGGTATTTTAACAATGAGTTATATACATAAAATTGAGTTTATTGAATTAAGAAACTCGAAACGATATATATAACGATTATCGTTATAACAACGTCTTACTAAATACATATGAATCATATTAAGATATTGATACACTATGTTTAATCATGATAAATGATAAGTAAACATGTCATTAAGTGTATTAACAATGAACTACATATGTAAAAACAAGACTACTAACTTAATGATTTCGAAACGAGACATATATGTAACGATTATCGTTGTAACAACATTTACATGTATATATATCATACTTAGATATATTAATATATCATAATATCATGATAATGTAATAATTTAACATCTCTTTAGATATAATAAACAATGGGTTAACAACATTTAACAAGATCGTTAACCTAAAGGTTTCAAAACAACATATACATGTAACGACTAACGATGACTTAACGACTTAGTTAAAATGTATATACATGTAGTGTTTTAATATGTTTTCATACACTTTTGAAAGACTTCAAGACACTTATCAATGTACTTCTACTTAACAAAAATGCTTACAATTACATCCTCGTTCAGTTTCATCAACAATTCTACTCGTATGCACCCGTATTCGTACTCGTACAATACCTAGCTTCTAAATGTATTTACTATTGGTATATACACTCCAATGATCAGCTCTTAGCAGCCCATGTGAGTCACCTAACACATGTGGGAACCATCATTTGGCAACTAGCATGAAATATCTCATAAAATTATAAAAATATTAGTAATCATTCATGACTTATTTACATGTAAACAAAATTACACATCCTTTATATCTAATCCATATACCAATGACTAAAAACACCTACAAACACTTTCATTCTTCAATTTTCATCATATAATTGATCTCTCTCAAGTTCTATCTTCAAGTTCTAAGTGTTCTTCATAAATTCTATAAGTTCTAGTTTCATAAAATCAAGAATACTTCCAAGTTTGCTAGCTTACTTCCAATCTTGTAAAGTGATCATCCAACCTCAAGAAATCTTTCTTATTTATAGTAAGATATCTTTCTAATACAAGGTAATACTCATATTCAAACTTTGATTCAATTTCTATAACTATAACAATCTTATTTCGAGTGGAAATCTTACTTGAACTTGTTTTCGTGTCATGATTCTGCTTCAAGAACTTTCAAGCCATCCAAGGATCCTTTGAAGCTAGATCTACTTTTCTCATTTCCGGTAGGTTTATCCACAAAATCTGAGGTAGTAATGATGTTCATAACATCATTCGATTCATATATATAAAACTACCTTATTCGAAGGTTTAAACTTGAAATCACTAGAACATAGTTTAGTTAATTCTAAACTTGTTCGCAAACAAAAGTTAATCCTTCAAAATTGACTTTTAAAATCAACTAAACACATGTTATATATCTATATGATATGCTAACTTAATGATTTAAGACCTGGAAACACGAAAAACACCGTAAAACCGGACATACGCCGTCGTAGTAACACCGCGGGCTGTTTTGGGTTTGATAATTAAAAACTTTGATAAACTTTGATTTAAAAGTTGTTCTTCTGGAAAAATGATTTTTCTTATGAACATGAAACTATATCCAAAAATCATGGTTAAACTCAAAATGGAAGTATGTTTTTCAAAATGGTCATCAAGACGTCGTTCTTTCGACTGAAATGACTACCTCTTACAAAAACTACTTGTAACTTATATTTCCAACTATAAACCTATATTTTTTCTATTTAGATTCATAAAATATAGTTCAATATGAAACCATAGCAATTTGATTCACTCAAAACAGATTTAAAACGAAGAAGTTGTTGGTAAAACAAGATTGGATATTTTTTGATTGTTGTAGCTACGGGAAATATTGTAACAATTCTATACAAATCATATCCTAGCTAACTTGTATTGTATTATACATGTATTCTAATATATTATGTAATCTTGATATACCATAGACACGTATGCAAATGTTTTGACATATCATATCGACCCATCTATATATATTATTTGGAACAACCATAGACACTCTATATGCAGTAATGTTGGAGTTAGCTATACAGGGTTGAGGTTGATTTCAAATATATATATACTTTGAGTTGTGATCTAGCCTGAGACGTATATACATTGGGTCGTGGATTGGGTCAAGATAATATATATCAATCTATTTTCTGTACATCTAACTATGGACAAGTAGTTGTAGGTTACTAACGAGGACAGCTGACTTAATAAACTTAAAACATTAAAACGTATTAAAAATGTTGTAAATATATTTTGAACATACTTTGATATATATGTACATATTTGTTATAGGTTCGTGAATCGACCAGTGGCCAAGTCTTACTTCCCGACGAAGTAAAAATCTGTGAAAGTGAGTTATAGTCCCACTTTTAAAATCTAATATTTTGGGATGAGAATACATGCAAATTTATAAATGTTTTACGAAATAGACACAAGTAAATGAAACTACTTTATATGGGTGAATGATCAAGCCGAATATGCCCCTTTTTAGCTTAGTAGGCTAAGAATTTGGGAACATACCCCCAAATTGACGCGAATCCTAAAGATATATCTATCGAGCCCAACAAGCCCCATTCTGGAATTTGGAATGCTTTAGTACTTCGAAATTATCATGTCCGATGGGTGTCCCGGAATGATGGGGATATTCTATATGCATCTTGTTAATGTCGGTTACCAGGTGTTCATCGTATGAATGATTTTTATCTCTATGTATGGGATGTATTGAAATATGAAATCTTGTGGTCTGTTATTTCGACTGATAAATATATAGGTTAAACATATAACTCACTAACATTTTTGTTGACGTTTAAAGCATGTTTATTCTCAGGTGATTATTAAGAGCTTCTGCTGTTGCATACTAAAATAAGGACAAGATTTGGAGTCCATGCTTGTATGATATTATGTAAAAACTGCATTCAAGAAACTTATTTTTTGATGTAATATATTCTTATTGTAAACCATTATGTAATGGTCGTGTGTAAACGGTATATTTTAGATTATCATTATTTGATAATCTACGTAATGCTTTTTAAACCTTTATCGATAAAATAAAGGTTATGATTGTTTTAAAAATGAATGCAGTCTTTGAAAAACGTCTAATATAGAGGTCAAAACCTTGCGACGAAATCAATTAATATGGAACGTTTATAATCAATATGAACGGGACATTTCATCAACACTCGTGCTATAGTGTCACCGGCTCCGTGGTTCACACTAAAACACACGTACCTTAGTGCTACCGGCTCCGTGGTTCACACTACAATACACGTACCACGATGCTACCTGCTCCGTGGTTCACATCATAACTTGAGTCAAACTCACGCTAAGTCGCTACCTGCTCCATGGTTTACACCTCAACAACTCGTGATATAGTGCTACCGGCTCCGTGGTTCACACTACAACACACGTACCATGATGCTACATGCTCTGTGGTTCACATCACAGCACACTCGCACATACTATGGCACTTCCGGCTCCGTGGATCATGCCATAGCATACAAATAAATACACTACATACATACATGCTTAATTATTCCACTCACCTTGAAATGCCCGCACAAGTCATGTATAACATGATCTCCATCCTCAAATTCGAGCAAGTAACCACCTATATCACACATAGGTACAATATGCACATAAATAGCCATTCTTTAAAAGAGAACCCGACACAAACATCCCTTAGTCGAGGGTAAAACGACCCGTCCTAATCCATCCAGACGAAGTCCATATCGGTTATAAACGATTCATAATAGTTGATTACATCGCGAGGTACTTGACCTCTATATGATACATTTTATAAACATTGCATTCGTTTTTAAAAGACAAACTTGCTTTACATCGAAAGTTGACGGCATGCATATCATTTCTTAATATATCCAACTATAATTGACTTAATAATAATCTTGATGAACTCAATGACTCGAATGTAACGTCTTTTGAAATATGTCATGAATGACTCCAAGTGATATCCCTAAAATGAGCAAATGCACATCGGAAGATTTCTTTCATACCTGAGAATAAACATGCTTTAAAGTGTCAACCAAAAGGTTGGTGAGTTCATTAGTTTAATATAAATAATCATTTCCATCATTTTAATAGACCACAAGAATTTCATTTTCCAGTTCTCATAAATATACGTCCCATGCATAGAGACAAAAATCATTCATATGGATTGAACACCTGGTAACCGATATTAACAAGATGCATATAAGAATATCCCCTATCATTCCGGGAAAATCCTTCGGACATGATAAAAACAACATCGAAGTACTAAAGCATCCGGTACTTAGGTTGGGGTTCGTCGGGCCCATAGATCCATCTTTAGGATTCGCGTCAATTCGGGGTGCACTAATTCTCAAAATTAGTGATGTTCCCTAATTCTTAGGCTACCAAGCAAAAAGGGGCATATTCGGCTTCGATCATTCAACCATATAATGTATTTTCGATTACTTGTGTCTATTTCGTAAAACATTTATAAAAGCAGCGCATGTATTTGTGACAACACGTAAATTTCCGGCAAAATTTAAACAAAAATCTTTATATGATTTCATTTAACCTCGACTAATTACGACGACTCACGAACAATTATTTGTAAATAATTACGCATTAATTTGATATATTAATATTATTATTATTAATATCCTTTTTAAACAAGATATCAATAATTAATATCTTTATTATCAGTATTGTTATTAAGAAAAAAAAATATTGACAAATATTCTTGGAAAAGTAGTAAATCAATTTATTTATTTTAAAAAATATATATATAAAAAAATCCATAAAATAAATGATTTTTTTAATAAAATAAATAAATAAATAAATAAAATACTTTTTAATTAAAAATTATAATGAAAAACTATTTTTATTATTTTATTTTGTGCATTATCCCGTGACCTAACATTTAATACTTTTGAATTTTAAAATCCCATTAAAAATTAAAATATTTCTTTTTCTTTTAATTATTTTATTCTTTTTACCTAATTTTTTTAAAGTATAAATACCCCTCATTTCTCATTCAAACTCACACCAAAATTTCTCTCATTCTCTCTTTGAAGAATTACTACTAGTAAGTATTCTTTTCTTACTTTTTACTTTTTACTTTTAACTATTTACTTCGATTTTTTTTACCGAAACATGTAAATAATGTTATAAATTATATGCAATTAAAATTAAAATAAATAACATGTTATAATTAGTAATATATGTTATTAAAAATTATAAAAGTATTTTTATGAATTAATATATAGGAGTTATAATTAAAATCGAATTAATGAATATAAATGTATATACGCACCTAACGTGAAGGTTATAATTAAAGATAGCGTACAAAGACTACAAACATCACCGCTACTTGTGGCCTAGGGTGATCCTTGTTACCATTATGGGACGCTTGTGGATCTCGAATGCCAAGACTTAGATTCTGGTCAAGAGATCCTGGGCCGCTCGGTAACAATAGATCATTCGAGTAACTTGCATGTTAGCGACGAAGTTTGGGCGAGATTTTACAACATCTTTGTTAAGAATTATAACCCGAACATTCTTAAACTAGAAGCTTACTATAAGTGGAAGTTTTTCATAAATAGTAGGTTTCAAAAAATAGAAACTTTTGAGAAATAGGAACTTTTCTCGAAAACCGTCACTGTCAATATAGTTGCTATATTAATAAACATACTTTATGTCAAGTTAGACATTAACTAATCAAATGTTATACCTCAAGGTTGATATCCAGATCACTTACTCTAACGAGCCGCCAAAATCGCTATTGACGCGGTACGTTATCTACGGTCCCACAGCTAGGTTTCGACCTCTATATGATACGTTTTGATAAAACATTGCATTCATTTTTTTTAAATATACTTTCTATACATAGAAAGTTTACCAAAATATAGACATATCCCAAATATGTATGACAACTTATACAAAATGACTAAATCATCAATTTATTTAATAACAGATTATAACAATAATATTTGAATGCAATGTCTTTTTGAAAATATGGCATAAAAGACTCCATGCAGCACCTTGAGCAAATAGCAAGCAGACAGCGGAAGCACTTTTGAAAAACCTGAGAATAAACATGCTTTAAAAGTGTCAACCAAAAGGTTGGTGAGTTCATAGGTTTATAGTAACAACAGTTATCAATAGTTTCAATAGACCACAAGATTTCATAATTATAAACATAATACACTCGCAAGTGTATGTAAAGCATTCTAAGTGGTTGAGCACTTGGTAACCATACTTAACATTTAATCAACGTCGCATATTTCCTTTATTATGAAATCTCCCTACACTGTACCAAGTGTAGTAACGAAACGAAGTACTGTGCAACCGTTAAATACTGGTCATCCAGTCCGGTTGGGGTTGTCAGGCCCGATAAATCTATCAACAGGATTCGCGTTTACAATACCACATGTAAATAGTAGTTACCAAGCTACAGGGAAGTATGCCAGTGGTACAACTCAACGTAGAATATATTTTAAGTACTTGTGTCTATTTCGTAAATATTTATAAAAGCAGCGCATGTATTCTCAGCCCAAAAATATATATTGCAAAAGCAATTAAAAAGGGAGCAAATGAAACTCACCTTTGTAGCCCAATAAACAATTCACGTAGATGTAACCAATACTAGGAATGCAAGTAACCGTAGACCTCATCCTAAAGAATATATGTTGGTTAATAAATGTCTAACAAGCTAGGTCAGGTCATAGGGTTCGTATAGTCCTATTGCTCAAGTCCGACTCACAAATTTAGCAAAATCTAACAAAAGTCAAAAATAGTCAAATGTAAGTCAAACACAGTCAACATAGTCAACACAAGTCAACAATATCATAGTATAACTCAAGTTGGTCAAATAGTCAAACATAGCCACATAGGTCAAACTTAAGTTATCTATTTTTATATAACAAAAAAAATAATATTAATTACATATATGTATTTTTAGGTATTTTACAGCTGATTTTGGGTCCCACCAAAATCGATTTAATACCTGGGGTCGTGACCATTGAAAAGTATGTCGTCTCACCTTTCTATAGACAGTTTATTTGACAAAAACGGAGTTAAGGTTGAAAACTTATGACCTTGCGAAAACAGCTCCTCGATCATGAAATGCTGATTTTGCTGTTAAGAGTTCAAAATCAGCGACAATTGCCCATTTTTACGCTCGTTTTAAACCAGTTTAGACTCGACAAAATTACACATATAATATATCGTTTTAAAGCTTGTCGTAAAGACTTTCAATACTAATTAATAGTTTTTATCCAAACTTAACCGATTTCAAATTACGAGTCCGCAAAGTAGGTCCAAAAGTCATTTTTGACACTTTCACTAAAATAATAAAATTTTTCCATTGACAACTCAAATTCTAAACCATAATACCTGAGCATGTAAAAATCATATCACAAGCCCTAAATAACATTTTAGACGTGTTGGTGACTTTCGTTTTCCAAAATTATGCATATGGGTCAATTTATGCACGTTTGACCCGAATGAGTCATAAAACTTTCTTTAAACCAAATTTGACCCAAACTCATTTTTAAAGCACCAAAACTTGCAAACATACTTAAATCAATATACGGGATGTGTTACATACCTTTGGTTCTCAAAATTTCGCATATGGGTCAAAGTAGGCTCGTATGACCCAAATGGGTCATAAACACCCATTTTGACCAAAACATGCCACAACTTATTTTTTTAAACACCACACCCTTTAAACTTAGTTAAATTGACGTTTGGGACTTTTCTACACTGACCTTTACCCATTTTGACCCATTAAACCCATTTGGTCAAACAAAGTCAATTACACATAATATTTAGCTTAAATAATGTAGTCAACTTCCAGAATTTTTATAAAAATAAGTACATGTCCGTTTGACTTGAAATACGCGCCAAAATCTCCGGGATTTAGTCGACTATAACACTACAAAGCACAACCTCTAACCCTAAATAGAAAGCTCGCGGTGACTGAAAACGTACCAGGCTGTAATGCTGAATCGTTTCGGTACTCATGTATAAACTTTGAAAAATCATATCAAATCTAAAAAGTATCCAAATGACGCGTTTCTGGAGTCTAAACTTATTAATTTTTTGATACGCACGCAACCGTGAACCCAGAATTCTGAGATCAGGTCGCACGCATCCCAATGAAACTATTCTATCCGGTTTTAAATAATATAAAATTCTAACTTTGATTTGGCCATAGATTTTGACTCTTTTATCGGAATTGGACAATATCTAAATGAAAACCAAATATTTTTTTTTTAGCAAGCAATACAACTATATACCTCTCAGGACCTGAATATATAGCATACTTTCCCAGATTCTCAGTTTCAATTACGAATTTTTAAACCGAAATAAATTTTTAAGCAACAAAATCACAAACCTTTAATTAACCATAACGAGGGCTATACATATCCGATTAACATGAATCTTAAGTCTATCTTGGGTGTTTTTCAATTATCTATACATCTAACATCAGTTCACAAACTCAATCATAAAGCATTCATCTCAGAAAATTCGGATTCATAGCAAGATCACATGAAAACTTCAATTTAACATATCGGGAGCATACGATAACGAAATCAATTGATTTTTGAGCCTAAAATTAATAGTTTTTCACAAGGATTTCATTTATAAGTATTTCATAAACTGAAAATATCATGTTCATATCAGTAGCATACCATTCAAATTCGTGATTCATCAACAAGTCAATAAATGATCAAATTAACGAACAATATCATGCATACATACAAGGACTTGAGCACTAGACACTATATCTACCCTAATATGTAACGAAAATATGAAAACTAGAAAGTTGGAGTTTTTAAAACTTACTCAAATCAAGAAATTGTTGATATGGATGAGTAGAGCTCTTCGAGAGGAGTCCGAATATGTAAACGATTTTATGATCAAGTGATTTCTTGAAGGTGTTTATAAGGAAAGAAAATTGATGATGATGATGAATAGTAATGGGTGTTTTAAGGAGAGAGTCTATGTACATGTGTGTTAGATGAAATGAATTAGGTTTAATAATATAGATGGGATAAAGAGTCACGAGTGATAAATCTATCTCAATTATTGATATCACGGACGCAATAATGTGTAGTCACGAGTATAATAATTAAACACGGGTATTACAATGTAATGACGGGTTATAATTAAATTTTTATCCGATATCTAAAACCCAATGTATTTTATCTTAATATGATTCAATAATTGGTAAATTTTTATATTTATAAAATACATTTACATATATATTGTTCGAAACCTTTTAAATTCTTGACATCGTACCTAGTTGATGTTTTTCATAAATACTTATTTAATATATTTTTAAACTAAATAATATATGTCTTTTATTGAAAATATAAGTGTTTAGAATAATCCCCCGAGTTTAATTTAAGAGTATACTAATTAATTAAAATGATTTTAGAACTCAATTATCGTAAAATATAATATTTATATTAAGTACTCATACGTTTCGTTCTCCGAAAAAAAAATTAATTTATTTTATTATTATTTTATTTATTTATTATATATATATATATATTTTTTTTTCTGGTTACACTAATTGTAGTGTTTTATTTAACACCTATAAAACTTATGTAATAATATATATATATATTTTAAAAAAAAATTAGCGTGGAAAATCGTTGAATTTAACAGACAGTTGTTAAGTTTTTAACGGAAAAAGTCGGGTTGTTACACTTACTTGCTTTACTTTCCTTCTTGCGTGGAATACTTCAACTGCTATTTAATGTGAGTTTCATATGATCCCTTTTACTCTTTACATTTTTGGGCTGAGAATACATGCGCAACTTTTATAACTGTTTTACACGTATCGACTATTAAACTGTGATATGTTGGGTTATGACCAGCAAGTCCCCAACCGACAAGTATAAACGATAACTTGTTACGGGGCAAACTTGAAAGTCTAGTCTAAATACAAGTACCAACTATTAAACTGTGATATGTTGGGCTATGACCAGCAAGTCCCCAACCGACAAGTATAAACGATAACTTGTTACGGGGCAAACTTGAAAGTCTAGTCTAAATATCAGTACCAACTGTTAAAACTATGCTATACCCGGCTATGTCCGACTAAGTCCCTACAGTGATATTTTTAATTGTGGCGGCATTCTTTATTATTGGGGATAGGCCTATCGGGAGTAATGTCCCCGATACATTTGACTAAGTCTTTGTATTACTTAATAATGAAATTAAAACGACAAGGACAGAACAACTTGTCACGGGGCAAACAACGTTTAGTCTAAATATCACGCACTGGCATAACTTTTGATCCTGCGGGAGATCAACTTTACAAACTAAATCTTGTGGTCTATATCTATTACTGAAATTATTGTTTATGACAAACCTATGAACTCACTCAACCTCGTGTTGACTTTTTAAGCATGTTTATTCTCAGGTACTTAAATATTACTTCCGCTGTATATCTGCTGCTTTGATGATGATTACTTGCCATGCTTGGAGTCTTCATGCATTACTTACCAATTAATTTAAAAACATTTAATGTAATCTATTTATCTACTGCTGCAAAACTCAATAAAACGTCTCATATAGAGTCGTTCTCGTTTATACAACCGTGATTTGATATAATTAGACACAAATACCCCATGCCCTATTTGGGGGTGTCACAGATTGGTATCAGAGCATGTTGTTGTAGAGAACCAGGATTGCATTTTATGTGTGCCTTATACAATTAGGTACCTTAGCAATGTAGGACTACAACTTTCCTTGACCATAGTGCCTTTAATTGTTGCCTTTAACTGTTAAATGCTATACTATACTTTAGAAACTTTACTTATCTTAGAATGCCGAGCCAATCTAAGAACTCTGCTCATTCTCCTAAGTACTATCCAATTCCACCACCACATTTAAATACGACACGTCATACTGCCATTATTGCATAAGTGGAGTATAGACACATCATATCTTATCATATCTTATCATATCTATCTCAATAGACTTTGTCTAACACTTTTCCTAAATTTCTTCCGTAAATGACGGAAATCTTTTTGCTATATATACTATTCGAGGAGACTAAGATATTATTCAATATTCAACACCCATTTCATATCAAACCCTATCCCAAACACATAATATGGATTTCTCGAACTCTTCGAGCTCCTACGGCAGCGTAACCGGAACAAACGAACCAATCAGCCATCATCTTTTCTGGATGAATTGGGGATGGGTTCATAGCCGACTCAATCAATGGAGGCAAGAAGAAGGTGATCCCTTCCACCAACCGAATTCACCTCTTGGCGAAGAACCTGAAGCACTTACCGGCGAACCAGTCCGAAACACCATTTTCTCTCTTCTTTCCAGGGTATCCCGTCACGAATATATAATATCGAAGATTCTAGATCTTATTTATCCCCTTGTTCTAACCGCCAATCATCCCGGAATAGTAGAAGAAGTCAATGAGCTTCGCGCTCGAGTGGTGGCTCTGGAGAATATGGTGCGAATTCTACAAGCATCAGCAGCACCAGCAGCATAACCAGCATAACCAGCATCACCACCAGTACCATCAGTACCATCATCACCACCAACAAATAACATCCGCATCCCACGCCTCAACATCACACTCAGTACCTCAAACATCAACATCATACGCCCATAGATACCAAGGAATATTAGTAATAATGAGTTAAGATGTATTGACTCATTCTTCGTGAAGAATTATATATGTATACCTTATATATATATATATATATATATATATATATATATATATATATATATATATATATATATATATGATTTGAAACAATAATAAATCTTATCATACTAAGCAATTACGTGTGAATCTCAACTAGTATGTACTACTTGGTTAATTCATATCACTAATATGCTATGATGTACACCATTCGTTAATGACTTAACAATTGTTAATCACTGCTTCAACACAATAAACTCCATTTCATAATAAATCAAGTGTAACGATGAATGTATTGATTCATAACTTCATTAGCGAAATATTTCGCGACAATTATGAAATCTCTAAAGGTTTTGGAGATTATTCATTCTCGTTTCAACCGTAAATCAAATGAGTTTAATATTATATTAAATCCATGATTTCATCTGAAGGAAAATATATATGTGTGTATATTTTCATAAAGACTGTAATTAAAACTCTTTTGTACAAACTGATAATATTTTAACAGGTAGGTAATACCCTAGAAATATTTATATCTCACATTAATATGTTACATTGTACATTCTTCAATTCTGATCCTCATGAATTGTATTCATTCATATTCTATGATGAACTATCATATCAAACCACCGAAATTATCATTCATCACTTTTAAAATCAATAACGCCTATTCTTTAACCATTAGATCCGTTGACGATTACAATCAGCGTTTAATCATCTAAAAAAAAAAAATCTTGAAACCATCTCGGATTGATAACCAATGATTCAGATATGGTAGCATTAAATGCAGAGGAAACAGAAGAATTTTCCTCGTCATTGGATCTTAGGAATTCTAAGATATCACCGTATCTTTCGTTATAAATATCCTCTATATTTCTGAAGATATCTTCATAACGATTCTTGACCGCAATTAATTGTCTCCTTGCGATATCTTTATCACATCATAAAGGAAACTGTTTTAGTTTCTATATTTTGTAAAATTCAAGTTTAAATTATAAATGTTTTGAAGAAGTGTTGGAAATTGAAGCATGAGTTAGTATAATATAATGACGTCAGGCCAACGTGATTATATTACAGTAAGTCATGCTAAATTTTTAATGGAAGATGATGATTCGTAGACTTTATAATCATCATTTACCAGGTTACACGACTCTTACATTCTATTTAACCTCTGAACATATCAAGAACATATATTCTTGATAGTTCTATCCTCAGTGATTCTGATAATTTAACAAATCAAATCATGATATTACATTCCTTCCTGCTTAGAACATTAGGTTCATTCGAAACTCCATACCTATAAATTCTGTACCATTACTCGCTTAACTTAGAGTCGAGAGGAGAATAAAAAGGCAAAGGGCTCTAACATATAAGGGAAAATACAAAGCCCGATAACAACACAGAAATTACAAACCGTGTATATCAATGCGTATAGCAACATAAAGACACGGGAGAATTAAAAACACTACAACCCCAAGAGCATAGTAGAAGTAAACAGATTCCTCTGGTGATAAAAGAAAAAGAAGAATGACTGCATATATAGTCAATATAATAACAAGGATTAATACAGGAATGAGCATATTAACAAATCTTTTGGAAGTATGAATTGAGGAAGAAAGTATAGAAGTGGTGAAAATAATGAAACGGAAAAAGCTAATTTATAGCAAAATTCCAGACACGACAATCGAGATAATTTACCGCATTTAATCAAAGAAAATCCCAATTTCCTAATTACCGGAGAATCAAATCTTATAAAGATTTCGAAGATTTCTTTAAATCCCTTGAATTCCGGAAATCAACTTTAGCTATGTCAAAAGTTAAGACGAACATTTAATGTCCTCATTTCACTCTTTTGTGATAGCTTCGTTTATACTCTTCCTATAATCAAATCGTTTTATCCATTGATAAAACTCTATTTTTCAACTCGTATTCATCATTAAGATATTCTTGTTGTAAACAATGACGATCTCTATCAAATTTCATAACTGTGATTTTCATGAACTCCTCTTTATTTTGTCTACCCTAATATTGTGGCATAAACGCTCAAGGTTTAAATGAGCTCACTATTATTCATAACACATTTCATGTATCCAATTTACTGAAATGACTTGTAAAACATCATCAGTCCTTTATGAGAAAACCTAATCAGCTGACACTCTTATTAATCCTTTAGATAACCACCGCATTAATAATAAAATGCACTTCGTAGAATTTATGGATCGTAAGATTTAAACGCTAGAAACAAAACAATATCCTATTAGTTGGGATTCACGAAAGGCCCCGAGCATACCTGGGAATGTGAAGACCAAATAAAACGAAAATATCCTCACCTGTTTACAAACAACGCCGACTAATGGCAACAACTAAATTTCGGGATGAAATTTCTATTAACAGGGGGATACTGTGACAACCCGTAAATTTCTGACAAAATTTAAACAAAAATCTTTATATGATTTCATTTAACCTCGACTAATTCCGACGATTCACGAACAATTATTTGTAAATAATTACGCATTAATTTGATATATTAATATTATTATTATTAATATCCTTTTTAAATAAGATATCAATAATTAATATCTTTATTATCAGTATTGTTATTATGAAAAAAAAAATTCACAAATATTCTTGGAAAAGTAGTAAATCAATTAGTTTATTTTAAAAATATATATATAAAAAAAATCCTTAAAATAAATGATTTTTTTAATAAAATAAATAAATAAATAAATAAAATACTTTTTAATTAAAAATTATAATGAAAAACTACTTTTATTATTTTATTTTGTGCATTATCCCGTGACCTAACATTTAATACTTTTGAATTTTAAAATCAGATTAAAAATTAAAATATTTCTTTTTCTTTTAATTATTTTATTCTTTTTACCTAATTTTTTTCAAGTATAAATACCCCTCATTTCTCATTCAAACTCACACTAAAATTTCTCTCATTCTCTCTTTGAAGAATTACTACTAGTAAGTATTCTTTTCTTACTTTTTACTTTTTACTTTTTACTTCGGTTTATTATTTTTTTTACCGAAACATGTAAATATTGTTATAAATTATATGCAATTAAAATTAAAATAAATAACATGTTATAATTAGTAATATATGTTACTAAAAATTATAAAAGTATTTTTATGAATTAATATATAGGAGTTATAATTAAAATCGAATTAATGAATATATATGTATATACGCACCTAACGTGAAGGTTATAATTAAAGATAGCGTACAAAGACTACAAACATCACCGCTACTTGTGGCCTAGGGTGATCCTTGTTACCATTATGGGACGCTTGTGGATCTCGAATGCCAAGACTTAGATTCTGGTCAAGAGATCCAGGGCCGCTCGGTAACAATAGATCATTCGAGTGACTTGTATGTTAGCGACGAAGTTTGGGCGAGATTGTACAACATATTTGTTAAGAATTATAACCCGAACATTCTTAAACAATAAGCTTACTATAAGTGAAAGTTTTTCATAAATAGTAGGTTTCCAAAAATAGAAACTTTTGAGAAATAGGAACTTTTCTCGAAAACCGTCACTGTCAATATAGTTGCTATATTAATAAACATACTTTATGTCAAGTTAGACATTAACTAATCAAATGTTATACCTCAAGGTTGATATCCAGATCACTTACTTGCTTTACTTTCCTTCTTGCATGGAATACTTCAACTGCTATTTAATGTGAGTTTCATATGATCCCTCTTACTCTTTACATTTTTGGGCTGAGAATACATGCGCAACTTTTATAACTGTTTTACACATATCGACTATTAAACTGTGATATGTTGGGCTATGACCAACAAGTCCCCAACCGACAAGTATAAACGATAACTTGTTACGGGGCAAACTTGAAAGTCTAGTCTAAATACAAGTACCAACTATTAAACTGTGATATGTTGGGCTATGACCAGCAAGTCCCCAACCGACAAGTATAAACGATAACTTGTTACGGGGCAAACTTGAAAGTCTAGTCTAAATATCAGTACCAACTGTTAAAACTATGCTATACCCGGCTATGTCCGACTAAGTCCCTACAGTGATATTTTTAATTGCTGCGGCATTCTTAATTATTAGGGATAGGCCTATCGGGAGTAACGTCCCCGATACATTTGACTAAGTCTTTGTATTACTTAATAATGAAATTAAAACGACAAGGACAGAACAACTTGTCACGGGGCAAACAACGTTTAGTCTAAATATCACGCACTGGCATAACTTTTGATCCTGCGGGAGATCAACTTTACAAACTAAATCTTGTGGTCTATATCTATTACTGAAATTATTGTTTATGACAAACCTATGAACTCACTCAACCTCGTCTTGACTTTTTAAGCATGTTTATTCTCAGGTACTTAAATATTGCTTCCGCTGTATATCTGCTGCTTTGATGATGATTGCTTGCCATGCTTGGAGTCTTCATGCATTACTTACCAATTCATTTAAAAACATTTAATGTAATCTATTTATCTTCCGCTGCAAAACTCAATAAAACGTCTCATATAGAGTCGTTCTCGTTTATACAACTGTGATTTGATATAGTAAGTCACGTTATTCTTCAGGCCCTATCTGGAGGACGTGACAGTATTCTCAGTCCCAAAAATATATATTGCAAAAGCATTTAAAAAGGGAGCAAATGAAAGTCACCTAATGTATTTTATAGTAAAAATACATATGACTAAATTGAACAATGCAGGGTTGGCCTCAGATTCACGAACGTATATCAATTGTATATCTATTAAAACATATAATGGAAAATCGCATAATTTCATTTATTAATATATGTTATTTATGTAGTTGTAGTTATATAAAATTTATACTAAATTCCATCTAAATTCTTATTTTCATATTATATCTTAAATTATGTGTTATATGTGTTTATTTTGTATATATATCTAAAGTGATAAATATAGTTATATTAATATCTATATTATTATATTAAAATTACCTAATTTGCTATATGTAAGTATTTATACAAAAATTGTTAATATGGTTTATATATAATTATATGGAATATCAATATAGTTATAGTATATATAATAAGTGTGTTTTTATGTACAAAATATTTAGTTGCATAAAAATGATAGTTTTGATTTCAATGATTTACTAATAATAATAACTTTCTTAATATCGATAATAATAATGATAATAACGATATTGTTAAAGTTGATACTTATGTTAATAATAATAATAGTAAAACTAATAATTATAGAAATGATATTAATACTAATATTAGTGAAAAATAATAATAATAACTTGTATGGTTTTTATAATAATAATAACACTAATACTTAATAATAATGCTATTAATAACAATAATAACCATAACAATACAAATTTATAATAATAAAAATAACAATAATAATAATAATAATGATTTTTAAAATTGTTGAACTACCTTGAAGCCCTTTTTAAAAAAAATTGCCCAAAGCAGGGATTGAACCCGTGATGTCTCGCACAACCTCAACACATCTACCAACTGAGCCAGTTTACATTTCTGTTATGGTATGATTTTATTTTCTTTTAATCCCTAATCGTATTCATCTTCTTCATCAAATATCTTAAATTGATAGAAAACCAGTTTACAAATATAAAAATGAGTAAAAAAAATTAAGTTTAGGTCTGTTAATTGTACTAATTCAACCCTCAGTGAGTTTCAAATTAATAGCAATCATTAAAAAAAAATTAAAAGAAAGTAAAAAAAACAGTTGCTGTAACGAAAAAAAAAATATGAAGAACTCATTATATGATTTTGAAATTGACAGTGTGATAATGCTAAAAACGAACATATATTTCATAGCATTATTCCTCAAGAAAGACAAGCTTTTAGTTGCAACTGTTCTATTTACAAGTGATATTCGTTTAAATAATAAAAGGTGAAGACAAAAGACAGATTCGACGAATTGAAGACGCAAACGACCAAAAAGCTTAAAAGTACAAAATACAATCAAAGAGGTTCCAATTATTGATAAGAAACGTCTCAAAATTACAAGAGTACAAGATTCAAAACGCAAAGTACAAGATATTAAATTATACGCAAGGACGTTCGAAAATCCAGAACCGGGACCATAGTCAACTCTCAACGCTCGACTCAACGGACTAAAAATTACAAGTCAACTATGCACATAAATATAATATAATATTTAAATAATTCTTATAATTATTTATATATTATATTTATTTAATTAAAATGTCGACAAACAAGAAAACAAGAACTTTGAGCTGTCACCGACGGCCATGCGATCACATGGCCTGGAGGAAGAAATCCCATGCGATCGCATGGCCAACTTTTTCAGATCACAAGGCCTATAAATTCGCGTGTTGGTTCAGTGTATCATCCATCCTATATCTCTATCTTACAAACGTAATATATATATATATATATATATATATATATATATATATATATATATATATATATATATATATATATATATATATATATATATATATATATATATATATATATATATATATATATATTATAATTATAATTTTAATTTTAATTTTAATTTTAATTTTAATTCTAATAATAAGGGTATGTTAGCGAATGTTGTAAGGGTGTAAGTCGAAATTCTGTCCGTGTAACGCTACGCTATTTTTAATCATTGTAAGTTATGTTCAATCTTTTTAATTTAATGTCTCGTAGCTAAATTATTATTATGCTTATTTAATCCGAAGTAATCATGATGTTGGGCTAATTACTAAAATTGGGTAATTGGGCTTTGTACCATAATTGGGGTTTGGATAAAAGAACGACACTTGTGAAAATTAGACTATGGGCTATTAATGGGCTTTATATTTATTTAACTAAATGATAGTTTGTTAATTTTAATATAAATATTTACAATTGGACGTCCCTATAAATAACCATATACACTCAATCGGACACGATGGGCGGGATATTTATATGTACGAATAATCGTTCATTTAACCGGACACGGGAATGGATTAATAGTCACTAGAATTATTAAAACAGGGGTGAAATTATGTACAAGGACACTTGGCATAATTGATAACAAAGTATTAAAACCTTGGGTTACACGCAGTCGATAACCTGGTGTAATTATTAAACAAAGTATTAAAATCTTGTTACAGTTTAAGTCCCCAATTAGTTAGAATATTTAACTTCGGGTAATATGATAATTTGATGAGGATACTCACACTTTATATTTATGACTGATGGACTGTTATGGACAAAAACCAGACGGACATATTAAATAATCCAGGACAAAGGACAATTAACCCATGGGCATAAAACTAAAATCAACACGTCAAACATCATGATTACGGAAGTTTAAATAAGCATAATTCTTTTATTTCATATTTAATTTCCTTTATTTTATATTTAATTGCACTTCTAATTATCACACTTTTATTTATTGTTATTGTATTTAATTGCACTTTTAATTATCGTACTTTTTAATTATCGCAATTTTATTTTATCGCACTTTTATTTATCGCAATTTCATTATCGTTATTTACTTTACGCTTTAAATTAAGTCTTGTATTTATTTTTAATATTTTACATTTGGTTTTAACTGCGACTTAAGTTTTTAAAATCGACAAACCGGTCATTAAACGGTAAAAACCCCCCTTTATAATAATAATATTACTTATATATATATTTGTATTTTTATAAAATAAAACTAATATAGCGTTAAGCTTTGTTTAAAGATTTTTCCCTGTGGAACGAACCGGACTTACTAAAAACTACACTACTGTACGATTAGGTACACTGCCTATAATTGTTGTAGCAAGGTTTAAGTATATCCATTCTCTAAATAAATAAATATCTTGTGTAAAATTGTATCGTATTTAATAGTTTTTCCTGTTAAAATATAAGCTATTTTATATACACCTCGCATAACATCAAGTATTTTTGGCGCCGCTGCCGGGGAACAAAATCTAGCTTAAAAGCCGGAAGCGCAATGCTAAATATAAAAAAAAAGATTTTTAGTTTACTTTTATAAAAAAAATACACTTTTGTAAAAATACGTTTTAAATATTCGAAAATATAAAAAGAAAAACAAAAATATAAATATTTTTAAGAGTTTGTAAGTTATATAAATTTTATTTATCTTTATTTTATAAAAAATAAGTTTTATTTAATTTATATAAATATATTACATAATTTTTTATTAAAACAACAAAACAGAAAAAAAAAAAAAACACTTGAGTCCAAGTACTGTACCAGCCCAGTGTCTGGCCCGAAACCCTAGCCCATGCGATCGCATGGCCGGGTAACTTAGAACTCATGCGATCGCATGAGCTCTGCAGACACGCCAGAATTGACTGAAAACTGCAATCCTTACGGTTTTATTATTAATTATTTATATAAACCCTAATTAGGTTATTCTTAATTTATTAATTAGTTATTAGTTTTTATTTAATTTGTATTATTTAGTTAAATTAGTTTAATTAAATTATAAATTTAATACTTTTATAAAATAAATAATCTAAAAATAATATTTTTATAAAAATTGTACTTTTTACAACTATTAGTATATTTTTATATTTTGTCCCTTTTTAATTGTTTTAGCGTAATTTTTGTATTTTTCTCTCGTATTTAGTTTTACGATATAATTTTTGCCATAGTTATTTTTATATCTAGAATTTTAGGCTTTGCCGTAAAATCCCTTAAGTGCTTTTTTTAGACTAAGATTTAGGTGCTTTAGAATTTTGCGACGCCTTTTTAAGTTTTAGTTTCTTTTTAAGTTATTGCTATTTGAGATATAGTTTTACTTGTAAGCTTTAATATTTTTAGACGCAACTTTTAGTTTTTAGTTCCTTTTTAAGTTTCAACGCGCTACTTTCTTATTTTTATTTTTTGACGCCTTTTACCTATGTATCAATTATCACTCCAATTAGTAATCTCAATTTGCAATTTTAATTTTAAGTTAGTGATAGTAATAAGGTTGGGTTAGTCAAGTGTTTTTAAAATTTTATAAGCCGCTCTTTTTCTTTTCTTTTTCGACGTTTTTCGACGCGCTCTTTTTCTTTCTTATTTCTCGCTATTCTAGTTTTTAGTACTTAGAATTTTCTCTACTTCTTATCTAAATTTCTTAAAATTACGAAAATTTATTTAAGTGGTTAAATTGATAGACATCAAAATTTTCTGGTTCGTAGTAATAGTTGGATTTGTACGTGGACCGGGTTATTGGAGCCAAACAGTACTCAATTATATTGAGACCAAACGAATCCTGTCCCTCTGCTGCATCTTTTGGCTATTCGAAACGTGGGCAAAATCAGAAAAGTCTATTAATTGGATAACTTATATAATTTTTCTTTCCTTTTAAAAACTAATAGGATATTCAGTGAATGCACCGAGCAAGACGTTCACCACCTGTAACTCGATCAAGACATATAGCAAATATTACCGCCGTTGATTTTTCTTTAGAATCGTCATCCAGTCAACCAAGTACTCCAATTCAAATTTCCGATAGTCCATTTTTTGAACCCGACCTCACAATTGAAAATCCGGAGAATATTCAGGGACGATTCATAGATCCTGAACCATTAATTTTTCCTCCGGAACCACCAATCATTCAAACAGAGATTGTTGAGGAACGAACCATTAAATCAGAATCCTCTAGTGATTCAGATTCAACAAATTCAATTATGGAAAATCTGGAACCTTTAAGCATGGAAGACCGAATGAGAGCTAAACGCACTGGCCAGGGTCACACAATTACTCATCCTGACATTAATGTGCCAGATTATGAAATCAAATGACAAATTCTACACGTGGTGACTAATCAATGCCAATTTAGTGGTGCGCCGAAGGAAGATCCAAACGAACATCTTCGTACCTTTAATAGGATCTGCACACTATTTAAAATAAGAGAAGTGGAGGATGAACAGATATATCTCATGTTATTTCCCTGGACTTTAAAGGGAGAAGCCAAAGATTGGTTGGAATCGTTACCTGAAGGGGCGATTGATACATGGGACGTTTTAGTTGAAAAATTTCTTAAACAATTCTTTCCAGCATCTAAAGTCGTAAGACTTCAAGGAGAAATTGTTACATTCACACAGAAACCGAATGAAACTCTATATGAGGCATGGACAAGATTTGGAAAGTTATTAAGAGGATGTCCGCAACATAGTTTAGACACCTGTCAAATAGTACAAATATTCTACCAAGGATGCGACATCACTACAAGAAAAGACATCGATATAGCAGCTGGTGGTTCCATTATGAAGAAAACTGAAACTGATGCTTACAAAATTATTGATAACACTGCTTCCCACTCACATGAGTGGCACCAAGAAAAAGATATCGTTAGATCATCTAAAGCAGCTAGAGCCGATTCTATCCATGACTTAGATTCCATTTCCGCAAAGATAGATGCTGTCGAGAGACGAATAGAAAAGATGACTAAAGATATCCACTCAATACGAATTAGTTATGAGCAGTGTGGAGGACCACATTTGACAAAAGATTGTCTCAGTATTGAATTAACAATGGAACAAAGAGAGAATATTTCATACATAAACCAAAGGCCTGAAAATAATTATCAGAATAATTATCAACCGCCAAGACCGATCTACAATCAAAACCAGAATTATAATCGAAATATTCCATACAACAACCAACAAGGTCCTAGCAATCAACAAGTATCCAATAATACTTACAACCAGCAAAGACCTAATTTTCAAAACAAACCACCACAAACCGATGATAAAAAGCCGAATTTAGAAGATATGATGACGAAGCTAGTTGAAACTCAAACGCAGTTTTTCACATCTCAGAAACAAACGAATGAACAAAATGCTCAAGCATTTAGAAATCAACAAGCTTCTATTCAAAATTTGGAACAAGAAGTAAGTAACCTAGCAAGGTTAATAGGTGAAAGAAAACCGGGAAGTTTACCTAGTGATACAAATGCTAACCCCCGAAATGAAACAGCTAAAGCCATTACCACAAGAAGTGGTACAACACTTAAACCACCTGAAATACCTGTAACTTCTGATGAAACTATTCCTAATCCACAAGAACCACAACCTGAGCAAGATAAGGAAAAAGAACCGGTAGTTGAAAAGGTTAATGAAGATAACACAGTTAAGGCTAAACCTTATGTTAAACCATACCAACCACCACTTTCTTACCCGAGTAAAATGAAAAAAGAAAAACTTGAAGCCGAGCAATCCAAATTCTTGGATATGTTTAAACAAATAAATGTCAATCTTCCTTTCATTGATGTGATTTCAGGAATGCCTAGATATGCTAAATTCTTGAAAGATCTAATCTCAAATAGAAAGAAAATGGAAGAACTCTCGGCTGTTACTATGAATGCTAATTGTTCTGCAGTACTGTTGAATAAGATACCAGAAAAATTATCTGATCCAGGAAGTTTCACAATTCCATGTTTTCTGGGTAGTCTTAGTTCAATAGAAGCATTGGCAGATTTAGGTGCTAGTAAAAATTTAATGCCGTATTCACTATACGCTAAACTAGACCTTGGAGAATTGAAACCAACAAGAATAAGCATACAACTAGCTGATAGATCAATAAAATATCCTAGAGGGATAATGGAGAACATGCTAGTTAAAGTTGGTTCTTTAGTATTTCCAGTAGATTTTGTTGTTCTGGACATGGAAGAATATTCTCAAGTTCCTCTCATATTAGAAAGACCATTCTTAAACACGGCTAAAGCAATGATAGACGTGTTTGGTAAGAAAATGACCCTAAGTATAGAGGACGAGAGTGTTACCTTTTCAGTTGATAGAGCAATGCAACAACCGCAATCTGCAGATGATACATGTTATTATATTCAAACTATAGATTCACATGCAGAATTGTTAGAAGAATTTCCAGAATTACAAGGAACAGGAGAATGTTCTTTAGGAGAAGGAACTGAACCAATTGATGAAGCTGAAATGTTAGCTACACTTATGGCTAATGGATATGAACCAACAACAGAAGAAATTCAAATGCTAAAAGAAGAAGACAGATATCGATATAAATCATCGATAGAAGAACCTCCGAAATTAGAGTTAAAGTCACTTCCAAACCATTTGGAATACGCTTATTTACATGGTGAATCTGAATTACCTGTAATAATATCGTCTTCTCTTACTAAAAATGAAAAATCTCAACTCATTTCTATGTTGAAAGCTCATAAACCAGCCATTGCATGGAAGATTCATGAGATTAAAGGAATAAGTCCTTCGTATTGCATGAAATGTCCCGTTCTTATTGATTAAAAACGTTCCATATTAATTGATTTCGTTGCGAGGTTTTGACCTCTATATGAGACGTTTTTCAAAGACTGCATTCCTTTTCAAAACAAACCATAGCCTTTATTTCATAAATAAAGGTTTAAAAAGCTTTACGTAGATTATCAAATAATGATAATCTAAAATATCCTGTTTACACACGACCATTACATAATGGTTTACAATACAAATATGTTACATCGAAATCAGTTTCTTGAATGCAGTTTTTACACAATATCATACAAACATGGACTCCAAATCTTGTCCTTATTTTAGTATGCAACAGCGGAAGCTCTTAATATTCACCTGAGAATAAACATGCTTTAAACGTCAACAAAAATGTTGGTGAGTTATAGGTTTAACCTATATATATCAAATCGTAACAATAGACCACAAGGTTTCATATTTCAATACACATCCCATACATAGAGATAAAAATCATTCATATGGTGAACACCTGGTAACCGACAATAACAAGATGCATATATAAGAATATCCCCATCATTCCGGGACACCCTTCGGATATGATATAAATTTCGAAGTACTAAAGCATCCGGTACTTTGGATGGGGTTTGTTAGGCCCAATAGATCTATCTTTAGGATTCGCGTCAATTAGGGTGTCTGTTCCCTAATTCTTAGATTACCAGACTTAATAAAAAGGGGCATATTCGATTTCGATAATTCAACCATAGAATGTAGTTTCACGTACTTGTGTCTATTTTGTAAATCATTTATAAAACCTGCATGTATTCTCATCCCAAAAATATTAGATTTTAAAAGTGGGACTATAACTCACTTTCACAGATTTTTACTTCGTCGGGAAGTAAGACTTGGCCACTGGTTGATTCACGAACCTATAACAATATATACATATATATCAAAGTATGTTCAAAATATATTTACAACACTTTTAATATATTTTGATGTTTTAAGTTTATTAAGTCAGCTGTCTTCGTTAGTAACCTATAACTAGTTGTCCACAGTTAGATGTACAGAAATAAATCGATAAATATTATCTTGAATCAATCCACGACCCAGTGTATACGTATCTCAGTATTGATCACAACTCAAACTATATATATTTTGGAATCAACCTCAACCCTGTATAGCTAACTCCAACATTCACATATAGAGTGTCTATGGTTGTTCCGAAATATATATAGATGTGTCGACATGATAGGTCGAAACATTGTATACGTGTCTATGGTATCTCAAGATTACATAATATACAATACAAGTTGATTAAGTTATGGTTGGAATAGATTTGTTACCAATTTTCACGTAGCTAAAATGAGAAAAATTATCCAATCTTGTTTTACCCATAACTTCTTCATTTTAAATCCGTTTTGAGTGAATCAAATTGCTATGGTTTCATATTGAACTCTATTTTATGAATCTAAACAGAAAAAGTATAGGTTTATAGTCGGAAAAATAAGTTACAAGTCGTTTTTGTAAAGGTAGTCATTTCAGTCGAAAGAACGACGTCTAGATGACCATTTTAGAAAACATACTTCCACTTTGAGTTTAACAATAATTTTTGGATATAGTTTCATGTTCATAATAAAAATCATTTTCTCAGAATAACAACTTTTAAATCAAAGTTTATCATAGTTTTTAATTAACTAACCCAAAACAGCCCGCGGTGTTACTACGACGGCGTAAATCCGGTTTTACGGTGTTTTTCGTGTTTCCAGGTTTTAAATCATTAAGTTAGCATATCATATAGATATAGAACATGTGTTTAGTTGATTTTAAAAGTCAAGTTAGAAGGATTAACTTTTGTTTGCGAACAAGTTTAGAATTAACTAAACTATGTTCTAGTGATTACAAGTTTAAACCTTCGAATAAGATAGCTTTATATGTATGAATCGAATGATGTTATGAACATCATTACTACCTTAAGTTCCTTGGATAAACCTACTGGAAAATAGAAAAATGGATCTAGCTTCAATGGATCCTTGGATGGCTCGAAGTTCTTGAAGCAGAATCATGACACGAAAACAAGTTCAAGTAAGATCATCACTTGAAATAAGATTGTTATAGTTATAGAAATTGAACCAAAGTTTGAATATGATTATTACCTTGTATTAGAATGATAACCTACTGTAAGAAACAAAGATTTCTTGAGGTTGGATGATCACCTTACAAGATTGGAAGTGAGCTAGCAAACTTGAAAGTATTCTTGATTTTATGAAACTAGAACTTTTAGAATTTATGAAGAACACTTAGAACTTGAAGATAGAACTTGAGAGAGATCAATTAGATGAAGAAAATTGAAGAATGAAAGTGTTTGTAGGTGTTTTTGGTCGTTGGTGTATGGATTAGATATAAAGGATATGTTATTTTGTTTTCATGTAAATAAGTCATGAATGATTACTCATATTTTTGTAATTTTATGAGATATTTCATGCTAGTTGCCAAATGATGGTTCCCACATGTGTTAGGTGACTCACATGGGCTGCTAAGAGCTGATCATTGGAGTGTATATACCAATAGTACATACATCTAAAAGCTGTGTATTGTACGAGTACGAATACGGGTGCATACGAGTAGAATTGTTGATGAAACTGAACGAGGATCTAATTGTAAGTATTTTTGTTAAGTAGAAGTATTTTGATAAGTGTCTTGAAGTCTTTCAAAAGTGTATGAATACATATTAAAACACTACATGTATATACATTTTAACTGAGTCGTTAAGTCATCGTTAGTCGTTACATGTAAATGTTGTTTTGAAACCTTTAGGTTAACGATCTTGTTAAATGTTGTTAACCCAATGTTTATAATATCAAAAGAGATTTTAAATTATTATATTATCATGATATTATGATGTACGAATATCTCCTAATATGATATATATACATTAAATGTCGTTACAACGATAAACGTTACATATATGTCTCGTTTCAAAATCATTAAGTTAGTAGTCTTGTTTTTACATATGTAGTTCATTGTTAATATAATTAATGATATGTTTACTTATCATAATATCATGTTAACTATATATATAACCATATATATGTCATCATATAGTTTTTTTACAAGTTTTAACGTTCGTGAATCACCGGTCAACTTGGGTGGTCAATTGTCTATATGAAACCTATTTCAATTAATCAAGTCTTAACAAGTTTGATTGCTTAACATGTTGGAAACAATTAATCATGTAAATATCAATCTCAATTAATATATATAAACATGGAAAAGTTCGGGTCACTACAGTACCTACCCGTTAAATAAATTTCGTCCCGAAATTTTAAGCTGTTGAAGGTGTTGACGAATCTTCTGGAAATAGATGCGGGTATTTCTTCTTCATCTGATCTTCACGCTCCCAGGTGAACTCGGGTCCTCTACGAGCATTCCATCGAACCTTAACAATTGGTATCTTGTTTTGCTTAAGTCTTTTAACCTCACGATCCATTATTTCGACGGGTTCTTCGATGAATTGAAGTTTTTCGTTGATTTGGATTTCATCTAACGGAATAGTGAGATCTTCTTTAGCAAAACATTTCTTTAAATTCGAGACGTGGAAAGTGTTATGTACAGCCGCGAGTTGTTGAGGTAACTCTAGTCGGTAAGCTACTGGTCCGACACGATCAATAATCTTGAATGGTCCAATATACCTTGGATTTAATTTCCCTCGTTTACCAAATCGAACAACGCCTTTCCAAGGTGCAACTTTAAGCATGACCATCTCTCCAATTTCAAATTCTATATCTTTTCTTTTAATGTCAGCGTAGCTCTTTTGTCGACTTTGGGCGGTTTTCAACCGTTGTTGAATTTGGATGATCTTCTCGGTAGTTTCTTGTATAATCTCCGGACCCGTAATCTGTCTATCCCCCACTTCACTCCAACAAATTGGAGACCTGCACTTTCTACCATAAAGTGCTTCAAACGGCGCCATCTCAATGCTTGAATGGTAGCTGTTGTTGTAGGAAAATTCTGCTAACGGTAGATGTCGATCCCAACTGTTTCCGAAATCAATAACACATGCTCGTAGCATGTCTTCAAGCGTTTGTATCGTCCTTTCGCTCTGCCCATCAGTTTGTGGATGATAGGCAGTACTCATGTCTAGATGAGTTCCTAATGCTTGCTGTAATGTCTGCCAGAATCTTGAAATAAATCTGCCATCCCTATCAGAGATAATAGAGATTGGTATTCCATGTCTGGAGACGACTTCCTTCAAATACAGTCGTGCTAACTTCTCCATCTTGTCATCTTCTCTTATTGGTAGGAAGTGTGCTGATTTGGTGAGACGATCAACTATTACCCAAATAGTATCAAAACCACTTGCAGTCCTTGGCAATTTAGTGATGAAATCCATGGTAATGTTTTCCCATTTCCATTCCGGGATTTCGGGTTGTTGAAGTAGACCTGATGGTTTCTGATGCTCAGCTTTGACCTTAGAACACGTCAAACATTCTCCTACGTATTTAGCAACATCGGCTTTCATACCCGGCCACCAAAAATGTTTCTTGAGATCCTTGTACATCTTCCCCGTTCCAGGATGTATTGAGTATCTGGTTTTATGAGCTTCTCTAAGTACCATTTCTCTCATATCTCCAAATTTTGGTACCCAAATCCTTTCAGCCCTATACCGGGTTCCGTCTTCCCGAATATTAAGATGCTTCTCCGATCCTTTGGGTATTTCATCCTTTAAATTTCCCTCTTTTAAAACTCCTTGTTGCGCCTCCTTTATTTGAGTAGTAATGTTATTATGAATCATTATATTCATAGATTTTACTCGAATGGGTTCTCTGTCCTTCCTGCTCAAGGCATCGGCTACCACATTTGCCTTCCCCGGGTGGTAACGAATCTCAAAGTCGTAATCATTCAATAATTCAATCCACCTACGCTGCCTCATATTCAGTTGTTTCTGATTAAATATGTGTTGAAGACTTTTGTGGTCGGTATATATAATACTTTTGACCCCATATAAGTAGTGCCTCCAAGTCTTTAATGCAAAAACAACCGCGCCTAATTCCAAATCATGCGTCGTATAATTTTGTTCGTGAATCTTCAATTGTCTAGACGCATAAGCAATCACCTTCGTTCGTTGCATTAATACACAACCGAGACCTTGCTTTGATGCATCACAATAAATCACAAAATCATCATTCCCTTCAGGCAATGACAATATAGGTGCCGTAGTTAGCTTTTTCTTCAATAACTGAAACGCTTTCTCTTGTTCATCATTCTATTCAAATTTCTTCCCTTTATGCGTTAATGCAGTCAAGGGTTTTGCTATTCTGGAAAAGTCTTGGATGAACCTTCTGTAGTAACCAGCTAGTCCTAAAAACTGGCGTATGTGTTTCGGAGTTTTCGGGGTTTCCCACTTTTCAACAGTTTCTATCTTTGCCGGATCCACCTTAATACCTTCTTTGTTCACTATGTGACCGAGGAATTGAACTTCTTCCAACCAAAATGCACACTTTGAAAACTTAGCGTACAATTCTTCCTTCCTCAATACTTCTAACACCTTTCTCAAATGTTCACCGTGTTCTTGGTCATTCTTTGAGTAAATAAGTATGTCATCAATGAAAACAATGACAAACTTGTCAAGGTATGGTCCACACACTCGGTTCATAAGGTCCATGAACACAGCTGGTGCATTAGTTAAACCAAACGGCATGACCATAAACTCGTAATGACCGTAACGTGTTCTGAAAGCAGTCTTTGGAATATCATCTTCTTTCACCCGCATTTGATGATACCCGGAACGTAAGTCAATCTTTGAATAAACAGACGAGCCTTGTAGTTGATCAAATAAGTCGTCGATTCTCGGTAGTGGGTAGCGGTTCTTGATGGTAAGTTTGTTCAACTCTCGGTAGTCGATACACAACCTGAATGTACCATCTTTCTTCTTGACAAACAAAACAGGAGCTCCCCACGGTGATGTGCTTGGTCGAATGAAACCACGCTCTAAAAGTTCTTGTAATTGGCTTTGCAGTTCTTTCATCTCGCTGGGTGCGAGTCTGTAAGGAGCACGAGCTATTGGTGCAGCTCCTGGTACAAGATCTATTTGAAATTCAACGGATCGATGTGGGGGTAATCCCGGTAATTCTTTCGGAAATACATCGGGAAATTCTTTTGCAATGGGAACATCATTGATGCTCTTTTCTTCAGTTTGTACTTTCTCGACGTGTGCTAGAACAGCATAGCAACCTTTTCTTATTAGTTTTTGTGCCTTCAAATTACTAATAAGATGTAGCTTCGTGTTGCCCTTTTCTCCGTACACCATTAAGGGTTTTCCTTTTTCTCGTATAATGCGAATTGCATTTTTGTAACAAACGATCTCCGCTTTCACTTCTTTCAACCAGTCCATACCGATTATCACATCAAAACTCCCTAACTCTACTGGTATCAAATCAATCTTAAATGTTTCGCTAACCAGTTTAATTTCTCGATTCCGACATATATTATCTGCTGAAATTAATTTACCATTTGCTAATTCGAGTAAAAATTTACTATCCAAAGGCGTCAATGGACAACTTAATTTAGCACAAAAATCTCTACTCATATAGCTTCTATCCGCACCCGAATCAAATAAAACGTAAGCAGATTTATTGTCAATAAGAAACGTACCCGTAACAAGCTCCGGGTCTTCCTGTGCCTCTACCGCATTAATATTGAAAACTCTTCCACGGCCTTGTCCATTCGTGTTCTCCTGGTTCGGGCAATTTCTAATAATGTGGCCTGGTTTTCCACATTTATAACAAACTACATTGGCATAACTTGCTCCGACACTACTTGCTCCGCCATTACTCGTTGCGACACCATTTGTTCCTTTCGTTCTATTAACCCCTGGTCCGTAGACCTCACACTTCGCCGCACTATGACCATTTCTTTTACACTTGTTGCAAAATTTGGTGCAGAACCCCGAGTGATTCTTTTCACACCTTTGGCATAGCTGCTTCTGATTGTTGTTGTTGTTGCGATTATTATTGTTGTTGGGATGATTGTTGTAGTTGCTGTTGTTGTTGTTGTTGTTGTTGTTGTTGTTGTTGTTGTTGTTGGGCCGTTTGTTGTAGTTGCGATTGATGTTGCGATTGTTGGGATAGTTGTTGCGATTATTGTTGTAATTGCTGTTGTTGTTGTATTGGTGATTCTTATCACCGTTTTCCTCCCACTTTCTTTTGACTTGCTTCACATTGGCCTCTTCAGCAGTCTGTTCTTTAATTCTTTCTTCAATCTGGTTCACTAGTTTGTGAGCCATTCTACATGCCTGTTGTATGGAGGCGGGCTCGTGTGAACTTATATCTTCTTGGATTATTTCCGGTAATCCTTTCACAAACGCGTCGATCTTCTCTTCCTCATCTTCGAATGCTCCCGGACACAATAGGCACAATTCTGTGAATCGTCTTTCGTACGTGGTAATATCAAATCCTTGGGTTCGTAACCCTCTAAGTTCTGTCTTGAGCTTATTGACCTCGGTTCTGGGACGGTACTTCTCGTTCATCAAGTGCTTGAATGCTGACCACGGTAGTGCGTACGCATCATCTTGTCCCACTTGCTCTAGATAGGTATTCCACCATGTTAACGCAGAACCTGTGAAGGTATGCGTAGCATACTTCACTTTGTCCTCTTCAGTACACTTACTTATGGCAAACACCGATTCAACCTTCTCGGTCCACCGTTTCAATCCGATCGGTCCTTCGGTTCCATCAAATTCCAAAGGTTTGCAGGCAGTGAATTCTTTGTAGGTGCATCCTACACGATTTCCTGTACTGCTAGATCCAAGGTTATTGTTGGTATGTAGCGCAGCCTGTACTGCGGCTATGTTTGAAGCTAGAAAAGTACGGAATTCCTCTTCATTCATATTCACGGTGTGTCGAGTAGTCGGTGCCATTTCCTTCAAAATAGTTAAATGGAACAAGTTAATCATACAGAATATTAAGAGTAGTTAATAGTATTTCGTAGCATAATATGAACTCATTTATAAAAGCTTTTTCTTCATATTAGCGTTTTATAAGTTTAAATTCGGGTAGTACCTACCCGTTAAGTTCATACTTAGTAGCTAATATACAATTCAACTACTACAATTCTATATGAAAAACTGATTATAATAATATTTCGCGTTCAAACTTTTATACAATATTTTACAAACTTACAATACCGCTTATTTTACATAAAGCATGAAATATAGCACACAATAACTTTGATACAAGATAGTTGTGAAGACAATTCTAGCTAGTACACAAGTCGTTCAGCAAAGGCAATAAAGACACGTAATTCATACGTCCAGAAACAAGTCATGCATTCTGGTTTTACTAGGACTACTTCCCATCCTTGGTCTTGTGCAACATAACCGTTATGGCCGTTGATAAGACAGCGTGTTGTAACGTCATCAAAGGGACGAGGGTTACGTAATGTCCAACAGTCCCGTAATAATCTAAAAACCTCATTTCTTACCCCAATTACCGACTCCGTCACTTGTGGAAACGTTTTGTTTAATAGTTGTAGCCCGATGTTCTTGTTCTCACTTTGGTGAGAAGCGAACATTACTAATCCGTAAGCATAACATGCTTCTTTATGTTGCATGTTAGCCGCTTTTTCTAAATCACGAAGTCCAATATTCGGATATATTGAGTCAAAATAATTTCTTAACCCGTTGCGTAAAATAGCATTTGGGTTCCCCGCAATATATGCGTCAAAGTAAACACATCGTAACTTATGGGTTTCCCAATGTGATATCCCCCATCTTTCAAACGAAAGTCTCTTATAAACCAAGACATTCTTGGAACGTTCTTCGAATGTCTTACAAACTGATCTCGCCTTAAATAGTTGTGCCGAAGAATTCTGGCCGACTCTAGACAAGATTTCATCAATCATGTCTCCGGGTAGGTCTCTTAAAATATTGGGTTGTCTATCCATTTTGTGTTTTTAAACTGTAAAATAGACAAGAGTTAGATTCATAAAAAAAATACTTATTAATACAAGCAATTTTTACATATATCATAAAGCATAAAAACACTATATTACATATATTACACCACACGAATACAACTATCTTATTCCGACTCGCTCGTTTCTTCTTCTTCGGTTTTGGTTCGTTTTGCCAAGTTTCTAGGGATATATGATGTTCCCCTAATACGAGCCGTCGTTGTCCACATTGGTTTAGAAAAACCTGGTGGTTTAGAGGTTCCCGGGTCATTGTTACAACTTAAGGACTTCGGGGGTTGACGATACATATAAAGTTCATCGGGGTTGGAATTAGATTTCTCTATTTTTATGCCCTTTCCCTTATTATTTTCTTTTGCCTTTTTAAATTCAGTTGGGGTAATTTCTATAACATCATCGGAATTCTCGTCGGAATCCGATTCATCGGAGAATTGGTAATCCTCCCAATATTTTGCTTCCTTGGCGGAAACACCATTGACCATAATTAACTTTGGTCGGTTGGTTGAGGATTTACTTTTACTTAACCGTTTTACTATTTCCCCCACCGGTTCTATTTCTTCATCCGGTTCCGATTCTTCTTCCGGTTCCGATTCTTCTTCCGGTTCCGACTCTTCTTCCGGTTCTTCTTCGGGAACTTGTGAATCAGTCCACAAATCATTCCAAGTTACATTTGACTCTTCATTATTATTAGGTGAGTCAAGGGAACTTGTTCTAGAGGTAGACATCTATCACATAATATCAAACACGTTAAGAGATTAATATATCACATAATATTCATATGTTAAAAATCTATAGTTTCCAACAAAAATGTTAAGCAATCATTTTTAAAGAAAAAATGGTCGAAGTCCAGACTCACTAATGCATCCTAACAAACTCGATAAGACACACTAATGCAAATTTTCTGGTTCTCTAAGACCAACGCTCGGATACCAACTGAAATGTCCCGTTCTTATTGATTAAAAACGTTCCATATTAATTGATTTCGTTGCGAGGTTTTGACCTCTATATGAGACGTTTTTCAAAGACTGCATTCCTTTTCAAAACAAACCATAGCCTTTATTTCATAAATAAAGGTTTAAAAAGCTTTACGTAGATTATCAAATAATGATAATCTAAAATATCCTGTTTACACACGACCATTACATAATGGTTTACAATACAAATATGTTACATCGAAATCAGTTTCTTGAATGCAGTTTTTACACAATATCATACAAACATGGACTCCAAATCTTGTCCTTATTTTAGTATGCAACAGCGGAAGCTCTTAATATTCACCTGAGAATAAACATGCTTTAAACGTCAACAAAAATGTTGGTGAGTTATAGGTTTAACCTATATATATCAAATCGTAACAATAGACCACAAGGTTTCATATTTCAATACACATCCCATACATAGAGATAAAAATCATTCATATGGTGAACACCTGGTAACCGACAATAACAAGATGCATATATAAGAATATCCCCATCATTCCGGGACACCCTTCGGATATGATATAAATTTCGAAGTACTAAAGCATCCGGTACTTTGGATGGGGTTTGTTAGGCCCAATAGATCTATCTTTAGGATTCGCGTCAATTAGGGTGTCTGTTCCCTAATTCTTAGATTACCAGACTTAATAAAAAGGGGCATATTCGATTTCGATAATTCAACCATAGAATGTAGTTTCACGTACTTGTGTCTATTTTGTAAATCATTTATAAAACCTGCATGTATTCTCATCCCAAAAATATTAGATTTTAAAAGTGGGACTATAACTCACTTTCACAGATTTTTACTTCGTCGGGAAGTAAGACTTGGCCACTGGTTGATTCACGAACCTATAACAATATATACATATATATCAAAGTATGTTCAAAATATATTTACAACACTTTTAATATATTTTGATGTTTTAAGTTTATTAAGTCAGCTGTCCTCGTTAGTAACCTATAACTAGTTGTCCACAGTTAGATGTACAGAAATAAATCGATAAATATTATCTTGAATCAATCCACGACCCAGTGTATACGTATCTCAGTATTGATCACAACTCAAACTATATATATTTTGGAATCAACCTCAACCCTGTATAGCTAACTCCAACATTCACATATAGAGTGTCTATGGTTGTTCCGAAATATATATAGATGTGTCGACATGATAGGTCGAAACATTGTATACGTGTCTATGGTATCTCAAGATTACATAATATACAATACAAGTTGATTAAGTTATGGTTGGAATAGATTTGTTACCAATTTTCACGTAGCTAAAATGAGAAAAATTATCCAATCTTGTTTTACCCATAACTTCTTCATTTTAAATCCGTTTTGAGTGAATCAAATTGCTATGGTTTCATATTGAACTCTATTTTATGAATCTAAACAGAAAAAGTATAGGTTTATAGTCGGAAAAATAAGTTACAAGTCGTTTTTGTAAAGGTAGTCATTTCAGTCGAAAGAACGACGTCTAGATGACCATTTTAGAAAACATACTTCCACTTTGAGTTTAACAATAATTTTTGGATATAGTTTCATGTTCATAATAAAAATCATTTTCTCAGAATAACAACTTTTAAATCAAAGTTTATCATAGTTTTTAATTAACTAACCCAAAACAGCCCGCGGTGTTACTACGACGGCGTAAATCCGGTTTTACGGTGTTTTTCGTGTTTCCAGGTTTTAAATCATTAAGTTAGCATATCATATAGATATAGAACATGTGTTTAGTTGATTTTAAAAGTCAAGTTAGAAGGATTAACTTTTGTTTGCGAACAAGTTTAGAATTAACTAAACTATGTTCTAGTGATTACAAGTTTAAACCTTCGAATAAGATAGCTTTATATGTATGAATCGAATGATGTTATGAACATCATTACTACCTTAAGTTCCTTGGATAAACCTACTGGAAAATAGAAAAATGGATCTAGCTTCAATGGATCCTTGGATGGCTCGAAGTTCTTGAAGCAGAATCATGACACGAAAACAAGTTCAAGTAAGATCATCACTTGAAATAAGATTGTTATAGTTATAGAAATTGAACCAAAGTTTGAATATGATTATTACCTTGTATTAGAATGATAACCTACTGTAAGAAACAAAGATTTCTTGAGGTTGGATGATCACCTTACAAGATTGGAAGTGAGCTAGCAAACTTGAAAGTATTCTTGATTTTATGAAACTAGAACTTTTAGAATTTATGAAGAACACTTAGAACTTGAAGATAGAACTTGAGAGAGATCAATTAGATGAAGAAAATTGAAGAATGAAAGTGTTTGTAGGTGTTTTTGGTCGTTGGTGTATGGATTAGATATAAAGGATATGTTATTTTGTTTTCATGTAAATAAGTCATGAATGATTACTCATATTTTTGTAATTTTATGAGATATTTCATGCTAGTTGCCAAATGATGGTTCCCACATGTGTTAGGTGACTCACATGGGCTGCTAAGAGCTGATCATTGGAGTGTATATACCAATAGTACATACATCTAAAAGCTGTGTATTGTACGAGTACGAATACGGGTGCATACGAGTAGAATTGTTGATGAAACTGAACGAGGATCTAATTGTAAGCATTTTTGTTAAGTAGAAGTATTTTGATAAGTGTCTTGAAGTCTTTCAAAAGTGTATGAATACATATTAAAACACTACATGTATATACATTTTAACTGAGTCGTTAAGTCATCGTTAGTCGTTACATGTAAATGTTGTTTTGAAACCTTTAGGTTAACGATCTTGTTAAATGTTGTTAACCCAATGTTTATAATATCAAAAGAGATTTTAAATTATTATATTATCATGATATTATGATGTACGAATATCTCCTAATATGATATATATACATTAAATGTCGTTACAACGATAAACGTTACATATATGTCTCGTTTCAAAATCATTAAGTTAGTAGTCTTGTTTTTACATATGTAGTTCATTGTTAATATAATTAATGATATGTTTACTTATCATAATATCATGTTAACTATATATATAACCATATATATGTCATCATATAGTTTTTTTACAAGTTTTAACGTTCGTGAATCACCGGTCAACTTGGGTGGTCAATTGTCTATATGAAACCTATTTCAATTAATCAAGTCTTAACAAGTTTGATTGCTTAACATGTTGGAAACATTTAATCATGTAAATATCAATCTCAATTAATATATATAAACATGGAAAAGTTCGGGTCACTACAGTACCTACCCGTTAAATAAATTTCGTCCCGAAATTTTAAGCTGTTGAAGGTGTTGACGAATCTTCTGGAAATAGATGCGGGTATTTCTTCTTCATCTGATCTTCACGCTCCCAGGTGAACTCGGGTCCTCTACGAGCATTCCATCGAACCTTAACAATTGGTATCTTGTTTTGCTTAAGTCTTTTAACCTCACGATCCATTATTTCGACGGGTTCTTCGATGAATTGAAGTTTTTCGTTGATTTGGATTTCATCTAACGGAATAGTGAGATCTTCTTTAGCAAAACATTTCTTTAAATTCGAGACGTGGAAAGTGTTATGTACAGCCGCGAGTTGTTGAGGTAACTCTAGTCGGTAAGCTACTGGTCCGACACGATCAATAATCTTGAATGGTCCAATATACCTTGGATTTAATTTCCCTCGTTTACCAAATCGAACAACGCCTTTCCAAGGTGCAACTTTAAGCATGACCATCTCTCCAATTTCAAATTCTATATCTTTTCTTTTAATGTCAGCGTAGCTCTTTTGTCGACTTTGGGCGGTTTTCAACCGTTGTTGAATTTGGATGATCTTCTCGGTAGTTTCTTGTATAATCTCCGGACCCGTAATCTGTCTATCCCCCACTTCACTCCAACAAATTGGAGACCTGCACTTTCTACCATAAAGTGCTTCAAACGGCGCCATCTCAATGCTTGAATGGTAGCTGTTGTTGTAGGAAAATTCTGCTAACGGTAGATGTCGATCCCAACTGTTTCCGAAATCAATAACACATGCTCGTAGCATGTCTTCAAGCGTTTGTATCGTCCTTTCGCTCTGCCCATCAGTTTGTGGATGATAGGCAGTACTCATGTCTAGATGAGTTCCTAATGCTTGCTGTAATGTCTGCCAGAATCTTGAAATAAATCTGCCATCCCTATCAGAGATAATAGAGATTGGTATTCCATGTCTGGAGACGACTTCCTTCAAATACAGTCGTGCTAACTTCTCCATCTTGTCATCTTCTCTTATTGGTAGGAAGTGTGCTGATTTGGTGAGACGATCAACTATTACCCAAATAGTATCAAAACCACTTGCAGTCCTTGGCAATTTAGTGATGAAATCCATGGTAATGTTTTCCCATTTCCATTCCGGGATTTCGGGTTGTTGAAGTAGACCTGATGGTTTCTGATGCTCAGCTTTGACCTTAGAACACGTCAAACATTCTCCTACGTATTTAGCAACATCGGCTTTCATACCCGGCCACCAAAAATGTTTCTTGAGATCCTTGTACATCTTCCCCGTTCCAGGATGTATTGAGTATCTGGTTTTATGAGCTTCTCTAAGTACCATTTCTCTCATATCTCCAAATTTTGGTACCCAAATCCTTTCAGCCCTATACCGGGTTCCGTCTTCCCGAATATTAAGATGCTTCTCCGATCCTTTGGGTATTTCATCCTTTAAATTTCCCTCTTTTAAAACTCCTTGTTGCGCCTCCTTTATTTGAGTAGTAATGTTATTATGAATCATTATATTCATAGATTTTACTCGAATGGGTTCTCTGTCCTTCCTGCTCAAGGCATCGGCTACCACATTTGCCTTCCCCGGGTGGTAACGAATCTCAAAGTCGTAATCATTCAATAATTCAATCCACCTACGCTGCCTCATATTCAGTTGTTTCTGATTAAATATGTGTTGAAGACTTTTGTGGTCGGTATATATAATACTTTTGACCCCATATAAGTAGTGCCTCCAAGTCTTTAATGCAAAAACAACCGCGCCTAATTCCAAATCATGCGTCGTATAATTTTGTTCGTGAATCTTCAATTGTCTAGACGCATAAGCAATCACCTTCGTTCGTTGCATTAATACACAACCGAGACCTTGCTTTGATGCATCACAATAAATCACAAAATCATCATTCCCTTCAGGCAATGACAATATAGGTGCCGTAGTTAGCTTTTTCTTCAATAACTGAAACGCTTTCTCTTGTTCATCATTCTATTCAAATTTCTTCCCTTTATGCGTTAATGCAGTCAAGGGTTTTGCTATTCTGGAAAAGTCTTGGATGAACCTTCTGTAGTAACCAGCTAGTCCTAAAAACTGGCGTATGTGTTTCGGAGTTTTCGGGGTTTCCCACTTTTCAACAGTTTCTATCTTTGCCGGATCCACCTTAATACCTTCTTTGTTCACTATGTGACCGAGGAATTGAACTTCTTCCAACCAAAATGCACACTTTGAAAACTTAGCGTACAATTCTTCCTTCCTCAATACTTCTAACACCTTTCTCAAATGTTCACCGTGTTCTTGGTCATTCTTTGAGTAAATAAGTATGTCATCAATGAAAACAATGACAAACTTGTCAAGGTATGGTCCACACACTCGGTTCATAAGGTCCATGAACACAGCTGGTGCATTAGTTAAACCAAACGGCATGACCATAAACTCGTAATGACCGTAACGTGTTCTGAAAGCAGTCTTTGGAATATCATCTTCTTTCACCCGCATTTGATGATACCCGGAACGTAAGTCAATCTTTGAATAAACAGACGAGCCTTGTAGTTGATCAAATAAGTCGTCGATTCTCGGTAGTGGGTAGCGGTTCTTGATGGTAAGTTTGTTCAACTCTCGGTAGTCGATACACAACCTGAATGTACCATCTTTCTTCTTGACAAACAAAACAGGAGCTCCCCACGGTGATGTGCTTGGTCGAATGAAACCACGCTCTAAAAGTTCTTGTAATTGGCTTTGCAGTTCTTTCATCTCGCTGGGTGCGAGTCTGTAAGGAGCACGAGCTATTGGTGCAGCTCCTGGTACAAGATCTATTTGAAATTCAACGGATCGATGTGGGGGTAATCCCGGTAATTCTTTCGGAAATACATCGGGAAATTCTTTTGCAATGGGAACATCATTGATGCTCTTTTCTTCAGTTTGTACTTTCTCGACGTGTGCTAGAACAGCATACCAACCTTTTCTTATTAGTTTTTGTGCCTTCAAATTACTAATAAGATGTAGCTTCGTGTTGCCCTTTTCTCCGTACACCATTAAGGGTTTTCCTTTTTCTCGTATAATGCGAATTGCATTTTTGTAACAAACGATCTCCGCTTTCACTTCTTTCAACCAGTCCATACCGATTATCACATCAAAACTCCCTAACTCTACTGGTATCAAATCAATCTTAAATGTTTCGCTAACCAGTTTAATTTCTCGATTCCGACATATATTATCTGCTGAAATTAATTTACCATTTGCTAATTCGAGTAAAAATTTACTATCCAAAGGCGTCAATGGACAACTTAATTTAGCACAAAAATCTCTACTCATATAGCTTCTATCCGCACCCGAATCAAATAAAACGTAAGCAGATTTATTGTCAATAAGAAACGTACCCGTAACAAGCTCCGGGTCTTCCTGTGCCTCTACCGCATTAATATTGAAAACTCTTCCACGGCCTTGTCCATTCGTGTTCTCCTGGTTCGGGCAATTTCTAATAATGTGGCCTGGTTTTCCACATTTATAACAAACTACATTGGCATAACTTGCTCCGACACTACTTGCTCCGCCATTACTCGTTGCGACACCATTTGTTCCTTTCGTTCTATTAACCCCTGGTCCGTAGACCTCACACTTCGCCGCACTATGACCATTTCTTTTACACTTGTTGCAAAATTTGGTGCAGAACCCCGAGTGATTCTTTTCACACCTTTGGCATAGCTGCTTCTGATTGTTGTTGTTGTTGCGATTATTATTGTTGTTGGGATGATTGTTGTAGTTGCTGTTGTTGTTGTTGTTGTTGTTGTTGTTGTTGTTGTTGTTGTTGTTGTTGTTGTTGGGCCGTTTGTTGTAGTTGCGATTGATGTTGCGATTGTTGGGATAGTTGTTGCGATTATTGTTGTAATTGCTGTTGTTGTTGTATTGGTGATTCTTATCACCGTTTTCCTCCCACTTTCTTTTGACTTGCTTCACATTGGCCTCTTCAGCAGTCTGTTCTTTAATTCTTTCTTCAATCTGGTTCACTAGTTTGTGAGCCATTCTACATGCCTGTTGTATGGAGGCGGGCTCGTGTGAACTTATATCTTCTTGGATTCTTTCCGGTAATCCTTTCACAAACGCGTCGATCTTCTCTTCCTCATCTTCGAATGCTCCCGGACACAATAGGCACAATTCTGTGAATCGTCTTTCGTACGTGGTAATATCAAATCCTTGGGTTCGTAACCCTCTAAGTTCTGTCTTGAGCTTATTGACCTCGGTTCTGGGACGGTACTTCTCGTTCATCAAGTGCTTGAATGCTGACCACGGTAGTGCGTACGCATCATCTTGTCCCACTTGCTCTAGATAGGTATTCCACCATGTTAACGCAGAACCTGTGAAGGTATGCGTAGCATACTTCACTTTGTCCTCTTCAGTACACTTACTTATGGCAAACACCGATTCAACCTTCTCGGTCCACCGTTTCAATCCGATCGGTCCTTCGGTTCCATCAAATTCCAAAGGTTTGCAGGCAGTGAATTCTTTGTAGGTGCATCCTACACGATTTCCTGTACTGCTAGATCCAAGGTTATTGTTGGTATGTAGCGCAGCCTGTACTGCGGCTATGTTTGAAGCTAGAAAAGTACGGAATTCCTCTTCATTCATATTCACGGTGTGTCGAGTAGTCGGTGCCATTTCCTTCAAAATAGTTAAATGGAACAAGTTAATCATACAGAATATTAAGAGTAGTTAATAGTATTTCGTAGCATAATATGAACTCATTTATAAAAGCTTTTTCTTCATATTAGCGTTTTATAAGTTTAAATTCGGGTAGTACCTACCCGTTAAGTTCATACTTAGTAGCTAATATACAATTCAACTACTACAATTCTATATGAAAAACTGATTATAATAATATTTCGCGTTCAAACTTTTATACAATATTTTACAAACTTACAATACCGCTTATTTTACATAAAGCATGAAATATAGCACACAATAACTTTGATACAAGATAGTTGTGAAGACAATTCTAGCTAGTACACAAGTCGTTCAGCAAAGGCAATAAAGACACGTAATTCATACGTCCAGAAACAAGTCATGCATTCTGGTTTTACTAGGACTACTTCCCATCCTTGGTCTTGTGCAACTTCCCAGTTCAATGCGTGCCTAAGAAGGGTGGCATGACTGTCATTACAAATGAGAAAAATGAGCTTATTCCTACTAGGACTGTAACAGGATGGCGTGTATGTATTGATTATAGAAAATTAAATGACGCCACCAGAAAAGATCACTTTCCCTTACCTTTCATTGATCAAATGTTGGAAAGATTAGCCGGAAACAGTTACTATTGTTTTCTTGATGGTTTTTCCGGATATTTTCAAATTCCAATAGCACCCGAGGACCAAGAGAAAACCACGTTCACGTGCCCTTATGGTACTTTTGCTTATAAACGCATGCCATTTGGACTTTGCAACGCCCCTACAACCTTTCAAAGGTGCGTGATGGCGATTTTTCACGACATGATAGAAGAATGCATGGAAGTTTTCATGGATGACTTTTCAGTCTTCGGTGATACTTTTGAATCATGTCTAGTTAATCTGGAACGAATGCTTATTAGATGCGAACAATCAAATCTAGTTCTTAATTGGGAGAAATGCCATTTCATGGTTAAAGAAGGCATCGTTCTTGGACATAAAATTTCAAAGGAAGGAATTGAAGTGGATAGAGCTAAAGTAGATGTAATTGCTAAACTTCCACATCCCACCAATGTTAGAGGAGTTAGGAGTTTTCTAGGGCATGCCGGTTTTTACCGACGTTTCATAAAAGATTTTTCTAAAATTGCCACTCCTATGAATAAACTCCTAGAAAAGGATGCTCCATTCATCTTTTCAGATGAATGCATCAAATCTTTTAATATTCTTAAAGAGAAACTCACTAATGCGCCAATCATGATAACACCAAATTGGAATCTACCGTTTGAACTTATGTGCGATGCAAGTGATTTTGCAATGGGAGCCGTTTTAGGACAAAGGATTGAAAAACGATTTCAACCTATATATTATGCTAGTAAGACGTTACAAGGAGCACAAACGAATTACATAACTACTGAAAAAGAACTCCTTGCTATTGTCTTTTCTTTTGACAAATTTCGTTCATATCTCGTTCTAGCAAAAACGGTGGTCTATACCGACCATTCTGCTCTTAGATACCTATTTTCGAAACAAGATGCTAAACCACGATTAATCCGTTGGATCTTACTCTTACAAGAGTTTGATATTGAAATCCGAGATAAAAGAGGAGCAGAAAATCTCGCCGATGAACATCTTTCTCGTCTTGAAAATCCCGGATTAGAAGTTCTAAATGAATCTGCCATACAAGACAACTTTCCTGATGAATATCTATTGAAGATAGATTATAATGAAATTCCATGGTTTGCAGACTATGCAAACTACTTAGTATGTGGATTCCTTGAAAAAGGATTATCGTACCAAAAACGAAAGAAATTCTTCAGTGATATAAAACACTATTTTTGAGAAGATCCACATTTGTTTAAAAGTTGTCAAGATGGAATAATACGCCGATGTGTATTCGGAGATGAAGCTAGTAAAATTTTAAACCATTGTCACACAGGACCAACAGGAGGGCATTATGGGCCTCAACTAACAGCAAGAAAAGTTTATAATGCTGGATTCTATTGGCCTACAATTTACAAAGACGCACACCTTCTTTGCAAATCCTGTGATGCTTGTCAAAGTGCCGGAAAAATAAGTCAACGTGATGAAATGCCACAAAATGTCATTCAAGTATGTGAAGTATTTGACATTTGGGGTATTGACTTTATGGGTCCATTTCCAAAATCTCATAATAATCTATATATTCTCGTAGCCATTGATTATGTATCTAAATGGGCGGAAGCACAAGCTCTCCTAACTAACGATGCACGAGTTGTAGTCAACTTTTTAAAACGTCTTTTTGCAAGGTTTGGAACACCGAAAGCTTTAATAAGTGATCGGGGAACTCATTTCTGTAATAATCAACTTGAGAAAGTTCTTAAAAGATATGGAGTAACTCATAAAATCTCCACTGCTTATCATCCACAAACAAGTGGACAAGTTGAAAATACCAACCGAGCTTTAAAACGTATTCTAGAAAAAACCGTAGGATCAAATCCGAAGAAATGGTCCATAAAATTGGAGGATGCACTTTGGGCTTTTAGAACAGCCTACAAAACTCCAATTGGAACCACACCTTTTAGACTCGTTTATGGAAAAGCATGTCATCTTCCAGTAGAAATTGAACACAAAGCATTTTGGGCTTTGAAGACATGTAATCTTGATTTACATGAAGCTGGACGTCTACGGTTAAGTCAACTAAACGAATTAGAAGAATTAAGACATGAAGCATACGAAAATTCATTAATCTATAAAGAAAGAACGAAGAAATGGCATGATAAAAGAATCAGAAGTTCAAAAGAATTTAAAGAAGGAGATAGAGTTCTTCTTTTCAATTCACGATTCAAGTTATTTCCTGGAAAATTGAAATCAAGATGGTCTGGACCATTCATAGTCAAAAGAGTTTTCCCATACGGAACGATAGAATTAATAAATTCAAATGGAATTGAATTTAAAGTTAATGGTCACAGAGTTAAACATTACATAGATAGTCCGATGGAAGTCGACAACGAAGTTAATCACAATTTCGATACCACAGCTAACTAATTGTGGGGAGAATCAAGTCTTTAAAGGATAATATGTATTTCTGTTAGAGTTAGATTTTCTGTTTTCGTGCAGTTCTCGAAAATGGAACCCGAATGGTCTTTCCCTAGCAGACCCTAAAGAACTAGTCTTCTCCCCCCATTCTGAATTTTTATTTTTTTTAGGTTTTTACGAAATGAAGACTTCCTGTGAACTAAACCATGGTCTAATTCTACACGCTTTGATCACTAAACGTAATAATGACACACTTCCAAGTGAACTAGTATCAGTAATCAGAGAAAGATTGGACGGAGTAAGAAAAGAATCCAGATGCGAAGATAATAAGTTACAATTTGGTAAAGGAAAATCAAAATCCGCAGCGAAAAGAAGAGCACGACACCTAGAAAGATGTCACAAATGCGGAAAATGGTCACATGGAGGTAAATGTTCAAATAATCAAACCTACTCAAACACCGAATTTGTTACTTTATGCAGAGACGGACCGTTCATATGTTTAGAAGAAAAAATACTGAATGCTCGAGGTTACGCCTATGTAGCTATGGAAAACCAATTAAACCGACTATCTTATGAGTGGGATAGATCGTATCACTAAGAATACTATCTCACAGGTAAGTCTGTACAGTTTTTTTTTTAACCTTTTGATAATAAACGCTAATTTGTTCGCTATAAAGTATTAAATTGGTATTGAATAAAATTAGGTTTGGCGACCGAAATTATTGATATCATTCGAAAATTTATTACATCACTGCGAAATTTAACGTTTATTCTTAAGGTATAAAATTTCTTTAATCAATCAACCCAAAATATTTCAAAAATTCGTCATGAGTTAAATTAGGTCATGGAACCGAAATTACTTTACCGAAAAGAGGGGCGTATATTTTTGATAATATTTGATTGATTAAAGTGGGATTAAAAGCTAAAAAGATTTTTAATTTTATTTTTACCATGTTTTTAAAATTAATAAATTAGTATTAAAAAAAATTATTGTAAACTTTTTAAATCAATATATTTAAAATTGTAAATATTTGAAAAATTAATATTTTTAATATAAGTTTGTATGTATAAAAATAAAAATATAATTTAAGTTTGGTGTGAATTTTTTTTGCATTTTAAATTTAAGTTTGGTGTGAATTTTTTTTTTGCATTTTAAATTTAAGTTTGGTGTGAATTTAAAAACAAAAATTTGCTTTATTTCGCTAAGTTAAAAATATGTTTTTTAAAATTTGTCGTAAGTTGAAGACTAGGTCTTTGAACCGAAATTGCTTTACCCGAGGAAGGGACGATAACTTTTTTTATCATTATTTTTAATCTTATTGAATTAAAGTATGCCAAAAACATTAAAAAACCCAAAAATCTTTACTTTTAAAAACCGCGTTTTGATTTGACAAATTTTAAAATTTTGTCGAGGGACAGACTAGGACAACGATCCGAAACGCCCTCGCTCCTAAAGGAAAACAAAATTTTTAGAATTTTATTAATTATATGTTTTATAAAGTATAAGGTTTTACATAAAATAAAATAAAAAGCTGAAAGTACTGTAGCCGGCACCCCATGCGGTCGCATGGGGTTTGCACTTGGAACCCATGCGATCGCATGGGGACCAAATGCAGGCCAGACTCAAAACAGACAGCGAGCTGTGTTCTTTACCATTTCACACACACATACACGAAAAATACCTCAAATCTACACCAAATTTCATCATTTTTCCACCGTAATTTGTCATTTTTCTTGCTCTAATCATGCCTAGATTCTCATTCTTCAGCAAAATGGTAAAAATTACACCCCTAAACTCATAAATTTGCTAGTTTTTGTGATAATTACCAATATTTTACCTAACGCAATTTTGTTAATTTCTAGTGTAATTAGTGTTAAATTATTAGTATTTGATGCATGTATAACCTAGATTGATGCTATTTAACCTGATTTGAAGGCAAAAACTTGAAAATTTTTAGAAATCTAGGGTTTGTATTCTTGAGCAATTTGGGGCTTTTTGATATACACAGGTTATGGCCGATTTTTGTCATGAATTATTGTTAAATTGAGTAGTGTAACATGTTTAGGTAGTTAAATGATCCAAACATTGATCAAAAACATGATTTTTGGAGATTAAAGTGGACTTTTTAAGTCCAAAATTCATGAACTTGATTAATTTGATGTAATTGCCATTTGAGACTTGTTTAATTATTAGTAATGACTATTTTGACATGTTATTTGAGTTAAAAGCTTATGAACTTTGTATACATTTTCATATGTGCTTATTTGAAAAGTGTAGAATTGTGAAAAATTGTGAAAATGTGTATAAGTTTAATTTTGATTTAACATGTTATAGTGATTGTTTTAAGTTGTTATTTTGCTAACACTAATGCATATTTGGATGCACAAATTTTGTGTTTAATGTGTTTTGCAGAAAGCCGATACGGGAGGTTCAGGAGCATCATCATCTAGACGACCAGCACCAGCACCAGAACCAGAACCAGAAATGCAACACGAACAAGAACCACAACAAGAACCACAACAACAGCCTGATCAGCACATACCTTATTATGATCTGGTACAGTTTTTTGATGAATTCATAGTATTCCCAATGAGGCCACCAGTAGAATTTCCAACGATTCCTGAGCACACTCTGCATCCTAATATGAGATTTGATAGGAGATGGAGAGATTACGAGACATATCAAAGGAACAAATTCAAATTGGTAACAAAAAATGTAGAGGTGCCAAGGGTAATCGATTGGGTTCCTTTGGAAACGGTCCATCTAGCTGATCGTGTTAGACAGCTTTTAGTTCAAAGGTATGACAGTTCTTCTTTTACAGATTGGGAACGTCTTTTCACCATTCGTAGACCTGTATATAAGGAATGGTGTGTTGAGTTGATGAGTACTGTATCACTTGATACAAATATAGTTAGAATAGATGATAGAAGATTTCTTAGGTTTATCCTTGGCGGTAGGATGTACAGAATGTCCATGCTGGACATGGCTAGGACTTTACAGATATATACTCCTGGTGAGTTGCTACTGCCCGATTGTACAAACTTGATTCATTATGGTGAAAGGGTAGATAGCAACTTTGACGCTGACACCATTTGGAGGCGTATGTCACATTTTGATGTTTTTACACGAGCAGGAGGACACTTCTATACACATATTGACAGAGCCGAGCTTCGTATTATTCATAGATTTTTGGCTAACTCAATTACACAGAGAGGTCACAATAAAGAAAAAATTACCTTACATGATTTATTCTACCTAAAGTGTATTCGGGATCCTAGAAGCTTTGTCAATATCCCTTACTGTGTTGCTTTTTATTTATCTAAAATGGTAGAGGGAATGCAGGACGGGAGTATAATAGGAGGAGGTATTTTTGTTACTCTCATTGGAGAGTATTTAGGTGTTGATCGGAACCAAGGAGGTCCATTACAGCTTTGTAGAGAACAGGTTGAGCCCTTAGGATTGAAAGTTTATGTGGGTGCTAAGGTATTGAAAAGTAGACGTAACCAGGTAGTACCCTATGAGGGACCTCATTCACAGGTAGAAAGGGGCTCAGACGAGGAAATGGAGGAAGCGGAAGACATTAGGGATGTCTTTCAAGATGCTATTCTTGACGTCCACGTTTGCATATATGAGGAATCAATGACGAACGCGGACAGACATAGTATGTATGAGCAGTGGAACTCCGAGCGAGTATACGAGGATTATAGGCGACGCCAACACGATAGCTGGTTAGTTCATCAGCACCAAATCATGAGCCAGCTATCATATCAGGTACCAAATAACTATGTACCTACTCGACCTGCTTATTTTCCTCCACACAGCCCCGATATTCGACCACCCTTTAACCGGTATGACTATAACCAAGCCTATCAGAACACCTATAACCAACAATGGAACCCACCTGATGAGATGAACTGGAACCCATATCCAGACTGATTTAGTTCCATTTGGTTATTTTTATGATTGTTATGTTTTTATCTTTTGACTTTTTCATGTTTAAACTTATGTTATTGGATATATTTGTGTAATTTTTATCATTTTTATTATTATTGTGTACTAATATTTCACATTTAGGATTTGAAAGTGGATATTAAGTCCCATTTCAAATTGCCATGCATATTTATATTTGTATGTATGTATATTGTCGATTGTACAAAACAGGGTAAAACGGCGCATTTTCAAAGACTGGCATTAAGTTCAGCAAAAGCTAGTTTTGACGACAAAACGAAAAACAAATGTGATGTAACAACAAGAAGGAATGAACAAATGATGTGCACCATTTATCATTCAATAAACAAACGCCAATATGTTTGGAAACTTTGGTAAAATTTAATCATTTTTCTACGCTAATCACCCTCAATAATTTAAATTGTTACTGACTTCTTACAAATGAGGGCATTGCAAGATCTTAAGTGTGGGAAGGGGTTAAATTGTTTCGGATTTTTAAATTTTTTTACTTTAAACACTTGGTTACCATTAAAAATACTAGTAACGTAGTAGTTGTATTAGAATCTAGTGCTCTCTGATAATAAAGAACAGCCCTAGTCTTATATACTGACTACCCAATTCTAGTAAAAATTTTCAAAATTTTCAATTAAATGAATTCAAAATCATGTTTATACATATTTATGAACGATAAAATTAGGTATTAACACCGAAATTATTGTTACCTCGGAAAGGACATAAATTGAGAAACAAACCAAAATGTTAAAATTCATTTAAAATTGAATAGACGACAATAAAAAGGAAAATAAAAGCCAAGTGTGGGAAAATTTACCAAGTTATTTTAAACATATGTCACATATTTCTGTAACAAATAATTAAAGATACTTTTGCTTTGGACTAAACTAAACAGTTTTACCCGATTTATTGTAAGAAAGATGGATCTACACGATGAATCAATTCCATCATTAAAAGAAAGTAAAGTCTTCCGAAAAAGAAACGCGCTTCTTGATTTAGGTCATGAAGTTGTCATCCAGACCAGCTGTAGGTTGATAAAAAATCTAGAAAAGTCATCTCTAAAATCAGCAGGAAATTCACGGACCTCAGCATCAAACAGGGTCGCCATGTGGTCAGACTTATCCTAACCATGAGAGGATCTGTCTCGTAAAATGGGGAGGGCGCCGTGCAAATTAGCTTGATAAGACTAATGAATCAGACCCCCAGAAAGGATAATCTCCTTAAAGATTAAAAATCAGCTTTTAAGCCTGATATTACTCAATCCTTGAGATTGACTTTAAAGATTGAGAATTACAAACTCATGGAATTCGATGATATCTAAACTCGAGCTTGAACGAGAAAATATTTTGATCAAAATTAAAACCGATTTATTTTCTGAAAACCCATTTTTCAATGCGTTCATTACCATTGAACGTAAAATTCTAAGAATTCACCTGGAATTCATTAGGTCATCTGAACCAAATCGGGTGTCAACCGTAAGAACGGTGGTTGCATAGCATGGTCAAAGACCGGACCTTGTGCCAGATCGAAAAAATTATAAGGGTGAGCTTTACTATTGCTCCTACCAAGGATAGTAATTGCGTCCGACACGTTATAGACCATAATTAAAAGAATGTCAGGGGACATTTCCTTAACAGTTGCTTGTTCAACGCTTTCCTTTACAACCGGACGGTAGTTTATCGAAAGGTAATATTCGGAGCAAGTATACCGGACGTGTTGCTTTCCCAATACAAGGTTAGCAAGTGGATGACACAAAACCACAAGTTTTGAGCTAAAATTTTCAAATCTGAAAACCATCAAACCCACAAAAATATTTTGCAAACACCGGTGAAGGATTATTCCGGAAAACTTATCTAGGGTAAAAGCTAGATTGAATTTTCAAAAAGATCAAATGTTTTCATAAAGATCCAATTTCTTAAAGGATCTAAATTTTTTTAGTCCTGTGGGACTGTAAACCACATCGTTACTACCATTGTTTATACCGCCGTAAAGAAATCACTGATGTACAAAGTGTGAAGAATAAAGAAGTGATTCTAGTATTTCAAGACTATATTGCTTGAGGACAAGCAATGCTCAAGTGTGGGAATATTTGATAATGCTAAAAATGAACATATATTTCATAGCATTATTCCTCAAGAAAGACAAGCTTTTAGTTGCAACTGTTCTATTTACAAGTGATATTCGTTTAAATAATAAAAGGTGAAGACAAAAGACAGATTCGACGAATTGAAGACGCAAACGACCAAAAAGCTCAAAAGTACAAAATACAATCAAAGAGGTTCCAATTATTGATAAGAAACGTCTCAAAATTACAAGAGTACAAGATTCAAAACGCAAAGTACAAGATATTAAATTATACGCAAGGACGTTCGAAAATCCGGAACCGGGACCATAGTCAACGATCAACACTCGACGCAACGGACTAAAAATTACAAGTCAACTATGCACATAAATATAATATAATATTTAAATAATTCTTATAATTATTTATATATTATATTTATTTAATTAAAACGTCGACAAACAAGAAAACAAGAACTTTGAGCTGTCACCGACGGCCATGCGATCACATGGCCTGGAGGAAGAAATCCCATGCGATCGCATGGCCAACTTTTTCAGATCACAAGGCCTATAAATTATCGTGTTTGTTCAGTGTATCATCCATCCTATCTCTCTATCTTACAAACGTAATATATATATATATATATATATATATATATATATATATATATATATATATATATATATATATATATATATATATATATATATATATTATAATTTTAATTTTAATTTTAATTTTAATTCTAATAATAAGGGTATGTTAGCGAATGTTGTAAGGGTGTAAGTCGAAATTCTGTCCGTGTAACGCTACGCTATTTTTAATCATTGTAAGTTATGTTCAACCTTTTTAATTTAATGTCTCGTAGCTAAATTATTATTATGCTTATTTAATCCGAAGTAATCATGATGTTGGGCTAATTACTAAAATTGGGTAATTGGACTTTGTACCATAATTGGGGTTTGGATAAAAGAACGACACTTGTGAAAATTAGACTATGGGCTATTAATGGGCTTTATATTTGTTTAACTAAATGATAGTTTGTTAATTTTAATATAAAGATTTACAATCGGACGTCCCTATAAATAACCATATACACTCAATCGGACACGATGGGCGGGATATTTAGATGTACGAATAATCGTTCATTTAACCGGACACGGGAATGGATTAATAGTCACTAGAATTATTAAAACATGGGTGAAATTATGTACAAGGACACTTGGCATAATTGATAACAAAGTATTAAAACCTTGGGTTACACGCAGTCGATAACCTGGTGTAATTATTAAACAAAGTATTAAAATCTTGTTACAGTTTAAGTCCCCAATTAGTTGGAATATTTAACTTCGGGTAATAGGATAATTTGACGAGGATACTCGCACTTTATATTTATGACTGATGGACTGTTATGGACAAAACCAGACGGACATATTAAATAATCCAGGACCAGGGACAATTAACACATGGGCATAAAACTAAAATCAACACGTCAAACATCATGATTACGGAAGTTTAAATAAGCATAATTCTTTTATTTCATATTTAATTTCCTTTATTTTATATTTAATTTCACTTCTAATTATCGCACTTTTATTTATTGTTATTGTATTTAATTGCACTTTTAATCATCGTACTTTTTAATTATCGCAATTTTATTTTATCGCACTTTTATTTATCGCAATTTCATTATCGTTATTTACTTTACGCTTTAAATTAAGTCTTGTATTTATTTTTAATATTTTACATTTGGTTTTAACTGCGACTTAAGTTTTTAAAATCGACAAACCGGTCATTAAATGGTAAAAACCTCCTTTATAATAATAATATTACTTATATATATATTTGTATTTTTATAAAATAAAACTAATATAGCGTTAAGCTTTGTTTAAAGATTTTTCCCTGTGGAACGAACTGGACTTACTAAAAACTACACTACTGTACGATTAGGTACACTGCCTATAATTGTTGTAGCAAGGTTTAAGTATATCCATTCTCTAAATAAATAAATATCTTGTGTAAAATTGTATCGTATTTAATAGTTTTTCCTGTAAAAATTTAAGCTATTTTATATACACCTCGCATAACATCACAGTGTTTTAGCCCACGGTTCCTAAATGAAATACATTTTAAAACTTGCCTAGAATCTTTCTCCATCCTCATTTGAATCAAAAACATAAGAACGAGCTTCAATTTCACGAAGAACAGATGTTTGACTTTTTGAAAAAAATTCTTTGACTTCGAAATTCTCAATCAATAACAAGAATTGAAACCTCAAATTTTGCAGATAGTTTACACAACTGATTTCTAACAAAACTGTATTTTTAGTTTTTGGAAATTAATTCAATATCGAACTTTTGATTTTAAGAAGACAAAACAGAGTTTTCGAGCTGTATAATATATAAAATAATTTAATAGCTATAATTAATCTCAGGCCTTTGTAATATGATAAAGATAGTGAAAAGGATTTGGGATGTCTGAATTATATCATAATTTAGTCGATTATATAGTGAATATGGTATTAGTTTTCTCAATTAGACAACGAGGTCAGGAAAAAATAAAAAAATAAATAAAAAGTGACTACGATTGCTAACAGATTCAATAGGAGCTGTTATGTAATGTTTACCTGAGGTCAACCAGATTCTAATCAGAGAAAGAAAATTGACAAAAGCAGGTAACGACCTATAAGGCTATAACGGATTACACTTAATTATTAGATTTTATATATATAATATGAATATTAATATTAATAATTAAAATTATTAATAATTCTGTTACTATTAATAATATTGGAAATAATCATACTAATAATAATAATGATAATAATAATAGAAATAATAATAATATAAAGATAATAATAATATCATTAAGAATAATCCTAAAAAAATGATAATAATATTGATAATTTTAATAAGTTTAATAATAACCAATAATAATAATAATAATAATAATAATAATATTTATATTACTATTAATACTACTAATCATAATAATATTAATATTATTAATGATAATAATAATAATAATAATAATAATAATAATAATAATAATAATAATAATAATAATAATAATAATACTAATAATAATAATAATGATATAAAAAATTTTACATATCAAATTTCATATCTATATGTCGTATATAATGATAATATTAATATTGATATTACTATTAATATTGAAAGTAATAATAATGTAGTAATTATGTTTTTACTTGCAAGCAAGTTTAATATTATATCTTATTAACTATGTAATGTTTAATAATTATAATATATATTTTATCATCACATTTATTTGTTATTGAATATTTATATATTATATATATTATTTATTGAAATCGTATGTATAAATATAGATTTATATGTATATATATATTCTTTTTAATTGTACTAAATTATTCTGTTTATTATTTTACATTTTTAATTTTAATTAATTAAAGTGTAACTTATTTATTCAAAATATTATATATTCTTATATTTATAATTTTATTTACATATTTATTTACAGACAATAGTTCGTGAATCGTCGAGGTAGTCAATGGTTAACTAAATATATTAACATAGTTCCAAAATTTTCGAGACTCGGTTTAACAGACTTTGCTTATCGTGTCGAATTCATAACAAGATTAAGTCTAAATTTGGTCAGAAATTTCCAGGTCGTCACAGAGGGATCACACATTGCTCGCCAAAACCCGCCCATTTAACACCTAATGGACACAAACCAATTACCACTTCGGGTGGTAATTCAAACCAACACAACAAAGTACAATTTAACCCAAATCATACTTTACACCAATTAGACCAAACCTAGGTCTTAACACTAAATTACTACTTAGGTAGTAATCATTTCAAACGCCAATTACACCAAAAACCCCAACACGTGTAATATTGACCCATATTGCTTTTGACCACGTTTGACTTATGTTAAAATACCATTTTAACCCAAAATCACTTCCCACGTTTACTTTCAATCAAAAACGCCATTTAACACTTAACAAAAGTGTTTAACATCCATTTGACCAAAACTAGTGTCGTCATCAAGTTTGACCCAGTTCAATTTACCCATTTTGACCAAAGTCATAAAAACGCCCCATAATCACTAACGGCTAGTGATTATATTTCCGAAACACCAATTAACACCTAAATCAAGTATTTACATACTTGATTCACCAAGTGTAAATTGTGTGAGCCGCGCACATAAAAGCGCGCCCCTCACACCAAGTGCAAATTTTGACTGGTTGCTTTTTCTTCATACGTGCGCGCCTCACACCCTAACTAGCGCGCCTCACACATTCCAAACTTCAATTTATGGACATTTTCTTGCACTTTAAACCATTCGAACTTATACCCACAACTTATGTAACCCACAATAACATACGGGCTTCAAAATGTAGGAAAATAACACGATTTGCGCGATAAACACTTTAAAACCCGAATCCTCCAACTTTAATCATTATACAATTGCACCTTTGGATTAGGGTCTTACAGCTCTCTCCCACTTAAACTGGATCACGTCTCCGTGATCTCTATCACTTAACAAACTGGACCCACACTCAATGGTACTCCGACATACCTCCAAACTCGATGTCCATAACGATTTCCATTAACTCAAATGTCCCCCCACACGCTAATAATCACTAGCGTCCATTACTGCAACAAATGGTATCTCATACACTCAACGTCCAAATGCCCACTTAGGAAATACAAAAAACACCATTATCCATTCAAGTTCTCTCAGCTAAAACTCGCAACAAGCTACACCCATAACTATATCACGCAACGCGATCTACTAGGTCCACTACGCCGTGAACCAAGTCTTGCATTAATCCAAATAGAGAAGGATCCATGCCTCATTAAAACTCTGTACTTCATTGGTTCATAAACACATCACTCAACTGGTCAATCACGAATGTTCTCCGAATCAAGAACCAACTTCCCCCGTCACCACCATCGGGTTATTCCTTCAACGAAGAAATTTTGGTATCCCCAAATAATCATACTGGGAGCACAAACTTTTCCATCAATCGATCTGCACTTGACCATCAGTCTCTGGATTAATCCAGGACGACAACAATACACCACGAGCTATACAAAACATCAACACTCGACACATGATTTCTCCCCTAAACCCTCCAACACATCATTACAATTACGGCTTTCTAGTACTAGCATGGAAACTATTCGTGTACTAGAATCCCGTCAATAACGAATTATCATCACAACAATTCGCAATTCGTCACGCGATCCACAAAAATATCCACCAACGCCTGGTGAATCCTCTTGCCTCAACCGTCCGTTAAGGATGGCCTCGACATTTCAATGCAACCAACGGGTCGCATTACTAGGGAACGCACCCTCGCAAACAAACAACATCCGCGTGTCTCTAAGCAAAACAATCGGAACTGGCACTCTGCGCCTCACAATCGTTCATAAAATGGAATAATCCACTCACAATTTCCACGATCGCGTTTCTCGAAACAGGGAAAAGTACAACAACCACCACAATATCTAGTTTGTACCTACTCAATAGTACTACCTGAGCTTCATAGCGACCCAGATTTACATTATGAGAGCACCCGCAATGACAACTTCTTTCTCTCACTCCAAGATCTCAAGCTTCACATTTGGTCTCATACCGCACTTTGGTACTACAAGATCACCTTACATAAGAAGTCTTACACTTCACTTGATCTAACACCACCGGAGCTTCCTCAGGTGGCAGTAAAACTCCCCCACTTAGGATTCAGCTCCACACTCTCACCGCCAAGATGATAACATCCTGCGGAATTTGTCATTCCACAGCACACATGATCAATCTCATCATTGGTCATAAAAATCAAATCACCACGAATTCACTTCAGGCTCTCAGAGCCGACATACTCATTCACTTGATATGTCATATATGCGACGACATCGCACCTTCATACCACAAATCACCATTTACAGCTCTTCATCGTTTGCAAAGCGAACTCCACCAAAGTCCTACATACACTTCTAAGTCCACGCATATGCCACTCTGCTTAACCAGTCGTGCTTCTCAGTCAAGATCACCCGACCTTTCACTCAACGAACCTTTATCAACATTTGCTCACTCTCATGAAGAAGAGTGACCAATCCGACACAATAATTGCATCGACCGTAATATCAACACTTCATCATAACCTTCGGTCTAACCGACCATTAAGTCCATCAACGGCTCACCGGTCATCTTTACCCATCTATCCCTTAAGGGCAACAAGATTCGCTAATCCGTCCAGTCATAAGATGTATTTACCACAACGCTCTTAAAATTTGACTTTCGCAATCGTCGAATTACTATCTCCTGTCGATCACTATAATCTTCGATGCTTCCAAGGGTATCTCACGGGCACCCTAAACACAAAGTGATCACACCATCACCGGAGTTGAACATCATACTAGCAGGTATAAGGGGGCACCTGACGCAGTGTCATGCAGACTCCCACCACAATCTACTAACATTTAGAAACTCGATCTTTGGGTTCCATACACCCGATGTCACCCATCTCTCAACAGTAATGACCCAAAGTCATACCTACCCGATAAACCTAACGGTTTATTGTCTTATCGAAAGTTCCTAGCGATCACACGCTACCCACAATTTCCACAAGGCCAAACGATCTAGCCTCATGAAACATTTCATCTAACACTAAAGAGGTGCTTGGGAACACCAAGTCTTACACCCTTCACACGTTGCCAATACCACTACAAGGGGTATTCCCTTAGGAATATTACCCTATAATCCATAACTCACTAACACAATCATCGCCATACGGGTCTCACTCACATGAGTTTAACGACCGGAAGACTCCTTGACTCGCCAATTCCAATGTGAATCACAACTAGAATCCCCTACACGATTCTCTAACCACACACTCTACCGATTGTAACCCAATGCCACCATCATTAGACTTGTTGCATCCCATTATGGAATTCAAGTCCTCGACGCACACACACGCACACATAAGTCGGCCATCCTAGTTACGATGGGTAACTACAACCAATGACAATCTCAATAGTGCACCCACTACTTAGGGTAACTATGTACGCGCCGAACTCGTGAGTTTTCTCACTCACCTTAACTAACCGAATCCACTCTAACACTTCCCTACTTACAATGAGGCCGATGTAACAACAAGCACATCACCCGAGATAATTAAATCCTAGGAACCAATACACGATTCCTATTTCACCTCAAATCTACCCCAACCATGCCACGTTTCCTCCGTTCGGTACTCGTCATGTCATGCTTAGTGTCAAGATACACGGTTGTAATAATGGTGATCAGTCACTATTACAATTGCATACCTTACTATTTTCACATGGTCACGTAAAGTACTTTACCCGGACTGACGCGACGTTCACACAAAATAACACGCGATAACTCCTAGTACCCGAATGACCAAAATCCTTATCGTGAACTTGATCACTCAACAGCCAAATATCTGAATCTCTCTAATAGATTCGTCCCTAGGACACCACGCCAATAGATACCTGTATATACACCTATATACAATATAATAATAAATATACACACGTACACCGCAACAATAAGTCAACCTACAACCTAGGTGACTATCACTAAACAACGTTCAAGTTAGCCTACTTACATTAGGCACTAGCTATCTAAGGTACTAATTTACACTTGAAATAAGGCACCACATAATCCCACATTGGACAAGCACAAGTCCTAGTTAGTCACCTACTCTAAGGCACTAACAAATCTCAATTCGACCCGTATTCCTACAAGTCCCGCAAATAACGCACCACTGTCAATAAGTCTAAGACTAGGAACCTACTCCAAGGCCACCTAATTTCCTTAGACTATGCTCTGATACCACTTGAAACGACCCCAAATTCGTTTACCAAAAACGAGGCACATTTTTTTTATAAGTTAGGTCCCATTAAAACGTTCATAATACATACCACCTTCAACTATGTTTTAACCAAAAATACAGTATCGTAATGATACGTTTAACAATTTATAATGACCCTCGGTACACAAAATACACATTACAAAATCATTTGTAATAATGACCCAATCACACAAAAAACAGGTTAATACACAATAACCCCAACCCGATACCAAGAGCATAATTCCGGGGACTACCAAATCCCCAATTTGCGTCCAGATCTCCAAAAGCTACCCCATCGAGCCCAAACGCTCCTACGCATCTAGTCTAACAACTAGCTAGCTTCACAACACAATACCTTTAAAAAGGTAAGAAACGAGAGGGGTAAGCATAAAGCTTAGTGAATGCAATAATTATACATATACATATATAATCTACTAACTTGCATACACTTACTCACATACCGCATACATGCTAGCAATATAATTAGTATACCATCTCAAGTATAAAACTAATAACCTTCAATACCGCAACTAGCATAAACAATAGCATATATGCCAAAATATAATATGCTACACCACAATACTTACACAACCATATGGTTAACCATACGCGCGTCATGGTGATACCTGTAGTGACCCGAACTTTTCCATGTTTATATATATATTAAATGAAATTTTTATTTACATGATTAAGTGTTTTCAACATATTAAGCAATCAAACTTGTTAAGACTTGATTAATTGAAATAGGTTTCATATAGACAATTGACCACCCAAGTTGACCGGTGATTCACGAACGTTAAAACTTGTAAAAACTATATGATGACATATATATGGTTATATATATTGTTAACATGATATTATGATAAGTAAACATATCATTAAGTATATTAATAATGAACTACATATGTAAAAACAAGACTACTAACTTAATGATTTTGAAACGAGATATATATGTAACGATTATCGTTGTAACGACATTTAATGTATATATATCATATTAAGAGATATTCGTACATAATAATATCATGATAATATAATAATTTAAAATCTCATTTGATATTATAAACATTGGGTTAACAACATTTAACAAGATCGTTAACCTAAAGGTTTCAAAACAACACTTACATGTAACGACTAACGATGACTTAACGACTCAGTTAAAATGTATATACATTTAGTGTTTTAATATGTATTCATACACTTTTGAAAGATTTCAAGACACTTATCAAAATACTTCTACTTAACAAAAATGCTTACAATTACATCCTCGTTCAGTTTCATCAACAATTCTACTCGTATGCACCCGTATTCGTACTCGTACAATACACAGCTTTTAGATGTATGTACTATTGGTATATACACTCCAATGATCAGCTATTAGCAGCCCATGTGAGTCACCTAACACATGTGGGAACCATTATTTGGCAACTAGCATGAAATATCTCATAAAATTACAAAAATATGAGTAATCATTCATGACTAATTTACATGAAAACAAAATTACATATCCTTTATATCTAATCCATACACCAACGACCAAAAACACCTACAAACACTTTCATTCTTCAATTTTCTTCATCTAATTGATCTCTCTCAAGTTCTATCTTCAAGTTCTAAGTGTTCTTCATAAATTCTACAAGTTCTAGTTTCATAAAATCAAGAATACTTCCAAGTTTGCTAGCTTACTTCCAATCTTGTAGAGTGATCATCCAACTTCAAGAAATCTTTCTTATTTACAGTAAGATATCTTTCTAATACAAGAACTTTTAAGCCATCCAAGGATCCTTTGAAGCTAGATCCATTTTTCTCATTTCTAGTAGCTTTATCCAGAAAACTTGAGGTTCGTGAATCGACCAGTGGCCAAGTCTTACTTCCCGACGAAGTAAAAATCTGTGAAAGTGAGTTATAGTTCCACTTTTAAAATCTAATATTTTTGGGATGAGAATACATGCAGGTTTTATAAATGATTTACAAAATAGACACAAGTACGTGAAACTACATTCTATGGTTGAATTATCGAAATCGAATATGCCCCTTTTTATTAAGTCTGGTAATCTAAGAATTAGGGAACAGACACCCTAATTGACGCGAATCCTAAAGATAGATCTATTGGGCCTAACAAACCCCATCCAAAGTACCGGATGCTTTAGTACTTTGAAATTTATATCATATCCGAAGGGTGTCCCGGAATGATGGGGATATTCTTATATATGCATCTTGTTAATGTCGGTTACCAGGTGTTCACCATATGAATGATTTTTATATCTATGTATGGGATGTATATTGAAATACGAAATCTTGTGGTCTATTGTTACGATTTGATATATATAGGTTAAACCTATAACTCACCAATATTTTTGTTGACGTTTAAAGCATGTTTATTCTCAGGTGAATATTAAGAGCTTCCGCTATTGCATACTAAAATAAGGACAAGATTTGGAGTCCATGTTTGTATGATATTATGTAAAAACTGCATTCAAGAAACATATGTCGATGTAATATATTTCTATTGTAAACCATTATGTAATGGTCGTGTGTAAACAGTATATTTTAGATTATCATTATTTGATAATCTACGTAATGCCTTTGAAACCTTTATTGATAAAATAAAGGTTATGGTTGTTTTAAAAATGAATGCAGTCTTTGAAAAACGTCTCATAAAGAGGTCAAAACCTCGCAACGAAATCAATTAATATGGAACGTTTATAATCAATATGAACGGGACATTTCAGTTGGTATCCGAGCGTTGGTCTTAGAGAACCAAAATTTTGCATTAGTGTGTCTTATCGAGTTTTTTAGGATGCATTAGTGAGTCTGGACTTCGACCGTGTTTACTTGAAAAATGATTGCTTAACAAATTTTGTTGGAAACTATATATTTTTAACATGTGAATATTATGTGATATATTAATCTCTTAACGCGTTTGATATTATGTGATAGATGTCTACCTCTAGAACAAGTCCCATTGACTCACCTAATAATAATGAAGAGTCAAATGTAAATTGGAATGATTCGTGGACTGATTCACAAGTTCCCGAAGAGGAACCGGAAGAAGAGTCGGAACCGGAAGAAGAATTGGAACCGGAAGAAGAAATAGAACCAGTGGGGGAAATAATAAAACGGTTAAGTAGAAGAAAATCCTCAACCAACCGACCAAAGTTAATTATGGTCAATGGTGTTTCCGCCAAGGAAGCAAAGTATTGGGAGGATTACCAATTCTCCGATGAATCGGATCCCGACAAGGATTCCGATGATGTTATAGAAATTACCCCAACACAATTTAATAAGGCAAAAGAGAACAATAAGGGAAAGGGCATAAAAATAGAGAAATTTGATTCCAAACCCGATGAACTTTATATGTATCGTTAACACCCGTATTTCTTAAGTTGTGACAATAACCCGGGAACCTCTAAACCACCAGGTTTTTCTAAACCAATGTGGAAAATGACAGTTCGTATTAGGGGAACATCATATATCCCTAGAAACTTGGCAAAACGAACCAAAACCGAAGAAGAAGAAACGAGCGAGTCGGAATAAGATAGTTGTATTCGTGTGGTGTAATATATGTAATATAGTGTGCTTATGCTTTATGATATATGTAAAAATTGCTTGTATTAATAAGTATTTTTTTTATGAATCTAACTCTTGTCTATTTTACAGTATAAAAGCACAAAAAGGATAGACAACCCAATATTTTAAGAGACCTACCCGGAGACATGATTGATGAAATCTTGTCTAGAGTCAGTCAGGATTCCTCGGCACAACTATTTAAGGCGAGATCAGTTTGTAAGACATTCGAAGAATGTTCCAAGAATGCCTTGATTTATAAAAGGCTTTCGTTCGAAAGATGGGGGATATCACATTGAGAAATCCATAAGTTACGATGTGTTTACTTTGACGCATATATTGCGGGGAACCCAAATGCTATTTTACGCAACGGGTTAAGAAATTATTTTGACTCAATATATCCGAATATAGGACTTCGTGATTTAGAAAAAGCGGCTAACATGCAACATAAAGAAGCATGTTATGCTTACGGGTTAGTAATGTTCGCTTCTCACCAAAGTGAGAACAAGAACATCGGGCTACAACTATTAAACAAAACGTTCCCACAAGTGACGGAGTCGGTAATTGGGGTAAGAAATGAGGTTATTAGGTTATTACGAGACTGTTGGTCATTACGTAACCTTCATCCTTTTGACGACGTTACAACACATTGTCTTACTATCGGTCACAGCGGTTATGTTCCACAAAACCAAGGATGGGAAGTGGTATTAGTAAAACCAGAATGCATGACTTGTTTCTGGACGTATGAATTACGTGTCTTTATTGCCTTTGCTGAACGCCTTATTTATTAACTAGAATTATCTTCGCAACTACTTTGTATCAAAGTTTTATGTGCTATATTTCATGCTATATGTAAAAAAAAGCGGTATTGTAAGTTTGCAAGTTATTGTATAAAGGTTTGAATATGATATTTTTTTTTTGTGATTAGTTTTTCATATAGAATTGTAGTAGTTGAAATGGTATGTTAGCTACTAAGTATGAACTTAACGGGTAGGTACTACCTGAATTAAAGAGTATAAAACGCTAATATGAAGAAAGAGCTTTTATAAATAAGTTCATATTACGCTACGAAATACTATTGACTACTCTTGATATTCTATATGATTAACTCGTTTCATTTGACTGTTTTGAAGGAAATGGCACCGACTACTCGACACACCTTGAATATGAGTGAAGAGGAATTTCGTGCCTTTCTTGCTTCAAATATAGCCGTAGTACAGGCTGCGCTACATACCAACAATAACCTTGGATCTAGCAGTACAGGAAATCGTGTATGATGCACCTACAAAGGATTCACTGCCTGCAAACCTTTGGAATTTGATGGAACCGAAGGACCGATCGGATTGAAACGGTGGACCGAGAAGGTTGAATCGGTGTTTGCCATAAGTAAGTGTACTGAAGAGGACAAAGTGAAGTACGCTACGCATACCTTCACAGGTTCTGCGTTAACATGGTGGAATACATATCTAGAGCAAGTGGGACAAGATGATGCTTACGCACTACCGTGGTCAGCATTCAGGCACTTGATGAACGAGAAGTACCGTCCCAGAACCGAGGTCAATAAGCTCAAGACAGAACTTAGAGGGTTACGAACCCAAGGATTTGATATTACCACGTATGAAAGACGATTCACAGAATTATGCCTATTGTGTCCGGGAGCGTTCGAAGATGAGGAAGAGAAGATCGACGCGTTTGTGAAAGGATTACCGGAAAGAATCCAAGAAGATATAAGTTCACACGAGCCCGCCTCCATACAACAGGCATGTAGAATGGCTCACAAACTAGTGAACCAGATTGAAGAAAGAATTAAAGAACAGACTGCTGAAGAGGCCAATGTGAAGCAAGTCAAAAGAAAGTGGGAGGAAAACGGTGATAAGAATCACCAATACAACAACAACAGCAATTACAATAATAATCGCAACAACTATCCCAACAATCGCAACATCAATCGCAACTACAACAAACGGCCCAACAACAACAACAACAACAACAACAATAACAACAACAACAGCAACTACAACAATCATCCCAACAACAATAATAACCGCAACAACAACAACAATCAGAAGCAGCTATGCCAAAGGTGTGAAAAGTATCACTCGGGGTTCTGCACCAAATTTTGCAACAAGTGTAAAAGAAATGGTCATAGCGCGACGAATTGTGAGGTCTACGGACCAGGGGTTAACAGAACGAAAGGAACAAATGGTGTCAGAACGAGTAATGGCGGAGCAAGTAGTGTCGGAGCAAGTTATGCCAATGTAGTTTGTTATAAATGTGGAAAACCGGGACACATTATTAGAAATTGCCCGAACCAGGAGAACACGAATGGACAAGGCCGCGGAAGAGTTTTCAATATTAATGCGGCAGAGGCACAGGAAGATCCGGAGCTTGTTACGGGTACGTTTCTTATTGACAATAAATCTGCTTACGTTTTATTTGATTCGGGTGCGGATAGAAGCTATATGAGTAGAGATTTTTGTGCTAAATTAAGTTGTCCATTGACGCCTTTGGATAGTAAATTTTTACTCGAATTAGCAAATGGTAAATTAATTTCAGCAGATAATATATGTCGGAATCGAGAAATTAAACTGGTTAGCGAAACATTTAACATTGACTTGAAACCAGTAGAGTTAGGGATTTTTGATGTGATAATCGGTATGGACTGGTTGAAAGAAGTGAAAGCAGAGTTCGTTTGTTACAAAAATGCAATTCGCATTATACGAGAAAAAGGAAAACCCTTAATGGTGTACGGAGAAAAGGGCAACACGAAGCTACATCTTATTAGTAATTTGAAGGCACAAAAACTAATAAGAAAAGGTTGTTATGCTATTCTAGCACACGTCGAGAAAGTACAAACTGAAGAAAAGAGCATCAATGATGTTCCCGTCGCAAAAGAATTTCCCGATGTATTTCCGAAAGAATTACCGAGATTACCTGATGTTATGCGAGGTATATATAAAATAGCTTATATTTTACAAGGAAATACTATTAAATATGATACAATTTTACACAAGATATTTATTTATTTATAGAATGGATATACTTAAACCTTGCTACAACTCTTATAGGCAATGTACCTAATCGTACAGTAGTGTAGTTTTTAGTAAGTCCGGTTCGTTTCACAGGGAATCTTTTTCACAAAGCTTAACGCTATATTAGTTTAAATTTATAAAAATACAAATATATATATAAGTAATATTATTATTATAAAGGGGGGTTTTTACCATTTAATGACCGGTTTGTCGATTTTAAAAACTTTAGTCGCAGTTAAAACCAAATGTAAAATATTAAAAATAAATAAAAGACTTAATTTAAAGCGTAAAGTAAATAACGATAATAAAATTGCGATAAATAAAAGTGCGATAATTAGAAGTGCAATTAAATATAAAATAAAGGAAATTAAATATGAAATAAAAGAAATATGCTTATTTAAACTTCCGTAATCATGATGTTTGACGTGTTGATTTTAGTTTTATGCCCATGGGTTAATTGTCCTTTGTCCTGGATTATTTAATATGTCCGTCTGGTTTTTGTCCATAACAGTCCATCAGTCATAAATATAAAGTGTGAGTGTCCTCGTCAAATTATCCTTATACCCGAAGTCAAATATTCTAACTAATTGGGGACTTAAACTGTAACAAGATTTTAATACTTTGTTTAATAATTACACCAGGATGTCGACTGAGTGTAACCCAAGGTTTTAATACTTTGTTATCAATTATGCCAAGTGTCCTTGTACATAATTTCACCCCTGTTTTAATAATTCTAGTGGCTATTAATCCATTCCCGTGTCCGGTTAAATGAACGATTATTCGTACATATAAATATCTCGCCCATCGTGTCCGATTGAGTGTATATGGTTATTTATAGGGACGTCCAATTGTAAATCTTTATATTAAAATTAACAAACTATCATTTAGTTAAACAAATATAAAGCCCATTAATAGCCCATAGTCTAATTTTCACAAGTGTCGTTCTTTTGTCCAAACCCCAATTATGGTACAAAGCCCAATTACCCAATTTTAGTAATTAGCCCAACATCATGATTACTTCGTTTTAAATAAGCATAATAATAACTTAGCTACGAGACATTAAATTAAAAAGGTTGAACATAACTTACAATGATTAAAAAATAGCGTAGCGTTACACGGACAGAATTTCGACTTACACCCTTACAACATTCGCTAACATACCCTTATTATTAGAATTTAAAATTAAAATTAAAATATAAATTATATATATATTTACGTATACATATATAGAGAGAGATTGAATTTTTTTGGATATTTTTGCGATCAAACTGCGTTTGCTTTTATAGGGATTTGAGTCCAGGTGTGCTCCGCGAGTCGCGGTCTTTTCCCTCTTTGAACTCCGCAAGTCGCGGAGTTCGATTTTACAGCTCACACCATTTTGGAGCCTTTCTTGCCGACGGATTATTATATAAATATAATATATATATAATTTATATAATTAATTATATATTATATTATATTTATATACATAGTTAACTTGTAATTTTTAGTCCGTTGCGTCGAGCGTTGAGAGTGACTCTGGTCCCGGTTTCGAATTTTCGAACGTCTTTGCGAATAATTTAATATCTTGTACTTTGCGTTTTGAATCTTGTACTCTTGTAATTTCGAGACGTTTCTTATCAATAATTGGAACCTCTTTGATTGTATTTTGTACTTTTGAGCTTTTTGGTCGTTTGCGTCTTCAATTCGTCGAATTTGTCTTTTGTCTTCACCTTTTATTATTTAAATGAATATCACTTTTAAATAGAACAATTGCAACTAAAAGCTTGTCTTTCTTGAGGAATAATGCTATGAAATATATGTTCGTTTTTAGCATTATCAAATATTCCCACACTTGAGCGTTGCTTGTCCTCAAGCAATATAGTCTTGAAATACTAGAATCACTTCTTTATTCTTCACACTTTGTACATCAGTGATTTCTATACGGCGGTATAAACAATGGTAGTAGCGATATGGTTTACAGTCCCACATGACTATAAAATTTAGATCCATTAAGGAAATTTGATCTTTATGAAAACATTTGATCTTTTGAAAATTAAATCTAGTTTTTTACCCTAGATAAGTTTTCTGGAATAACCCTTCACCGGTGTTTGCAAAATATTTTTATGGGTTGTGTGGATTTCAGATTTGAAAATTTTAGCTCAACACTTGTGGTTTTGTGTTACCCACTGATAATGCTAAAAACGAACATATATTTCATAGCATTATTTCCCAAGAAAGACAAGCTTTTAGTTGCAATTGTTCTATTTACAAGTGATATTCGTTTAAATATTAAAAGGTGAAGACAAAAGACAGATTCGACGAATTGAAGACGCAAACGACCAAAAAGCTCAAAAGTATAAAATACAATCAAAGAGGTTCCAATTATTGATAAGAAACGTCTCGAAATTACAAGAGTACAAGATTCAAAACGCAAAGTACAAGATATTAAATTGTACGCAAGGACGTTCGAAAATCCGGAACCGGGACCAGAGTCAACTCTCAACGCTTGACGCAACGGACTAAAAATTTCAAGTTAACTATGTATATAAATATAATATAATATATAATTAATTATATAAATTATATATATATATATATATATATATATATATATATATATATATATATATATATATATATATATATATATATATATATATATATATATTATATTTATATAATAAACCGTCGGTAAACAAAGAGCCAAAATGGAGTGAGCTGTAATTACAAACTCCGCGACTCGCGGAGTTTGAAGAGCAAAAAGGGCGCGAGTCGCGGAGACCCCCTGAACTCAATTCCCTATAAAAGCAAACGCAGTTTGATCGCAAAATATCCATAATTCAATCTCTCTCTATATATGTATACGTAAATATATTTATATTTATATTTTAATTTTAATTTTAATTATAATTCTAATAATAAGGGTATGTTAGCGAATGTTGTAAGGGTGTAAGTCGAAATTCTGTCCGTGTAACGCTACGCTATTTTTAATCATTGTAAGTTATGTTCAACCTTTTTAATTTAATGTCTCGTAGCTAAGTTATTATTATGCTTATTTAATCCGATGTAATCATGATGTTGAGCTAATTACTAAAATTGGGTAATTGGGCCTTGTACCATAATTGGGGTTTGGATAAAAGAACGACACTTGTGGAAATTAGACTATGGGCTATTAATGGGTTTTATATTAACTAAACAATACCTTGTTAATTTAATATACAAACTTATAATTCGACGTATTTATATATAACCACATACGCTTGACTGGGTACGGTGGGCGGGATATCTATAAATACCAATAATTATTCATTTTACCGGACACGGAACTGGATTAATAGTTAATAGACTTGTTGAAACAGGGGTGAATTACATTCAAGGGTAATTGGTGTAATTGTTAACAAAGTAGTAAAACCTTGGTTTACACGCAGTCGATAACTTGGTGTATTCATTAAACAAAGTATTAAAACCTTGTTACAATTCGAATCCCCAATTAGTTGGAATATTTGACTTCGGGAATAAGAATAATTTGACGAAGGCTTTCGCTCTTTATATTTATGACTGATGGACTATTATGGACAAATCCGTATGGACATATTAAATAATCTAGGACAAAGGACAATTAACCAATGGGCATAAAACTAAAATCAACACGTCAAACATCATGATTACGGAAGTTTAAATAAGCATAATTCTTTTATTTCATATTTAATTTAATTTCCTTTATTTTATATTTAATTGCACTTCTAATTATCGCATTTTTATTTATTGTTATTGTATTTAATTGCATTTTTAATTATCGTACTTTTTAATTATCGCAAGTTTATTTTATCGCACTTTTATTATTCGCAATTTCATTATCGTTATTTACTTTACGCTTTAAATTAAAGTCCTTTTATTATTTTACGTTTGGTTTTAACTGCGACTAAAGTTTTAAAATCGACAAACCGGTCATTAAACGGTAAAAACCCCCCTTTATAATAATAATATTACTTATATATATATATATATTTATATTTTTATAAAAGTAAACTAATATAGCGTTAAGCTTTGTTTAAAAAGATTCCCTGTGGAACGAACTGAACTTACTAAAAAGTACACTACTGTACGATTAGGTACACTGCCTATAAGTGTTGTAGCAAGGTTTAAGTATATCCATTCAATAAATAAATAAATATCTTGTGTAAAATTGTATCGTATTTAATAGTATTTCCTTGTAAAATTTAATAGTATTTTATATACACCTCGCATAACATCAAGTATTTTTGGCGCCGCTGCCGGGGAACTCTTAAACGCCGAAAGCGCAACGCTAAATATTTAAAAAAAAAGATTTTTATTTTTAGTTTACTTTTATTAAAATTCACTTTTGTAAAAATACGTTTTTAATTATTCGAAAACATAAAAAGAAAACAAAAATATAAATATTTTTAAGAATTTATTAAATATTTAAGTTTTGTAAAGTTTCTTTATTTGTATTTTATAAAATTATAAGTTTTATTTAAATATTTTGTGTTTATTTAGAACATAAAAAAAACCGAAAAAAAGTTAATATATATATAAATCTATTTTTAAGATATTTTTAAAATTATAAAGTAGTTCTATTTTTATTTTAGTTTTTAAATATAAGTTTTTATTATATAAATATTTTAGATTTTAAAACAGAAAACAGAAAAAAATATAAAATAAAATAAAAAAAACGCGTCGAATTTTAAACTGTACCTGAGTTGAAAATTGGAACCCCGCAACTCGCGGAGTTTGCAGCCTCGAATACCGTGACTCGCGGAGACACTCTGACACACGTGACAGAACCTTAATTTCGTATTAATTACGGATTTTATTATTATTATTATTAATAAACCCTAATTAGTTTAATTATTATTATAATTAGTTTAAGTTTTTAAATTAAATTGTATTTTAAATTTTAATTATTTTTAAATAAATTAATAGTTTTATAAAATAAATAATATAAAAATAATATTTTTATAAAAATTGTAATTTTTACAACTTTTAGTATATTTTTATATTTTGTCCCTTTTTAATTGTTTTAGCGTAATTTTTTGTATTTTTCGCTCGTATTTAGTTTTAATACATAGTTTTTGCCATAGTTATTTTTAGTTCTAGATTTTTAGGCTTTGCCGTAAAATCCCTTAAGTACTTTTTCTTTAGACTAAGATTTAGGTGCTTTAGAATTTTGCGACGCCTTTTTAAGTTTTAGTTTCTTTTTAAGTTATTGCCATTTGGGATATAGTTTTTCTTGTAAGCTTTAATATTTTTAGACACCTTTTACCTATGTATCAATTATCATTCCAATTAGTAATCTCAATTTGCGATTATAATTTTAAGTTAGTAATAGTAATAAGGTTGGGTTAGTCTAGTGTTTTTAAGTTCTATAAGTCACTCTTTTTCTTTCTTATTTTTATTTTTCGATCTTTTTCCGACACGCTCTTTTTCTTTCTTATTTCTCGTCATTCTAGTTTTAGGACATAGATTTTTTATTCTACTTCTTATCTAAATTTCTTAAAATTATGAAAATTTATTTTAAGTGGTTAAATTGATAGACATCAAAATTTTCTGGTTCGTAGTAATAGTTGAATTTGTACGTGGACCGGGTTATTGGAGCCAAACAGTCCTCAATTATATTGAGACCAAACGAATCCTGCCCATCTGCTGCATCTTTTGGCTATTCGAAACGTGGGCAAAATCAGAAAAGTCTATTGATTGGATAACTTATATAATTTTTCTTTCCTTTTAAAAACTAATAGGATATTCAGTGAATGCACCGAGCAAGACGTTCACCACCTTTTGTACGTTCACCACCTGTAACTAGATCGAGATATTTAGCAAATATTACCGCCGTTGATTTTTCTTTAGAATCGCCATCCAGTCGACCAAGTACTCCAGTTCAAATTTCCGATAATCCATTTTTTGAACCCGACCTCACAATTGAGAATCCGGAGAGTATTCAGGGACGATTCATAGATCCTGAACCATTAAATTTTCCTCCGGAACCACCAATCATTCAAACAGAGATTGTTGAGGAACGAACCATTAAATCAGAATCCTCTAGTGATTCCGATTCAACAAATTCAATTATGGAGAATCTGGAACCTTTAAGTATGGAAGACCGAATGAGAGCTAAACGCACTGGCCAAGGTCACGCAATTACTCATCCAGACATTAATGCGCCAGATTATGAAATCAAAGGACAAATTCTACACATGGTGACTAATCAATGCCAATTTAGTGGTGCGCCGAAGGAAGATCCAAATGAACATCTACGTACCTTTAATAGGATCTGCACACTATTTAAAATCCGAGAAGTGGAGGATGAACAGATATATCTCATGTTATTTCCCTGGACTTTAAAGGGAGAAGCCAAAGATTGGTTGGAATCGTTACCTGAAGGGGCGATTGATACATGGGACGTTTTAGTTGAAAAATTTCTTAAACAATTCTTTCCTGCATCTAAAGCCGTAAGACTTCAAGGAGAAATTGTTACGTTTACATAGAAACCGAATGAAACTCTATATGAGGCGTGGACAAGATTTGAAAAGTTATTAAGAGTATGTCCGCAACATGGTTTAGACACCTGTCAAATAGTACAAATATTCTACCAAGGATGCGACATCACTACAAGGAAAGACATAGATATAGCAGCTGGTGGTTCTATTATGAAGAAAACAGAAACTGATGCTTATAAAATTATTGATAACACTGCTTCCCACTCACATGAGTGGCACCAAGAAAAAGATATCGTTAGATCATCTAAAGCAGCTAGAGCCGATTCTAGCCATGACTTAGATTCCATTTCCGCAAAGATAGATGCTGTCGAGAGACGAATGGAAAAGATGACTAAAGATATTCACTCAATACGAATTAGTTGTGAGCAGTGTGGAGGACCACATTTGACAAAAGATTGTCTCAGTATTGAATTAACAATGGAACAAAGAGAGAATATTTCATACATAAACCAAAGGCCTGGAAATAATTATCAGAATAATTATCAACCGCCAAGACCTATTTACAATAAAAACCAGAATTATAATAGAAATATTCCATACAACAACCAACAAGGTCCTAGCAATCAACAAGTATCCAATAATACTTACAATCAGCAAAGACCTAATTTTCAAAACAAACCACCACAACAAACCGATGATAAAAAGCCGAATTTAGAAGATATGATGACGAAGCTAGTTGAAACTCAAACGCAGTTTTTCACATCTCAAAAACAGACCAATGAACAAAATGCTCAAGTATTTAGAAATCAACAAGCTTCTATTCAAAACCTGGAACAAGAAGTAAGTAACCTAGCAAGGTTAATAGGTGAAAGAAAACCGGGAAGTCTACCTAGTGATACAAATGCTAACCCCCGGAATGAAACAGCTAAAGCCATTACCACAAGAAGTGGTACAACACTTAAACCACCTGAAATACCTGTAACTTCTGATGAAGCTATTCCTACTCCACAAGAACCACAACCTGATCAAGATAAGGAAAAAGAAATGGTAGTTGAAAAGGTTAATGAAGATAACACAGTTAAGGCTAAACCTTATGTTAAACCATACCAACCACCACTTCCTTACCCGAGTAAAATGAAGAAAGAGAAACTTGAAGCCGAGCAATCCAAATTCTTGGATATGTTTAAACAGATAAATGTAAATCTTCCTTTCATTGATGTGATTTCAGGAATGCCTAGATATGCTAAATTCTTGAAAGATCTAATCTCAAATAGAAAGAAAATGGAAGAACTCTCGGCTGTTACCATGAATGCTAATTGTTCAGCAGTGCTGTTGAATAAGATACCAGAAAAATTATCTGATCCAGGAAGTTTCACAATTCCATGTTTTCTGGGTAGTCTTAGTTCAATAGAAGCATTGGCAGACTTAGGTGCTAGTATAAATTTAATGCTGTATTCACTATACGCTAAACTAGACCTTGGAGAATTGAAACCAACTAGAATAAGTAAACAACTAGCCAATCGATCAATAAAATATCCTAGAGGGATAATGGAGAACATGCTAGTTAAAGTTGGTACTTTAGTATTTCCAGTAGATTTTGTTGTTCTGGACATGGAAGAAGATTCTCAAGTTCCTCTCATATTAGGAAGACCATTCTTAAACACGGCTAAAGCAATGATAGACGTGTTCGGTAAGAAATTGACCCTAAGTATAGAGGATGAGAGTGTTACCTTTTCAGTTGATAGAGCAATGCAACAACCACAATCTGCTAAAAACGGACATATATTTCATATCATTATTCCCTAAGAAAGACAAGCTTTTAGTTGCAATTGTTCTATTTACAAGTGATATTCGTTTAAATATTAAAAGGTGAAGACAAAAGACAGATTCGACGAATTGAAGACGCAAACGACCAAAAAGCTCAAAAGTACAAAATACAATCAAAGAGGTTCCAATTATTGATAAGACACGTCTCGAAATTACAAGAGTACAAGATTCAAAACGCAAAGTACAAGTTATTAAATTGTACGCAAGGACGTTCGAAAATCCGGAACCGGGACCAGAGTCAACTCTCAACGCTCAACGCAACGGACTAAAAATTTCAAGTTAACTATGTATATAAATATAATATAATATATAATTAATTATATAAATTATATATATATTATATTTATATAATAAACCGTCGGTAAACAAAGAGCCAAAATGGAGTGAGCTGTAATTACAAACTCCGCGACTCGCGGAGTTTGAAGAGCAAAATGGGCGCGAGTCGCGGAGACCCCCTGAACTCAATTCCCTATAAAAGCAAACGCAGTTTGATCGTAAAATATCCATAATTCAATCTCTCTCTATATATGTATACGTAAATATATTTATATTTATATTTTAATTTTAATTTTAATTATAATTCTAATAATAAGGGTATGTTAGCGAATGTTGTAAGGGTGTAAGTCGAAATTCTGTCCGTGTAACGCTACGCTATTTTTAATCATTGTAAGTTATGTTCAACCTTTTTAATTTAATGTCTCGTAGCTAAGTTATTATTATGCTTATTTAATCCGAAGTAATCATGATGTTGGGCTAATTACTAAAATTGGGTAATTGGGCCTTGTACCATAATTGGGGTTTGGATAAAAGAGCGACACTTGTGGAAATTAGACTATGGGCTATTAATGGGTTTTATATTAACTAAACAATACCTTGTTAATTTAATATACAAACTTATAATTCGACGTATTTATATATAACCACATACGCTTGACTGGGTACGGTGGGCGGGATATCTATAAATACCAATAATTATTCATTTTACCGGACACGGAACTGGATTAATAGTTAATAGACTTGTTGAAACAGGGGTGAATTACATTCAAGGGTAATTGGTGTAATTGTTAACAAAGTAGTAAAACCTTGGTTTACACGCAGTCGATAACTTGGTGTATTCATTAAACAAAGTATTAAAACCTTGTTATAATTCGAATCCCCAATTAGTTGGAATATTTGACTTCGGGAATAAGAATAATTTGACGAAGGCTTTCGCTCTTTATATTTATGACTGATGGACTATTATGGACAAATCCGTATGGACATATTAAATAATCCAGGACAAAGGACAATTAACCCATGGGCATAAAACTAAAATCAACACGTCAAACATCATGATTACGGAAGTTTAAATAAGCATAATTCTTTTATTTCATATTTAATTTCCTTTATTTTATATTTAATTGCACTTCTAATTATCGCATTTTTATTTATTGTTATTGTATTTAATTGCATTTTTAATTATCGCACTTTTATTATTCGTAATTTCATTATCGTTATTTACTTTACGCTTTAAATTAAAGTCCTTTTATTATTTTACATTTGGTTTTAACTGCGACAAACCGGTCATTAAACGGTAAAAACCCCCTTTATAATAATAATATTACTTATATATATATTTGTATTTTTATAAAAGTAAACTAATATAGCGTTAAGCTTTGTTTAAAAAGATTCCCTGTGGAACGAACCGGACTTACTAAAAACTACACTACTGTACGATTAGGTACACTGCCTATAAGTGTTGTAGAGAGGTTTAAGTATATCTATTCAATAAATAAATAAATATCTTGTGTAAAATTGTATCGTATTTAATAGTATTTCCTTGTAAAATTTAATAGTATTTTATATACACCTCGCATAACATCAAGTATTTTTGGCGCCGCTGCCGGGGAACTCTTAAACACCGAAAGCGCAACGCTAAATATTTAAAAAAAAAGATTTTTATTTTTAGTTTACTTTTATTAAAATTCACTTTTGTAAAAATACGTTTTTAATTATTCGAAAACATAAAAAGAAAACAAAAATATAAATATTTTTAAGAATTTATTAAATATTTAAGTTTTGTAAAGTTTCTTTATTTGTATTTTATAAAAATATAAGTTTTATTTAAATATTTTGTGTTTATTTAGAACATAAAAAAAAACCGAAAAAAAATTTAATATATATATAAATCTATTTTTAAGATATTTTTAAAATTATAAAGTAGTTCTATTTTTATTTTAGTTTTTAAATATAAGTTTTTATTATATAAATATTTTAGATTTTAAAACAGAAAACAGAAAAAAATACAAAATAAAATAAATAAAAAAACGCGTCGAATTTTAAACTGTACCTGAGTTGAAAATTGGAACCCCGCGACTCGCGGAGTTTGCAGCCTCGAATACCGTGACTCACGGAGACACTCTGACACACGTGACAGAACCCTAATTTCGCATTAATTACGGATTTTATTATTATTATTATTAATAAACCCTAATTAGTTTAATTATTATTATAATTAGTTTAAGTTTTTAAATTAAATTGTATTTTAAATTTTAATTAGTTTTAAATAAATTAATAGTTTTATAAAATAAATAATATAAAAATAATATTTTTATAAAAATTGTAATTTTTACAACTTTTAGTATATTTTTATATTTTGTCCCTTTTTAATTGTTTTAGCGTAATTTTTTGTATTTTTCGCTCGTATTTAGTTTTAATACATAGTTTTTGCCATAGTTATTTTTAGTTCTAGATTTTTAGGCTTTGCCGTAAAATCCATTAAGTACTTTTTCTTTAGACTAAGATTTAGGTGATTTAGAATTTTGCGACGCCTTTTTAAGTTTTAGTTTCTTTTTAAGTTATTGCCATTTGGGATATAGTTTTTCTTGTAAGCTTTAATATTTTTAGACACCTTTTACCTATGTATCAATTATCATTCCAATTAGTAATCTCAATTTGCGATTATAATTTTAAGTTAGTAATAGTAATAAGGTTGGGTTAGTCTAGTGTTTTTAAGTTCTATAAGTCACTCTTTTTCTTTCTTATTTTTATTTTTCGATCTTTTTCCGACACGCTCTTTTTCTTTCTTATTTCTCGTCATTCTAGTTTTAGGACATAGATTTTTTATTCTACTTCTTATATAAATTTCTTAAAATTATGAAAATTTATTTTAAGTGGTTAAATTGATAGACATCAAAATTTTCTGGTTCGTAGTAATAGTGGGATTTGTACGTGGACCGGGTTATTGGAGCCAAACAGTCCTCAATTATATTGAGACCAAACGAATCCTGCCCCTCTGCTGCATCTTTTGGCTATTCGAAATGTGGGCAAAATCAGAAAAGTCTATTGATTGGATAACTTATATAATTTTTCTTTCCTTTTAAAAACAAATAGGATATTCAGTGAATGCACCGAGCAAGACGTTCACCACCTTTTGTACGTTCACCACCTGTAACTAGATCAAGACATTTAGCAAATATTACCGCCGTTGATTTTTCTTTAGAATCGTCATCCAGTCGACCAAGTACTCCAGTTCAAATTTCCGATAATCCATTTTTTGAACCCGACCTCACAATTGAGAATCCGGAGAATATTCAGGGACGATTCATAGATCCTGAACCATTAAATTTTCCTCCGGAACCACCAATCATTCAAACAGAGATTGTTGAGGAACGAACCATTAAATCAGAATCCTCTAGTGATTCTGATTCAACAAATTCAATTATGGAGAATCTGGAACCTTTAAGTATGGAAGACCGAATGAGAGCTAAACGCACTGGCCAAGGTCACGCAATTACTCATCCAGACTTTAATGCGCCAGATTATGAAATCAAAGGACAAATTCTACACATGGTGACTAATCAATGCCAATTTAGTGGTGCGCCGAAGGAAGATCCAAATGAACATCTACGTACCTTTAATAGGATCTGCACACTATTTAAAATCCGAGAAGTGGAGGATGAACATATATATCTCATGTTATTTCCCTGGACTTTAAAGGGAGAAGCCAAAGATTGGTTGGAATTGTTACCTGAAGGGGCGATTGATACATGGGACGTTTTAGTTGAAAAATTTCTTAAACAATTCTTTCCTGCATCTAAAGCCGTAAGACTTCAAGGAGAAATTGTTATGTTTACATAGAAACCGAATGAAACTCTATATGAGGCGTGGACAAGATTTGGAAAGTTATTAAGAGGATGTCCGCAACATGGTTTAGACACCTGTCAAATAGTACAAATATTCTACCAAGGATGCGACATCACTACAAGGAAAGACATAGATATAGCAGCTGGTGGTTCTACTATGAAGAAAACAGAAACTGATGCTTACAAAATTATTGATAACACTGCTTCCCACTCACATGAGTGGCACCAAGAAAAAGATATCGTTAGATCATCTAAAGCAGCTAGAGCCGATTCTAGCCATGACTTAGATTCCATTTCCGTAAAGATAGATGCTGTCGAGAGACGAATGGAAAAGATGACTAAAGATATTCACTCAATACGAATTAGTTGTGAGCAGTGTGGAGGACCACATTTGACAAAAGATTGTCTCAGTATTGAATTAACAATGGAACAAAGAGAGAATATTTCATACATAAACCAAAGGCCTGGAAATAATTATCAGAATAATTATCAACCGCCAAGACCTATTTACAATCAAAACCAGAATTATAATAGAAATATTCCATACAACAACCAACAAGGTCCTAGGAATCAACAAGTATCCAATAATACTTACAATCAGCAAAGACCTAATTTTCAAAACAAACCACCACAACAAACCGATGATAAAAAGCCGAATTTAGAAGATATGATGACGAAGCTAGTTGAAACTCAAACGCAGTTTTTCACATCTCAAAAACAGACCAATGAACAAAATGCTCAAGCATTTAGAAATCAACAAGTTTCTATTCAAAACCTGGAACAAGAAGTAAGTAACCTAGCAAGGTTAATAGGTGAAAGAAAACCGGGAAGTCTACCTAGTGATAAAAATGCTAACCCCCGGAATGAAACAGCTAAAGCCATTACCACAAGAAGTGGTACAACACTTAAACCACCTGAAATACCTGTAACTTCTGATGAAGCTATTCCTACTCCACAAGAACAACAACCTGATCAAGATAAGGAAAAAGAACCGGTAGTTGAAAAGGTTAATGAAGATAACACAGTTAAGGCTAAACCTTATGTTAAACCATACCAACCACCACTTCCTTACCCGAGTAAAATGAAGAAAGAGAAACTTGAAGCCGAGCAATCCAAATTCTTGGATATGTTTAAACAGATAAATGTAAATCTTCCTTTCATTGATGTGATTTCAGGAATGCCTAGATATGCTAAATTCTTGAAAGATCTAATCTCAAATAGAAAGAAAATGGAAGAACTCTCGGCTGTTACCATGAATGCTAATTGTTCAGCAGTGCTGTTGAATAAGATACCAGAAAAATTATCTGATCCAGGAAGTTTCACAATTCCATGTTTTCTGGGTAGTCTTAGTTCAATAGAAGCATTGGCAGACTTAGGTGCTAGTATAAATTTAATGCCGTATTCACTATACGCTAAACTAGACCTTGGAGAATTGAAACCAACTAGAATAAGTATACAACTAGCCGATCGATCAATAAAATATCCTAGAGGGATAATGGAGAACATGCTAGTTAAAGTTGGTACTTTAGTATTTCCAGTAGATTTTGTTGTTCTGGACATGGAAGAAGATTCTCAAGTTCCTCTCATATTAGAAAGACCATTCTTAAACACGGCTAAAGCAATGATAGACGTGTTCGGTAAGAAATTGACCCTAAGTATAGAGGACGAGAGTGTTACCTTTCAGTTGATAGAGCAATGCAACAACCACAATCTGCAGATGATACACGTTATTATATTCAAACTATAGATGCACATGCAGAATTATTAGAAGAATTTCTAGAATTACAAGGAACAGGAGAATGTTCTTTAGGAGAAGGAACTGAACCAATTGATGAAGTTGAAATGTTAGCTACACTTATAGCTAATGGATATGAACCAACAACAGAAGAAATTCAAATGCTAAAAGAAGAAGACAGATATCGATATAAATCATCGATAGAAGAACCACCGAAATTAGAGTTAAAGCCACTTCCAAACTATTTGGAATACGCTTATTTACATGGTGAATCTGAATTACCTGTAATAATATCGTCTTCTCTTACTGAAAATGAGAAATCACAACTCATTTCTGTGTTGAAAGCTCATAAACCAGCCATTGCATGGAAGATTCATGATATTAAAGGAATAAGTCCTTCGTATTCCACACATAAAATCCTTAGGGAAGAAGGTCATAAAATGTATGTGCAACGCCAACGAAGACTAAATCCTAATATGCAAGATGTAGTTAAAAAAGAAATTATTAAACTGCTAGACACAGGTCTAATTTATCCAATTTCTGATAGTCCATGGGTAAGCCCAGTTCAATGCGTGCCTAAGAAGGGTGGCATGACTGTCATTACAAATGAGAAAAATGAGCTTATTCCTACTAGGACTGTAACAGGATGGCGTGTATGTATTGATTATAGAAAATTAAATGACGCCACCAGAAAAGATCACTTTCCCTTACCTTTCATTGATCAAATGTTGGAAAGATTAGCCGAAAATAGTTACTATTGTTTTCTAGATGGATTTTCCGGATATTTTCAAATTCCAATAGCACCCGAAGACCAAGAGAAAACCACATTCACATGCCCTTATGGTACTTTTGCTTACAAACGCATGCCATTTGGACTTTGCAACGCCCCTGCAACCTTTCAAAGGTGCATGATGGCAATTTTTCACGACATGATAGAAGAATGCATGGAAGTTTTCATGGATGACTTTTTAGTCTTCGGTGATCCATTTGAATCATGTCTAGCTAATCTTGAACGAATGCTTATTAGATGCGAACAATCAAATCTAGTACTTAATTGGGAGAAATGCCATTTCATGGTTAAAGAAGGCATCGTTCTTGGTCATAAAATTTCGAAAGAAGGAATTGAAGTGGATAGAGCTAAAGTAGATGTAATTGCTAAACTTCCACATCCCACCAATGTTAGAGGAGTTAGGAGTTTTCTAGGGCATGCCGGTTACGTTTCATAAAAGACTTTTCTAAAATTGCCACTCCTATGAATAAACTCCTAGAAAAGGATGCTCCATTCATCTTTTCAGATGAATGTATCAAATCTTTTAATATTCTTAAAGAGAAACTCACTAATGCGCCGATCATGATAACACCAAATTGGAATCTACCGTTTGAATTAATGTGCGATGCAAGTGATTTTGCAATGGGAGCCGTTTTAGGACAAAGGATTGAAAAACGATTTCAACCTATATATTATGCTAGTAAGACGTTACAAGGAGCACAAACAAATTACACAACTACTGAAAAAGAACTCCTTGCTATTGTCTTTGCTTTTGACAAATTTCGTTCATATCTCGTTCTAGCTAAAACGGTGGTCTATACCGACCATTCTGCTCTTAGATACCTATTTTCGAAACAAGATGCTAAACCAAGATTAATCCGTTGGATCTTACTCTTACAAGAGTTCGATATTGAAATTCGAGATAAAAGAGGAGCAGAAAATCTCGCCGCTGATCATCTTTCTCGTCTTGAAAATCCTGAGTTAGAAGTTCTAAATGAATCGGCCATACAAGACAACTTTCCTGATGAATATCTATTGAAGATAGATTATAATGAAATACCATGGTTTGCAGACTATGCAAACTACTTAGTTTGTGGATTCCTTGAAAAAGGATTATCGTACCAAAAACAAAAGAAATTCTTCAGTGATATAAAACACTATTTCTGGGAAGATCCACATCTGTTTAAAAGTTGTCCCGATGGAATAATACGCTGATGTGTATTTGGAGATGAAGCTAGTAAAATTTTAAACCATTGTCACACAGGACCAACAGGAGGGCATTATGGGCCTCAACTAACAGCAAGAAAAGTTTACGATGCTGGATTCTATTGGCCTACAATTTACAAAGACACACACCTTCTTTGCAAATCCTGTGATGCATGTCAAAGGGCCGGAAAAATAAGTCAACGTGATGAAATGACACAAAATGTCATCTAAGTATGTGAAGTATTTGACATATGGGGTATTGACTTTATGGGTCCATTTCCAAAATCTCATAATAATCTCTATATTCTCGTAGCCATTGATTATGTATCTAAATGGGCAGAAGCACAAGCTCTCCCAACTAACGATGCACGAGTTGTAGTCAACTTTTTAAAACGTCTTTTTGCAAGGTTTGGAACACCGAAAGCTTTAATAAGTGATCGGGGAACTCATTTCTGTAATAATCAACATGAGAAAGTTCTTAAAAGATATGGAGTAACTCATAAAATCTCCACCGCATATCATCCACAAACAAGTGGACAAGTTGAAAATACCAACCGAGCTTTAAAATGTATTCTAGAGAAAACCGTAGGATCAAATCCGAAGGAATGGTCCATTAAATTGGAGGATGCACTCTGGGCTTTTAGAACAGCCTACAAAACTCCAATTGGAACCACACCTTTTAGACTTGTTTACGGAAAAGCATGTCATCTTCCAGTAGAAATTGAACACAAAGCATTTTGGGCTTTGAAGACATGTAATCTTGATTTACATGAAGTTGGACGTGTACGATTAAGTAAACTAAACGAATTAGAAGAATTAAGACATGAAGCATACGAAAATTCGTTAATCTATAAAGAAAGAACGAAGAAATGGCATGATAAAAGAATCAAAAGTTCAAAAGAATTTAAAGAAGGAGACAGAGTTCTTCTTTTCAATTCACGATTCAAGCTATTTTCTGGAAAATTGAAATCAAGATGGTCTGGACCATTCATAGTCAAAAGAGTTTTCCCATACGGAACGATAGAATTAATAAATTAAAATGGAATTGAATTTAAAGTTAATGGTCACAGAGTTAAACATTACATACATGGTCCGATGGAAGTTGACAATGAAGTTAATCACAATTTCGATACCACAGCTAACTAAGTGTGGGGAGAATCAAGTCTTTAAAGGATAATATGTATTTCTGTTAGAGTTAGATTGTCTGTTTTCGTGTAGTTCTCGAAAATGGAACCCGAATGGTCTTTCCCTAGCAGACCCTAAAGAACTAGTCTTCTCCCCCCATTCTGAATTTTTATTTTTTTTAGGTTTTTACGAAATGAAGACTGCCTGTGAACTAAACCATGGTCTAATGCTACACGCTTTGATCACTAAACGTAATAATGACACACTACCGAGTGAAATAGTATCAGTAATCAGAGAAAGATTGGACGGAGTAAGAAAAGAATCCAGATGCGAAGATAATAAGTTACAATTTGGTAAAGGAAAATCAAAATCCGCAGCGAAAAGAAGAGTACGACACCTTTAAAGATGTCACAAATGCGGAAAATGGTCACATGGAGGTAAATGTTCAAATAATCAAACCTATTCAAACACCGAATTTGTTACTTTATGCAGAGACGGACCGTTCATATGTTTAGAAGAAAAAACACTGAATGCTCGAGGTTACGCCTATGTAGCCATGGAAAACCAATTAAACCGACTATCTTATGAATGGGATAGATCATATAACTAAGAATACTATCTCACAGGTAGGTCTGTACAGTTTTTTTTTGTTTTTATTTTTATTTTTAACCTTTTGATAATAAACGCTAATTTGTTCGCTATAAAGTATTAAATTGGAATTGAATAAAATTAGGTTTGGCGACCGAAATTATTGATATCATTCAAAAATTTATTACATCACTGCGAAATTTAACGTTTATTCTTAAGGTATAAATATCTTTAATCAATCAACCCAAAATATTTCAAAAATTCGTCATGAGTTAAATTAGGTCTTGGAACCGAAATTACTTTACCGAAAAGAGGGGCGCATATTTTTGATAATATTTGATTGATTAAAGTGGGATAAAAAGCCAAAAAGATTTTTAATTTTATTTTTACCATGTTTTTAAAAGTAATATATAAATCTTAAATTAATATTGTAAACTTTGTAAAATCAATATATTTAAAATTATAAATATTTGAAAAATATAATATAAGTTTGGTGTGAATTTATAATATGAAATTTTAAATTTTAAGTTTGGTGTGAATTTTTAATTTTTAAAATATGAATTTTATTTTTATGCATTTTAAATTGTAAGTTTGGTGTGAATTTTTATTATTAATTTTGAATTTTATGTATTTTTAATTTAAGTTGATGTGAATTTAAAAACAAAAATTTACTTTATGTCGCTAAGTTAAAAATATGATTTTTAAAATTCGTCGTAAGTTGAAGACTAGGTCATTGAACCGAAATTGCTTTACCCAAGGGAGGGACAAGAACTTTTATTATCATTATTTTTAATCTTATTGAATTAAAGCATGCCAAAAACATTAAAAAAACCCAAAAATCTTAGCTTTTAAAACAATCGCTACAAAAAGACAAATTTTAAAATTTTGTCGAAGGACGGACTAGGACATCGATCCGAAACGACCTCGTCCTAAAACAAAGGAAACGAAAATTTTAAATTTATTTTATACATGTTTTATAAGTTAAGGCTTAAAAAAAAAAAATACAAACCCCGCGACTCGCGGAGTTTGTAAGCATCAAACACCGCGACTCGCGGAGTTCCAAAAATACCGAAAAAAAATAAAAGGGGCAGAACTGATCAGTCCCCAACCCACACACACGAAAAATACTGCGAAAATAACCCAAAAAAACCCGAAAAACACACACCAAATTCGCAATTTTTGACCGTTAATCATCAAATCTTTTACTAAAATCATGTTGAGAAGGATGCTATCAAGGAATTACTCAAGAAAAATGGTAAATTTCTACACCTAAACACCATTTAATCCGAAAATTAGTGTTCTTGAGCAATTTTATACCCAATTCGATTTTGATGCTTTTTAGTGTAATTATGCTTAAATTGTTTATGTATTATGCTTGTATAACCTAGATTGATGCTATTTAACATGATTAGAAGCCTTAAACTTCAAATTTTGAGTAATTTAGGGTTTGTGTTCTTGAGCAAATTTGGGGCTTTTTGATATAAACAGGTTATGGCCGATTTTTGTCATGAATTGTTGCTAAATTAAGTAGTGTAACATGTTTAGGTAGTTAAATGATCCAAACTTTGAGCCTAAACATGATTTTGAGAATTAAAGTGGACTTTTTCAAGTCTAAAATTCATGAACTTGATTTTTGAGAGATAATGTCATTTGAAACTTGTTTAATTGCTAGTAATGATTATTTTGACATGTCATTTGAGTTGAATGCTTATGAACTTGGAGAACATTTTCGTATATGCTTATTTGAAAAAGTGTAGATTTGATGAAAATATGAAAATGAGCTTAAGTTTGATATAAATTGATCATGTCATTGTAATTATTTTGATTGATGATTTTGCTGACACTAATGCATATTTGGATGCACAAAAATTGTGTTTGATGTGTTTTGCAGACTGAAAGGGGTGAATCTTCATCCCAAGCTCGCAATGCTCCTACTGAGAATAAGGAACAACAGGAGGTGGATAACTACTACAAACAAGATATACCTAATCCAGTCATGACATTTTCTGATATGCACTTGGAAGATTTGCACCCGAACCTGAGATTTGACAGACTTTGGATAGATTATCCAAAATACCAAAGGGGTTTGCATACTCTTCATTCTAAAGCTGTTGAGGTACCTAGGGTCATAGAATGGGGACCATTAGAAGCTGTAGAATTGGCCGGGCCAATTAGGGAATTACTTGCACAGAGGTATGGTAATTCTACTTTTAACGATTGGGTACGGTTATTCAACATGCGTAGACCTGTATATAAAGTATGGTGTGAAGAATTGTTGTGTAGTATAGAATTAAATGATCGGGTAGCTAGTTTAACCGATCGATCTTTTATTAGATTTTTGTTAGGAGGTTCAATGCGCCACATGTCTTTACTAGACATGGCTCAGGCTTTACGTATATATACGCCTGAGGAGCTCGCATCTGCCGATTGTAGAGGGTTGATACTAAATGGTAGAAATATAGACGAAAATTTTGATACACATGGTGTATGGAGTCAAATGACTAGCCATCACCGATTTAAAGGGGGAAATTACTCTTATTTGGATATATATAGAGCAGAATTAAGAGTAATTCATAGGTTTTTAGCCAATTCGATTACACAACGAGGTAAGAACAAGGAAAAGGTAAATGAACAGGATTTGTTTTACCACATGTGTATTCGAGACCCACAAAGCGCTGTAAGTATACCTTATTGTGTGGGTTATTATTTATCAGCTATGGTTAGGGGGATGAGACCGCATAGCATAATAGGAGGTGGTATATTTATTACTTTGATTGCTGAATATCTCGGTGTGGATATAAGTCGGGGGGGATTATTAGTCGAAGAACCAGAACCCCGCGATACAATAGGTTTAAATTTATACCATGGTGCGAAAGTTTTGAAGAGGCGAAATAACGCTGCAGCACGATATAATGGTAGACATCCACATGTTGAGAGAAACCAATAGCAAGGTAATATAGGAGGGGGAAATGAAATGGCAGAAATGCAAAGGTTTATAGCTTCACAAGAGTATGAAAATGCTAGACATAGAGCATTTGAAGATTGGCAAGTTCATCAAAACCAAATCATAGCTTATTGCCAAAATATAGGTAGAAACTATATTCCTACTCCATCGCCCATATTCCCTCCCTGGTCTATAGAGATTCAACCACCGTATCCTACGTATAACCCAGCCGAAGCATTTTATAGCACCTATGGTTATGCATGAAACCCCTACTGGTATCAGTATCATCCCTAGTCTACTTAGTTTTATTTATTTTATAATTTGTAATGTTGATACGTTTAATACTTATTTAATATTATAATAGTTTTTATAATTTTCTAACTTTTATTCTTAGATTTTAATAATTTTTGAATGTGGGGTAATATACCAAACTTCAAAAATATGTATATATGTATGCAGTTTATCTTATGTACACAACAGGGTAAAACAACGCATTTTCAAAGACTGGCATTAAGTTCAGCAAAAGCAACTAATTTTGACGACAAGATGCAAAATATATGTGAAATAACAACAAGACGGAATGAACAAATGATATGCACCATTTATCATTCAGCAAGCAAACACAAATATGTTTGAAAACTTTGGTAAAATTTAATCATTTTCACACAAATCACCCTCAATAATTTAAATTGTTACTGATTTCTTGCAAATGAGGGCATTGCAAGATCTTAAGTGTGGGAAGGGGTTAAATTCTTTCGGATTTTAAAATTTTTATCTTAAACACTGGGTTACCATTAAAAATACTAGTAAAGCAGTAGTTGTATTAGAATCTAGTGCTCTCTGATAATAAAGAACAGCCCTAGTCTTATATACTGACTACCCAATTCTAGTAAAATTTTTCAAAATTTTCAATTAAATGAACTCAAAATCATGTTTATACATATTTATGAACGATAAAACTAGGTTTTAACACCGAAATTATTGTTACCTCGGAAAGGACATAAATTGAGAAACAAACTAAAATGTTAAAATTCATTTAAAATGGAATAGAGGACAATAAAAAGGAAAATAAAAGCCAAGTGTGGAAAAATTTACCAAGTTATCTTAAACATATGTCACATATATCGGTAACAAATAACTGAAAATACTTTTGCTTTGGACTAAACTAAACTGTTTTACCCGATGAAAGAAAAGAATAGATGGATCTACATGATGAATCAATTCCATCATTAAAAGGAAGTAAAGTCTTCTGAAAAAGAAACGCGCTTCTTGATTTAGGTCAGGAAGTTGTCGTCCAGACCAGCTGTAGGTTGACGAAAAACCTAGAAAAGTCATCACTAAAATCAGCCGGAAATCCACGGACCTCAGTATTAAACAGGGTCGCCAAGTGGTCAGATTTATCCTAACCATGAGAAGGATTTATCTCGTATAATGGGGGGCACCATGCAAATTAGCTGGATAAGACTAATGAATCAGATCCCCAGAAAGGATAATCTCCTTAAAAGATCAAAAATCAGCTTTTAAGCCTGATATTACTCAATCCTTGAGATTGACCTTAAAGATTGAGAATTACAAACTCATGGAATTCAATGATATCTAAACTCGAGCCTGAACGAGAAAATATTTTGATCAAAATTACAAACCGATTTATTTTCTAAAAACCCATTTTCAATGCGTTCATTACCATTGAACGTAAAATCCTAGGAATTCACCTGGAATTCATTAGATCACCTGAACCAAATCGGGTGTCAACCGTAAGAACGGTGGTTGCATAGCATGGTCAAAGACAGGACCTTGTGCCAGACCGAAAAATTATAAGGGTGAGCTTTACTATTGCTCCTACCAAGGATAGTAATTGCGTTCGACACGTTATAGACTATAATTAAAAGCATGTCAGGGGACATTGCCTTAACAGTTGCTTGTTCAACGCTTTCCTTTACAACCGGACGGTAGTTTACCGAAAGGTAATATACGGGACAAGTAAACTGGACGTGTTGCTTTCCTAATACAAGGTTAGCAAGTGGTTGACACAAAACCGCAAGTTTTGAGCTAAAATTTTCAAATCTGAAACCCACCAAACCCACAAAAATAATTTGCAAACACTGGTAAAGGGTTATTCCGGAAAACTTATCTAGGGTAAAAACTAGATTTAATTTTCAAAAGATCAAATGTTTTCATAAAGATCCAATTTCCTTAATGGATCTAAATTTTTATAGTCATGTGGGACTGTAAACCATATCGTTACTACCATTGTTTATACCGCCGTATAGAAGTCACTGATGTACAAAGTGTGAAGAATAAAGAAGTGATTCTAGTATTTCAAGACGATATTGCTTGAGGACAAGCAACGCTCAAGTGTGGGAATATTTGATAATGCTAAAAACGAACATATATTTCATAGCATTATTCCCCAAGAAAGACAAGCTTTTAGTTGCAATTGTTCTATTTACAAAAGATATTCGTTTAAATATTAAAAGGTGAAGACAAAAGACAGATTCGACGAATTGAAGACACAAACGACCAAAAAGCTCAAAAGTACAAAATACAATCAAAGAGGTTCCAATTATTGATAAGAAACGTCTCGAAATTACAAGAGTACAAGATTCAAAACGCAAAGTACAAGATATTAAATTGTACGCAAGGACGTTCGAAAATCCGGAACCGGGACCAGAGTCAACTCTCAACGCTCAACGCAACGGACTAAAAATTTCAAGTTAACTATGTATATAAATATAATATAATATATAATTAATTATATAAATTATATATATATATTATATTTATATAATAAACCGTCGGTAAACAAAGAGCCAAAATGGAGTGAGTTGTAATTACAAACTCCGCGACTCGCGGAGTTTGAAGAGCAAAATGGGCGCGAGTCGTGGAGACCCCCTGAACTCAATTCCCTATAAAAGCAAACGCAGTTTGATCGTAAAATATCCATAATTCAATCTCTCTCTATATATGTATACGTAAATATATTTATATTTATATTTTAATTTTAATTTTAATTATAATTCTAATAATAAGGGTATGTTAGCGAATGTTGTAAGGGTGTAAGTCGAAATTCTGTCCGTGTAACGCTACGCAATTTTTAATCATTGTAAGTTATGTTCAACCTTTTTAATTTAATGTCTCGTAGCTAAGTTATTATTATGCTTATTTAATCCGAAGTAATCATGATGTTGGGCTAATTACTAAAGTTTTAAAATCGACAAACCGGTCATTAAACGGTAAAAACCCCCTTTATAATAATAATATTACTTATATATATATTTGTATTTTTATAAAAGTAAACTAATATAGCGTTAAGCTTTGTTTAAAAAGATTCCCTGTGGAACGAACCGGACTTACTAAAAACTACACTACTGTACGATTAGGTACACTGCCTATAAATGTTGTAGCAAGGTTTAAGTATATCTATTGAATAAATAAATAAATATCTTGTGTAAAATTGTATCGTATTTAATAGTATTTCCTTGTAAAATTTAATAGTATTTTATATACACCTCGCATAACATCAAGTATTTTTGGCGCCGCTGCCGGGGAACTCTTAAACGCCGAAAGCGCAACGCTAAATATTTAAAAAAAAAAGATTTTTATTTTTAGTTTACTTTTATTAAAATTCACTTTTGTAAAAATACGTTTTTAATTATTCGAAAACATAAAAAGAAAACAAAAATATAAATATTTTTAAGAATTTATTAAATATTTAAGTTTTGTAAAGTTTCTTTATTTGTATTTTATAAAAATATAAGTTTTATTTAAATATTTTGTGTTTATTTAGAACATAAAAAAAAACCAAAAAAAAATTTAATATATATATATATAAATCTATTTTTAAGATATTTTTAAAATTATAAAGTAGTTCTATTTTTATTTTAGTTTTTAAATATAAGTTTTTATTATATAAATATTTTAGATTTTAAAACAGAAAACAGAAAAAAATATAAAATAAAATATAAAAAAAACGCGTCGAATTTTAAACTATACCTGAGTTGAAAATTGGAACCCCGCGACTCGCGGAGTTTGCAGCCTCGAATACCGCGACTCGCGGAGACACTCTGACACACGTGACAGAACCCTATTTTCGCATTAATTACGGATTTTATTATTATTAGTATTATTAATAAACCCTAATTAGTTTAATTATTATTATAATTAGTTTAAGTTTTTAAATTAAATTGTTTTTTAAATTTTAATTAGTTTTAAATAAATTAATAGTTTTATAAAATAAATAATAGAAAAATAATATTTTTATAAAAATGGTAATTTTTACAACTTTTAGTATATTTTTATATTTTGTCCCTTTTTAATTGTTTTAGCGTAATTTTTTGTATTTTTCGCTCGTATTTAGTTTTAATACATAGTTTTTGCCATAGTTATTTTTAGTTCTAGATTTTTAGGCTTTGCCGTAAAATTCCTTAAGTACTTTTTCTTTAGACTAAGATTTAGGTGCTTTAGAATTTTGCGACGCCTTTTTAAGTTTTAGTTTCTTTTTAAGTTATTGCCATTTGGGATATAGTTTTTCTTGTAAGCTTTAATATTTTTAGACACATTTTACCTATGTATCAATTATCATTCCAATTAGTAATCTCAATTTGCGATTATAATTTTAAGTTAGTAATAGTAATAAGGTTGGGTTAGCCTAGTGTTTTTAAGTTCTATAAGTCACTCTTTTTCTTTCTTATTTTTATTTTTCGATCTTTTTCCGACACGCTCTTTTTCTTTCTTATTTCTCGTCATTCTAGTTTTAGGACATAGATTTTTTATTCTACTTCTTATCTAAATTTCTTAAAATTATGAAAATTTATTTTAAGTGGTTAAATTGATAGACATCAAAATTTTCTGGTTCGTAGTAATAGTTGTATTTGTACGTGGACCGGGTTATTGGAGCCAAACAGTCCTCAATTATATTGAGACCAAACGAATCCTGCCCCTCTCCTGCATCTTTTGGCTATTCGAAATGTGGGCAAAATCAGAAAAGTCTATTGATTGGATAACTTATATAATTTTTCTTTCCTTTTAAAAACTAATAGGATACTCAGTGAATGCACCGAGCAAGACGTTCACCACCTTTTGTACGTTCACCACCTGTAACTAGATCAAGACATTTAGCAAATATTACCTCCGTTGATTTTTCTTTAGAATCGTCATCCAGTCGACCAAGTACTCCAGTTCAAATTTCCGATAATCCATTTTTTGAACCCGACCTCACAATTGAGAATCCGGAGAATATTCAGGGATGATTCATAGATCCTGAACCATTAAATTTTCCTCCGAAACCACCAATCATTCAAACAGAGATTGTTGAGGAACGAACCATTAAATCAGAATCCTCTAGTGATTCTGATTCAACAAATTAAATTATGGAGAATCTGGAACCTTTAAGTATGGAAGACCGAATGAGAGCTAAACGCACTAGCCAAGGTCACGCAATTACTCATCCAGACATTAATGCGCCAGATTATGAAATCAAAGGACAAATTCTATACATGGTGACTAATCAATGCCAATTTAGTGGTGCGCCGAAGGAAGATCCAAATGAACATCTACGTACCTTTAATAGGATCTGCACTGTGACAACCCGGAAATTTTCAATCAAATTTAAACTTTATCTTTATATTATTCCGACACGATAAGCAAAGTTTGTTAAGTTAAATCTCAAGAATTTTAAATTGTGTTCATACATTCATTATAACCTCGACCAAATTCAGACGATTCACGAACCGTTATATATAAATAAATATGTATATATATGTATATATATATATTATAACTTGAGAATATTAATAAAGTATTAAACGTATAATACTTTACATGACCGTATTTGTTTCAATATGTTTATCGATGGAATTAGAAGATAATATCAAATTGTTGATTTATCAGATACATTATGATATGATTACGGGTCTATGTTATGAGGTCCACTGTGATTTAAGAAATCTATTCTTTTTGACAACATTCGGAAAATGGTAAAGTGATTTATAAGTAAGAACGTGAAGTGTAAATAACTTAGATGTTGGATATCGACAAGTTAAGTAACTCGACATTTTTCATTAAGATGATTTCATACGTTTATTTAACCTTTGAACTTTATCCCATGCTTCACCAACAAACTGTAATTTAAAAACTTGAAGCCTATTATGAATATATATGATTCTACTTTTTTAAAACATTTTATGATATAACGATTTCCATTATTTTAACCTTTAAACAAAATGATTCTTAAAAATATATTTGGTTTTGGAAAACAAAATTATTATATTTATTTGATTTAGTTTCAAACGTACAAAAACGTTTTCAGTTTAAAAAGAACTTTATTATTAAAACGTATATAACTTTTATAAATATCTAGAACCACTTTTGACAACTCATTACTTAACCAGTATGATAAAGATAACGATATTTATATTTTATTTTATTAAATATATATAACGATTTAAATTAATATTATATATATTTATGCGCGTATTATACGTACATAGTTTTATACTTTTACTATACTTAAACTTTACATTTACTTTATTTTTACTTTACTTTAACTTTAATAATTCACTTTAATAATTCATACTTTAATAATTCACTTTAATAATTCATACTTTAATAATTCACTTTAATAATTAATACTTTAATAATTCACTTTAATAATTCATACTTTAATAATTCACTTTAATAATTCATACTTTAATAATTCACTTTAATAATTCAAAAATCTATTATAAATAGAATTCAATAGGTTTCATTATTTCATAGAAACTTGAAAATATTTTTCTCTAAACTCTCTCAATCGATTTACATATATATATTTACTCCGTATTATTTCAAGATATTATTAGTATACATAAAATATTACGTCAGAGTGCTGTCCGAGTGATTTCGAAATTGTTTTTTGAGTGGGATTGGATTAAGGAAATTATGGGTTATAGCTATGGAGGTGATTGGTATGGTTCATGGGTATGCTCGTGAGGTCAATATAGTGTTTATCATCTCCGTTGCGTCTACGTACCTTTCCTGCAATATTGAATCTCAATATTGATACGTGAGTACTCATAATTTAACTTTTACATACTAATAGTGTATCCCTGACTAGTGCTCGAGTATATAGGATTATGCATGTTTGTACTTTTGATATTGCCTTTAGTTAGGTTATGTTGAATCCTGAATTAGTTATATATGCGACTGAGATAAGGTATAAGATATGCATGTCGTTGGAAAGCTAGCGAAAAATTAAGAACTTTTCATTTAGATATCGAATGATTTCGATGAACGGATTTGAAGTTATAGTTCATCGAATTTTTGTATTATTATTAAAAATGATTATTATTATCGTCGTTATTATCGTCGTTCTAGTTTTTTCTTATTATTATTATTATTATCTTTATTAATAAAAGGATTTATCATTAAAAATTGTTATTTTTTTTTATTATTACTATCGTTATTATCATTAAAGTTATAATTAGTATTATTATTATTATCCAATTATTATTATTATTATTATTATTATTATTATTATTATTATTATTATTATTATTATTATTATTATTATTATTATTATTATTATTATTATTATTGGTATTATTATTATTATTATCATTATTAATATATATATCATTATTTAAAAATGGTTATTGTTATTGTTATTATTATTATTACTATATTATCATTAAGATAATTATTAGTATTATTGTTAATAATGTTATAGTAACTATCATTATTAATATTAGGGTAATTAAAACAAATATTTGTAACACCTAATTATTTTGATTACTATTATTATCATTATTACGAACACGATATAAAAGATGATTAAAAGCTATTAAACGAAACGATTAGGAAATAATGGGTAAGAGTATCATGATGAAATTAAAATATTATAAGATATTGATTTAAATAAAATTATCGTTCTTATTATTTTTATCATTACTATTATTATTAAAATTATCGTTAGTATTAAAACTATCATTTTAAAAAAAAATTATCATTTTAATAGAAATGTCATTGTTACTATAAAATATCATTATTATTATTATTTTAAATAGAATTATTTTTTAAAGATAATATTAAAAATTATCGTAAATATTAAAGTTATCATAATTAGAATTATCGGTTTATCATAATGTCATCTTAGTAATTATAAATATTGATATTTTTATAATAATAATTATTATTACAAAATAATACAACTTTTACTTACTATCATTATAGATATTATTTTATCAAATAAATATTTGATACAAATATATTTTACTACGTGTAATAACTTACTTTAATAATACGTATCATATTATCTTTATAATATTAAATGAACCCTATAAATTTTATTACTTAATATATATAAAAGTATATTTTATTATATAAATATAATATAAAATTTTATTTATTAATAAATAAATTATATTATTTACTCTAATAAATCTTTTAAAAATATTTAAAAATATAAAATGACGATATTTAAACTATATATTAATCATGTATAAATTTTTGGAAATTATTTTGAGTCAAATTTACTTTTGTTGACTTTTGCATATTAGTCTCGAGCATTAGGATTGTGGTACACTATGACTTGACCTAATTTGTTAGACAAATATTGACCAACACATAAATATATATAATTAATTTAGGTTCGTGAATCCGAGGCCAACCTTGCACTTGTTCAATGACGTTATATGTATTTTTACTACGAAATACAGTATGGTGAGTTTCATTTGCCTTTTTACCCTTTATATTTTTGGGCTGAGAATACATGCGCAATTTTTATAAATGTTTTTCGAAATAGACACAAGTAATCGAAACTTCATTATATGGTTGAATTATCGAAATCGAATATGCCCCTTTTTATTAAGTCTGGTAATCTAAGAATTAGGGAACAGACACCCTAATTGACGCAAATCCTAAAGATAGATCTATTGGGCCTAACAAACCCCATCCAAAGTACCGGATGCTTTAGTACTTCGAAATTATATCATGTCCGAAGGAGGATCCCGGAATGATAGGGGATATTCTTATATGTATCTAGTTAATGTCGGTTACCAGGTGTTCACCATATGAATTATTATTTTTTGTCTCTATGCATGGAACGTATATTTATGAGAACTGGAAATGAAATTCTTGTGGTCTATTAAAATGATGGAAATAAATGATTATGATAAACTAATGAACTCACCAACCTTTTGGTTGACACTTTAAAGCATGTTTATTCTCAGGTGTTAAAGAAATCTTCCGCTGTGCATTTGCTCATTTTAAAGATATTACTTGGAGTCTTTCATAGCATATTTCGAAGAACGTTGCATTCGAGTCATTGAGTTCATCAAAGATTATTATTAAATCAATTTATAGTTGGATAGTGGATATTATGAAATGGTATGCATGCCTGTCAATTTTTGATGTAAAGAAAGATTGTCTTTTAAAAACAAATGCAATGTTTGTAAAATATATCATATATAGGTCAAATACCTCGCAATGTAATCAACTATTGTGAATCGTTTATAATGTATATGAACGGGTCCTTTCAGTTGGTATCAGAGCGGTGGTCTTAGCGAACCAGGTCTGCATTAGTGTGTCAAACTGATAAGTCGTTAGGATGCATTAGTGAGTCTGGACTTCGACCGTGTCTGCATGTCAAAAGTTTTGCTTATCATTTCTAGTCGGAAATCATCTGCTTATCATCTATAGGAAATTACCTGCTTATCATTATTAGTCTAGACACATCTTGCTACATTAATTGCATGAGTAGTGTATAGACAAACTTCATATCTTAGCGTATCTGCTAAATCATATCTTATCGTATCTGTTACTTTAAACTTTACCTGACATACCCCGCAAATTCCTCCGAAATCTATGAAATCTTTTGATCTCTATATATAGATATCCTATGTAAATAGAATAACACCCGATAGCAGAAAAATTATTTTTATATCGAAAATCCTTTATCCAATCGTACGAAATGGAATTTGTCATCAGTTCAAGTCACTCGGATTCCGAAATGGAATCTCACTCAAGCTCCGAAAGCAGTGTGACCGGAATGGATCAGCCAATCAGTCATCACCTATTTTGGATGAATTGGGGATGGGTTCGTAGCCTCCTCAATCATTGGAAACAAGAAGAAGGCGATCCTTTCCATCCACCACATTGCCCTCTTGGCGAAGAACCTGAAGCACTTACCGGCGAACCTGTTCGAGACACCATTTTCTCTCTCATTTCCAGGGTATCTAGTCACGATTATATACTACATCAAATTCTAGATTTTATTTATCCGCTCGTTCCGACCGACAATCATCCTGGAATAATAGAAGAAGTCAACGAACTTCGCGCTCGGGTAGTGGCTTCGGAGAATATGGTGCAGAGATTACAAACACCAGCAGCAGCACCATCAGCATAACCAGTACCACCATCATCAACGCCAACAGTACCATTACCACCTCCAACCACAACCGCGTTGTAAACCTCAACTTCACAATCTGTCCCACGAGCATCAACGTCATACGCACCATAGATACTAAGGAGTACCAACAACAATAACTGACGAAGTATTAATTCATAACTTCATTGGAGAAACATTCCGCGGCGATTATATAATCTCTAAAGTCTTAGAGATTATCTAATCTAGCCCTAACCATAAATCAGTTAAGCGAACCAAAATGATAGAAAGAAGAGTAGAAACCCTGACAAAAATGGTGTGTGATTAACAAGTTAAACTTGTTTTACCAACAGCATCAACAGTACTGTCAACGTCACCAGCATCGTCAGTACAGTCAACATCAGAATCAACAACACCTATAACATCACAAACTCCGTCAGTTCAAGAATCACTGTGGACATCATTACGAATCAATAACGTGTATATTGTATCAACAAGTTATGAAGAATTAACTCATTCCCTCTGAAGAAATTATATATATATTTTATATATATATATTTTTTGAAATAAAAAACAAATCTTTCCGTGCTAAGCTATTGTGTGTGAATCTTAACTACTCAGTTAATTCATATTACAAATACGCAATAATGTACGTCCCTCACCCGCGACTTAACCATCGTTAACTACAATCTCTGTCTCAATTCAACAAATTCCAATTCCTAATAAATCAAGTATATATTTGATTTTACACTTCATCATTGATGTAACCGAAACTTTTCAGATAACATCATTCATACTTTGCGAAGTTCACAAGAATTTAACGAAAACCAACATCACTTCTCAACAAATAACGAAGTATTGATTCATAATTTCAATATTATTGAAGAAATACTTATGTAACCTCTAAACCTTCAAGGAATTATTCAATTCTAGTTCCAACCGTAAATCGAATGAGTTTAATTTAGTATTAACTCATTAAAATCTATGTTACATCTGAGGAGAATATATACATATATATTTTCATAAAGACTGTAATAAAATTCTTATGTACAAAATATTAATTGTGAAAATTTTTTTAACGGGTAGGTAATACCCAAGAGATATATATAAATTCACAATTAATATGTTACATTCTTCGAATCAGATTAAGCAAATTATCAATTATACTTCCTACTTTCACAATAATATACATTCTTCCATAGAAATCAAAACAACCATACTCATTCAAACCCAATTACGTATTCTGATTTTAAAATCTCAGAATTCAATTCGAGATATAACCGGTACCATTACTTTTAGATTCCTACATCTTTCAAAGTTATACTTTGACTTCAAAAGTGTGTTAGAACATCAAATGTATACAAACGATTACAATCTATGTTCAAACCCTTCGAAAATCTCTGAAGACACTTCAAATAATGAGCAATCGAGATGATGATCCAACCACATATTACCCACAGTTATGTACTTAAAAAGCTCTCGAAACCAAAGTCATAATTCAACACATATCTGTGTCAGATCTTTTGGCATTTATTAGCAAAAATAACCTTGCAATTCCTTTGCAAAGTAGCAAATTATATCACAGCTCCAGCAAGACAACTTCAATTTTTTCATTCGGAGTAGCCTTATCATAATTTTGATATATGTGATTACACTTTTGTTACCGGAGAACCTTTCATATTCCACCACATTAGCAATAAACTTACCAACAACTTCACTGATCTTAGCCATTCCGAAGAATCTTTATATTTATCGAAACCTCATCATTTACTCATCTGCCTCTTGTAACGAGAATTGTCATACGAATCATTGGGAGTTAGCAATCAGTATTTTGAAATCTCACAGCATGTTGACACCAATAGTTATACATAACGTCTATTTCCAAGGCTTACATACTTCGAATGTGAAGTTTCTGAAAAACACTCTGAACCGCGAACTAGTTTTCGAAATGCTGATGAAGCAACAAAAACTGTAAACGACCTTAGCAGTAAAAAGTTTGATGATAAAGATTAGTGTATTAACAAAGCTCAGAAATAGAGAAGTTTTGGAACTGGAAAACGGATTGAGCAAAGTATGAAGGAGGCTGTGGACAAATCACAAAGACTGAACCTGCCTTCAAAGAATCCAAATGATTCAGTGTCTGCTGAAGTCATTAACGAATACCTTGCTCCTGACACTAAACCCTTACAGACAATATTCTTCATCATCCTCTGATTTTAGAAATTCTAAGATATCATCGTATCTTTCATTATAAATATCCTCCATATTTCTGAAGATATTTCCATAACTATTCTTATCTGGAATCATTTATCTCTTTGCGCTATCTGTATTACATCAAAAAGGAAACTGTTTAGTTCCTATACTCTGTAAAACTTTGAGTTTAAAATATGAATGTTTTTGAAGTAGTGTTGGAAACTGAAGCATGAGTTAGTATAATATAATGACACTTGATCAACGTGATTATATTACAGTAATTCATGCTGAGTTTCTAAATGGAACGTGATGATTCACAGATCATAACATCATCATGTGCCATGTTATACGACTCTTGTATTCTATTTAACCTCTAAAATATCAAGAAAATATTTCTTGATGATTCGGCCTTTTCCAAGGTATTCTAGTAATTTGACAAGTCAAGATCGTGCCATCACAATTTCCTTCCTAGAACATTAACAATGTTCATTCTGAAAATCATATTTGTGAATTCTGGACCATTACAAGCGGTGCTTAATCGCAAGAAGAAGAAACGAAAGGACAAAACTCCGAAATAGAAATTGGGGTATAAATTGCAGCAAATAAAAGAGAGCATTAACTGTGGATGACAATGATTATAGAAGATAGAAACAGAGACTTTGAAATATAAGGGAAGATATAAAGCCCAACGACAAACCAAAAATTATAAACCATATATATCGATGCATATAGCAATATAAAGACACGGGAGAACTAGAAACACTATAAACCCAAGAGTATAGTAGAAGTAAATAGATTCTTCCGGCGGTAGATGAAAAAGAAGAATGACCGATATGAAAGTTATAAGTATATCGAGAATCAGAACTGGATGGAGCATATTGATGAATACTTTAAAATATGAGTTGAGGAAGAAAGAATAGAAGGTGATGAAACATGACTAGGAACTTAGAAATCAACAGATTTAACTCACACAATGACGGAATAAGTGAATCAAACCCTCTAGTAAATAGGTTAAGCTTTTTGTGATTAATTTAGTCATACCACAACTAAATCAAGTGTGATTAGATCAACACCTAGAGCTATTATTCACCACCTGGGTGATTTGGGTTGAGAGAGAATCGGAGGAGCTCACCAGATCGGAGTGTGTGTAACAAATGAGAGGCTTAACCTAAAAATGAAGAACATAAGACTTTATATACCTCTGCTGTTGACTCACCCGTACGATTCATCCATCACACATACGAGTTAGCTTCATCAGCCGTACGGGTGATCACTCACTCGTGTCTTCTCATTTAGATTGTAATTGTGACTTAGCTCAGCATCAACCGTGCGTATGAGCCTGTCAGCCGTACGAGTGAGGCTTCACTCGGACGTCTGACTAAGTCTAACATAGTCAAACATCCACATCTCGTTCCTGCAGTTGCTGTAACCACATATAAACACAAATAGGATAATAACGAACGATCATGGTGGCCTGTAAACTGTTGTACCTGCAATGGACGTGGGTAGATGTCTAGGGACTTGCATAAAATGCATCAACAGAAGGTGTGAGTTGTAAGAAAAGGAAGGAGGTGAATTTATAAGAAAATCTCCGACAGAACAATTAAAATGGACGATCGAATTTAAAGCGGATCCTAATTCCTTTTGTTACCGGAGAATCAAATCTTATTACAAAGATTTTCTTCAAATCCCTTGAAATCTGGAAATCAATCATATCTACGTCAAATGATAAGATGAATCTACACTTACTCATTTCACTCTTCTATGTTAGCTTCATTCGTACTCTTCATATAAATGGATTGTTTATCCAAATTATTCGCTGATGATAAAACTCTAATTTTCAGCCTGTATGCATCATGAAAACATACTTATTATCATTCACGACCTTTCCACTCAAATTTCGAGACGAAATTTCTTTAACGGGTAGGTACTGTGACAACCCGGAAATTTTCAATCAAATTTAAACTTTATCTTTATATTATTCCGACACGATAAGCAAAGTTTGTTAAGTTAAATCTCAAGAATTTTAAATTGTGTTCATACATTCATTATAACCTCGACCAAATTCAGACGATTCACGAACCGTTATATATAAATAAATATGTATATATATGTATATATATATATATTATAACTTGAGAATATTAATAAAGTATTAAACGTATAATACTTTACATGATCGTATTTGTTTCAATATGTTTATCGATGGAATTAGAAGATAATATCAAATTGTTGATTTATCAGATACATTATGATATGATTACGGGTCTATGTTATGAGGTCCACTGTGATTTAAGAAATCTATTCTTTTTGACAACATTCGGAAAATGGTAAAGTGATTTATAAGTAAGAACGTGAAGTGTAAATAACTTAGATGTTGGATATCGACAAGTTAAGTAACTCGACATTTTTCATTAAGATGATTTCATACGTTTATTTAACCTTTGAACTTTATCCCATGCTTCACCAACAAACTGTAATTTAAAAACTTGAAACCTATTATGAATATATATGATTCTACTTTTTTAAAACATTTTATGATATAACGATTTCCATTATTTTAACCTTTAAACAAAATGATTCTTAAAAATATATTTGGTTTTGGAAAACAAAATTATTATATTTATTTGATTTAGTTTCAAACGTACAAAAACGTTTTCAGTTTAAAAAGAACTTTATTATTAAAACGTATATAACTTTTATAAATATCTAGAACCACTTTTGACAACTCATTACTTAACCAGTATGATAAAGATAACGATATTTATATTTTATTTTATTAAATATATATAACGATTTAAATTAATATTATATATATTTATACGCGTATTATACGTACATAGTTTATACTTTTACTATACTTAAACTTTACATTTACTTTATTTTTACTTTACTTTAACTTTAATAATTCACTTTAATAATTCATACTTTAATAATTCACTTTAATAATTCATACTTTAATAATTCACTTTAATAATTAATACTTTAATAATTCACTTTAATAATTCATACTTTAATAATTCACTTTAATAATTCATACTTTAATAATTCACTTTAATAATTCAAAAATCTATTATAAATAGAATTCAATAGGTTTCATTATTTCATAGAAACTTGAAAATATTTTTCTCTAAACTCTCTCAATCGATTTACATATATATATTTACTCCGTATTATTTCAAGATATTATTAGTATACATAAAATATTACGTTAGAGTGCTGTCCGAGTGATTTCGAAATTGTTTTTCGAGTGGGATTGGATTAAGGAAATTATGGGTTATAGCTATGGAGGTGATTGGTATGGTTCATGGGTATGCTCGTGAGGTCAATATAGTGTTTATCATCTCCGTTGCGTCTACGTACCTTTCCTGCAATATTGAATCTCAATATTGATACGTGAGTACTCATAATTTAACTTTTACATACTAATAGTGTATCCCTGACTAGTGCTCGAGTATATAGGATTATGCATGTTTGTACTTTTGATATTGCCTTTAGTTAGGTTATGTTGAATCCTGAATTAGTTATATATGCGACTGAGATAAGGTATAAGATATGCATGTCGTTGGAAAGCTAGCGAAAAATTAAGAACTTTTCATTTAGATATCGAATGATTTCGATGAACGGATTTGAAGTTATAGTTCATCGAATTTTTGTATTATTATTAAAAATGATTATTATTATCGTCGTTATTATCGTCGTTCTAGTTTTTTCTTATTATTATTATTATTATTATTATTATTATCTTTATTAATAAAAGGATTTATCATTAAAAATTGTTATTTTTTTTATTATTACTATCGTTATTATCGTTAAAGTTATAATTAGTATTATTATTATTATCCAATTATTATTATTATTATTATTATTATTATTATTATTATTATTATTATTATTATTATTATTATTGGTATTATTATTATTATTATTATTATCATTATTAATATATATATCATTATTTAAAAATGGTTATTGTTATTGTTATTATTATTATTACTATATTATCATTAAGATAATTATTAGTATTATTGTTAATAATGTTATAGTAACTATCATTATTAATATTAGGGTAATTAAAACAAATATTTGTAACACCTAATTATTTTGATTACTATTATTATCATTATTACGAACACGATATAAAAGACGATTAAAAGCTATTAAACGAAACGATTAGGAAATAATGGGTAAGAGTATCATGATGAAATTAAAATATTATAAGATATTGATTTAGATAAAATTATAGTTCTTATTATTTTTATCATTACTATTATTATTAAAATTATCGTTAGTATTAAAACTATCATTTTAAAAAAAATTATCATTTTAATAGAAATGTCATTGTTACTATAAAATATCATTATTATTATTATTTTAAATAGAATTATTTTTTAAAGATAATATTAAAAATTATCGTAAATATTAAAGTTATCATAATTAGAATTATCGTTTTATCATAATGTCATCTTAGTAATTATAAATATTGATATTTTTATAATAATAATTATTATTACAAAATAATACAACTTTTACTTACTACCATTATAGATATTATTTTATCAAATAAATATTTGATACAAATATATTTTACTACGTGTAATAACTTACTTTAATAATACGTATCATATTATCTTTATAATATTAAATGAACCCTATAAATTTTATTACTTAATATATATAAAAGTATATTTTATTATATAAATATAATATAAAATTTTATTTATTAATAAATAAATTATATTATTTACTCTAATAAATCTTTTAAAAATATTTAAAAATATAAAATGACGATATTTAAACTATATATTAATCATGTATAAATTTTTGGAAATTATTTTGAGTCAAATTTACTTTTGTTGACTTTTGCATATTAGTCTCGAGCATTAGGATTGTGGTACACTATGACTTGACCTAATTTGTTAGACAAATATTGACCAACACATAAATATATATAATTAATTTAGGTTCGTGAATCCGAGGCCAACCTTGCACTTGTTCAATGACGTTATATGTATTTTTACTACGAAATACAGTATGGTGAGTTTCATTTGCCTTTTTACCCTTTATATTTTTGGGCTGAGAATACATGCGCAATTTTTATAAATGTTTTTCGAAATAGACACAAGTAATCAAAACTTCATTATATGGTTGAATTATCGAAATCGAATATGCCCCTTTTTATTAAGTCTGGTAATCTAAGAATTAGGGAACAGACGCCCTAATTGACGCGAATCCTAAAGATAGATCTATTGGGCCTAATAAACCCCATCCAAAGTACCGGATGCTTTAGTACTTCGAAATTATATCATGTCCGAAGGAGGATCCCGGAATGATAGGGGATATTCTTATATGTATCTAGTTAATGTCGGTTACCAGGTGTTCACCATATGAATGATTATTTTTTGTCTCTATGCATGGGACGTATATTTATGAGAACTGGAAATGAAATTCTTGTGGTCTATTAAAATGATGGAAATAAATGATTATGATAAACTAATGAACTCACCAACCTTTTGGTTGACACTTTAAAGCATGTTTATTCTCAGGTGTTAAAGAAATCTTCCGCTATGCATTTGCTCATTTTAAAGATATTACTTGGAGTCTTTCATAGCATATTTCGAAGAACGTTGCATTCGAGTCATTGAGTTCATCAAAGATTATTATTAAATCAATTTATAGTTGGATAGTGGATATTATGAAATGGTATGCATGCCTGTCAATTTTTGATGTAAAGAAAGATTGTCTTTTAAAAACGAATGCAATGTTTGTAAAATATATCATATATAGGTCAAATACCTCGCAATGTAATCAACTATTGTGAATCGTTTATAATGTATATGAACGGGTCCTTTCAGCACACTATTTAAAATCCGAGAAGTGGAGGATGAACAGATATATCTCATGTTATTTCCCTGGACTTTAAAGGGAGAAGCCAAAGATTGGTTGGAATCGTTACCTGAAGGGGCGATTGATACATGGGACGTTTTAGTTGAAAAATTTCTTAAACAATTCTTTCCTGCATCTAAAGCCGTAAGACTTCAAGGAGAAATTGTTACGTTTACATAGAAACCGAATGAAACTCTATATGAGGCGTGGACAAGATTTGGAAAGTTATTAAGAGGATGTCCGCAACATGGTTTAGACACCTGTTAAATAGTACAAATATTCTACCAAGGATGCGACATCACTACAAAGAAAGACATAGATATAGCAGCTGGTGGTTCTATTATGAAGAAAACAGAAACTGATGCTTACAAAATTATTGATAACACTGCTTCCCACTCACATGAGTGGCACCAAGAAAAAGATATCGTTAGATCATCTAAAGCAGCTAGAGCCGATTCTAGCCATGACTTAGATTCCATTTCCGCAAAGATAGATGCTGTCGAGAGACGAATGGAAAAGATGACTAAAGATATTCACTCAATACGAATTAGTTGTGAGCAGTGTGGAGGACCACATTTGACAAAAGATTGTCTCAATATTGAATTAATAATGGAACAAAGAGAGAATATTTCATACATAAACCAAAGGCCTGGAAATAATTATCAGAATAATTATCAACCGCCAAGACCTATTTACAATCAAAACCAGAATTATAATAGAAATATTCCATACAACAACCAACAAGGTCCTAGCAATCAACAAGTATCCAATAATACTTACAATCAGTGAAGACCTAATTTTCAAAACAAACCACCACAACAAACCGATGATAAAAAGCCGAATTTAGAAGATATGATGACGAAGCTAGTTGAAACTCAAACGCAGTTTTTCACATCTCAAAAACAGACCAATGAACAAAATGCTCAAGCATTTAGAAATCAACAAGCTTCTATTCAAAACCTGGAACAAGAAGTAAGTAACCTAGCAAGGTTAATAGGTGAAAGAAAACCGGGAAGTCTACCTAGTGATACAAATGCTAACCCCCGGAATGAAACAGCTAAAGCCATTACCACAAGAAGTGGTACAACACTTAAACCACCTGAAATACCTGTAACTTTTGATGAAGCTATTCCTACTCCACAAGAAACACAACCTGATCAAGATAATGAAAAAGAACCGGTAGTTGAAAAGGTTAATGAAGATAACACAGTTAAGGCTAAACCTTATGTTAAACCATACCAACCACCACTTCCTTACCCGAGTAAAATGAAGAAAGAGAAACTTGAAGCCGAGCAATCCAAATTCTTGGATATGTTTAAACAGATAAATGTAAATCTTCCTTTCATTGATGTGATTTCAAGAATGCCTAGATATGCTAAATTCTTGAAAGATCTAATCTCAAATAGAAAGAAAATGGAAGAACTCTCGGCTGTTACCATGAATGCTAATTGTTCAGCAGTGCTGTTGAATAAGATACCAGAAAAATTATCTGATCCAGGAAGTTTCACAATTCCATATTTTCTGGGTAGTCTTAGTTCAATAGAAGCATTGGCAGACTTAGGTGCTAGTATAAATTTAATGTCGTATTCACTATACGCTAAACTAGACCTTGGAGAATTGAAACCAACTAGAATAAGTATACAACTAGCCGATCGATCAATAAAATATCCTAGAGGGATAATGGAGAACATGCTAGTTAAAGTTGGTACTTTAGTATTTCCAGTAGATTTTGTTGTTCTGGACATGGAAGAAGATTCTCAAGTTCCTCTCATATTAGGAAGACCATTCTTAAACACGGCTAAAGCAATGATAGACGTGTTCGGTAAGAAATTGACCCTAAGTATAGAGGACGAGAGTGTTACCTTTTCAGTTGATAGAGCAATGCAACAACCACAATCTGCAGATGATACATGTTATTATATTCAAACTATAGATGCACATGCAGAATTATTAGAAGAATTTCCAGAATTACAAGGAACATGAGAATGTTCTTTAGGAGAAGGAACTGAACCAATTGATGAAGTTGAAATGTTAGCTACACTTATAGCTAATGGATATGAACCAACAACAGAAGAAATTCAAATGCTAAAAGAAGAAGACAGATATCGATATAAATCATCGATAGAAGAACCACCGAAATTAGAGTTAAAGCCACTTCCAAACCATTTGGAATACGCTTATTTACATGGTGAATCTGAATTACCTGTAATAATATCGTCTTCTCTTACTGAAAATGAGAAATCACAACTCATTTCTGTGTTGAAAGCTCATAAACCAGCCATTGCATGGAAGATTCATGATATTAAAGGAATAAGTCCTTCGTATTGCACACATAAAATCCTTAGGGAAGAAGGTCATAAAACGTATGTGCAACGCCAACGAAGACTAAATCCTAATATGCAAGATGTAGTTAAAAAAGAAATTATTAAACTGCTAGACACAGGTCTAATTTATCCAATTTCTGATAGTCCATGGGTAAGCCCAGTTCAATGCGTGCCTAAGAAGGGTGGCATGACTGTCATTACAAATGAGAAAAATGAGCTTATTCCTACTAGGACAGTAACAGGATGGCGTGTATGTATTGATTATAGAAAATTAAATGACGCCACCAGAAAAGATCACTTTCCCTTACCTTTCATTGATCAAATGTTGGAAAGATTAGCCGAAAATAGTTACTATTGTTTTCTAGATGGATTTTCCGGATATTTTCAAATTCCAATAGCACCCGAAGACCAAGAGAAAACCACATTCACGTGCCCTTATGGTACTTTTGCTTACAAACGCATGCCATTTGGACTTTGCAACGCCCCTGCAACCTTTCAAAGGTGCATGATGGCAATTTTTCACGACATGATAGAAGAATGCATGGAAGTTTTCATGGATGACTTTTCAGTCTTCGGTGATACATTTGAATCATGTCTAGATAATCTTGAACGAATGCTTATTAGATGCGAACAATCAAATCTAGTACTTAATTGGGAGAAATGCCATTTCATGGTTAAAGAAGGCATCGTTCTTGGTCATAAAATTTCGAAAGAAGGAATTGAAGTGGATAGAGCTAAAGTAGATGTAATTGCTAAACTTCCACATCCCACCAATGTTAGAGGAGTTAGGAGTTTTCTAGGGCATGCCGGTTTTTACCGACGTTTCATAAAAGACTTTTCTAAAATTGCCACTCCTATGAATAAACTCCTAGAAAAGGATGCTCCATTCATCTTTTTAGATGAATGTATCAAATCTTTTAATATTCTTAAAGAGAAACTCACTAATACGCCGATCATGATAACACCAAATTGGAATCTACCGTTTGAATTAATGTGCGATGCAAGTGATTTTGCAATGGGAGCCGTTTTAGGACAAAGGATTGAAAAACGATTTCAACCTATATATTATGCTAGTAAGACGTTACAAGGAGCACAAACAAATTACACAACTACTGAAAAAGAACTCCTTGCTATTGTCTTTGCATTTGACAAATTTCGTTCATATCTCGTTCTAGCTAAAACGGTGGTCTATACCGACCATTCTGCTCTTAGATACCTATTTTCGAAACAAGATGCTAAACCAAGATTAATCCGTTGGATCTTACTCTTACAAGAGTTCGATATTGAAATCCGAGATAAAAGAGGAGCAGAAAATCTCGCCGCTGATCATCTTTCTCGTCTTGAAAATCCTGAGTTAGAAGTTCTAAATGAATCGGCCATACAAGACAACTTTCCTGATGAATATCTATTGAAGATAGATTATAATGAAATACCATGGTTTGCAGACTATGCAAACTACTTAGTTTGTGGATTCCTTGAAAAAGGATTATCGTACCAAAAACAAAAGAAATTCTTCAGTGATATAAAACACTATTTCTGGGAAGATCCACATCTGTTTAAAAGTTTTCCCGATGGAATAATACGCTGATGTGTATTTGGAGATGAAGCTAGTAAAATTTTAAACCATTGTCACACAGGACCAACAGGAGGGCATTATGGGCCTCAACTAACAGCAAGAAAAGTTTACGATGCTGAATTCTATTGGCCTACAATTTACAAAGACGCACACCTTCTTTGCAAATCCTGTAATGCATGTCAAAGGGCCGGAAAAATAAGTCAACGTGATGAAATGCCACAAAATGTCATCCAAGTATGTGAAGTATTTGACATATGGGGTATTGACTTTATGGGTCCATTTCCAAAATCTCATAATAATCTCTATATTCTCGTAGCCATTGATTATGTATCTAAATGGGCAGAAGCACAAGCTCTCCCAACTAACGATGCACGAGTTGTAGTCAACTTTTTAAAACATCTTTTTGCAAAGTTTGGAACACCGAAAGCTTTAATAAGTGATCGGGGAACTCATTTCTGTAATAATCAACTTGAGAAAGTTCTTAAAAGATATGGAGTAACTCATAAAATCTCCACCGCATATCATCCACAAACAAGTGGACAAGTTGAAAATACCAACCGAGCTTTAAAACGTATTCTAGAGAAAAACGTAGGATCAAATCCGAAGGAATGGTCCATTAAATTGGAGGATGCACTCTGGGCTTTTAGAACAGCCTACAAAACTCCAATTGGAACCACACCCTTTAGACTTGTTTACGGAAAAGCATGTCATCTTCCAGTAGAAATTGAACACAAAGCATTTTGGGCTTTGAAGACATGTAATCTTGATTTACATGAAGCTGGACGTCTACGATTAAGTCAACTAAACGAATTAGAAGAATTAAGACATGAAGCATACGAAAATTCGTTAATCTATAAAAAAGAACGAAGAAATGGCATGATAAAAGAATCAAAAGTTCAAAAGAATTTAAAGAAGGAGACAGAGTTCTTCTTTTCAATTCACGATTCAAGCTATTTTCTGGAAAATTGAAATCAAGATGGTCTGGACCATTTATAGTCAAAAGAGTTTTCCCATACGGAACGATAGAATTAATAAATTAAAATGGAATTGAATTTAAAGTTAATGGTCACAGAGTTAAACATTACATACATGGTCCGATGGAAGTTGACAATGAAGTTAATCACAATTTCGATACCACAGCTAACTAAGTGTGGGGAGAATCAAGTCTTTAAAGGATAATATGTATTTCTATTAGAGTTAGATTGTCTGTTTTCGTGTAGTTCTCGAAAATGGAACCCGAATGGTCTTTCCCTAGCAGACCCTAAAGAACTAGTCTTCTCCCCCCATTCTGAATTTTTATTTTTTTTAGGTTTTTACGAAATGAAGACTGCCTGTGAACTAAACCATGGTCTAATGCTACACGCTTTGATCACTAAACGTAATAATGACACACTACCAAGTGAAATAGTATCAGTAATCAGAGAAAGATTGGATGGAGTAAGAAAAGAATCCAGATGCGAAGATAATAAGTTACAATTTGGTAAAGGAAAATCAAAATCCGCAGCGAAAAGAAGAGCACGACACCTTGAAAGATGTCACAAATGCGGAAAATGGTCACATGGAGGTAAATGTTCAAATAATCAAACCTATTCAAACACCGAATTTGTTACTTTATGCAGAGACGGACCGTTCATATGTTTAGAAGAAAAAACACTGAATGCTCGAGGTTACGCCTATGTAGCCATGGAAAACCAATTAAACCGACTATCTTATGAATGAGATAGATCATATAACTAAGAATACTATCTCACAGGTAGGTCTGTACAGTTTTTTTTTATTTTTATTTTTATTTTTAACCTTTTGATAATAAATGCTAATTTGTTCACTATAAAGTATTAAATTGGTATTGAATAAATTTAGGTTTGGCGACCGAAATTATTGATATCATTCAAAAATTTATTACATCACTGCGAAATTTAACGTTTATTCTTAAGGTATAAATATCTTTAATCAATCAACCCAAAATATTTCAAAAATTCGTCATGAGTTAAATTAGGTCTTGGAACCGAAATTACTTTACCGAAAAGAGGGGCGCATATTTTTGATAATATTTGATTGATTAAAGTGGGATAAAAAGCCAAAAAGATTTTTAATTTTATTTTTACCATGTTTTTAAAATTAATATATAAATCTTAAATTAATATTGTAAACTTTGTAAAATCAATATATTTAAAATTGTAAATATTTGAAAAATATAATATAAGTTTGGTGTGAATTTATAATATGAAATTTTAAATTTTAAGTTTGGTGTGAATTTTTAATTTTTAAAATATGAATTTTATTTTTATGCATTTTAAATTGTAAGTTTGGTGTGAATTTTTATTATTAATTTTGAATTTTATGTATTTTTAATTTAAGTTGGTGTGAATTTAAAAACAAAAATTTACTTTATGTCGCTAAGTTAAAAATTTGATTTTTAAAATTCGTCGTAAGTTGAAGACTAGGTCATTGAACCGAAATTGCTTTACCCAAGGGAGGGACGAGAACTTTTATTATCATTATTGAATTAAAGCATGCCAAAAACATTAAAAAACCCAAAAATCTTAGCTTTTAAAACAATCGCTACAAAAAGACAAATTTTAAAATTTTGTCGAAGGACGGACTAGGACATCGATCCGAAACGACCTCGTCCTAAAACAAAGGAAAACAAAATTTTAAATTTATTTTATACATGTTTTATAAGTTAAGGCTTAAAAAAAAAAAATACAAACCCCGCGACTCGCGGAGTTTGTAAGCATCAAACACCGCGACTCGCGGAGTTCCAAAAATACCGAAAAAAATAAAAGGGGCAGAACTGATCAGTCCCCAACCCACACACACGAAAAATACTGCGAAAATAACCCAAAAAAACCCGAAAAACACACACCAAATTTGCAATTTTTGACCGTTAATCATCAAATCTTTTACTAAAATCATGTTGAGAAGGATGCTATCAAGGAATTACTCAAGAAAAACGGTAAATTTCTACACCTAAACACCATTTAATCCGAAAATTAGTGTTCTTGAGCAATTTTATACCCAATTCGATTTTGATGCTTTTTAGTGTAATTATGCTTAAATTGTTTATGTATTATGCTTGTGTAACCTAGATTGATGCTATTTAACATGATTAGAAGCCTTAAACTTCAAATTTTGAGTAATCTAGGGTTTGTGTTCTTGAGCAAATTTGGGGCTTTTTGATATAAACAGGTTATGGCCGATTTTTGTCATGAATTGTTGCTAAATTAAGTAGTGTAACATGTTTAGGTAGTTAAATGATCCAAACTTTGAGCCTAAACATGATTTTGAGAATTAAAGTGGACTTTTTCAAGTCTAAAATTCATGAACTTGATTTTTGAGAGATAATGTCATTTGAAACTTGTTTAATTGCTAGTAATGATTATTTTGACATGTTATTTGAGTTGAATGCTTATGAACTTGGCGAACATTTTCGTATATGCTTATTTGAAAAAGTGTAGATTTGATGAAAATATGAAAATGAGCTTAAGTTTGATATAAATTGATCATGTCATTGTAATTATTTTGATTGATGATTTTGCTGACACTAATGCATATTTGGATACACAAAAATTATGTTTGATGTGTTTTGCAGACTGAAAGGGGTGAATCTTCATCCCAAGCTCGCAATGCTCCTACTGAGAATAAGGAACAACAGGAGGTGGATAACTACTACAAACAAGATATACCTCATCCAGTCATGACATTTTCTGATATGCACTTGGAAGATTTGCACCCGAACCTGAGATTTGATAGACTTTGGATAGATTATCCAAAATACCAAAGGGGTTTGCATACTCTTCATTCTAAAGCTGTTGAGGTACCTAGGGTCATAGAATGGGGACCATTAGAAGCTGTAGAATTGGCCGGGCCAATTAGGGAATTACTTGCACAGAGGTATGGTAATTCTACTTTTAACGATTGGGTACGGTTATTCAACATGCGTAGATCTGTATATAAAGTATGGTGTGAAGAATTGTTGTGTAGTATAGAATTAAATGATCGGGTAGCTAGTTTAACCGATCGATCTTTTATTAGATTTTTGTTAGGAGGTTCGATGCACCACATGTCTTTACTAGACATGGCTCAGGCTTTACGTATATATACGCCTGAGGAGCTCGCATCTGCTGATTGTAGAGGGTTGATACTAAATGGTAGAAATATAGACGAAAATTTTGATACACATGGTGTATGGAGTCAAATGACTAGCCATCACCGATTTAAAGGGGGAAATTACTCTTATTTGGATATAGATAGAGCAGAATTAAGAGTAATTCATAGGTTTTTAGCCAATTCGATAACACAACGAGGTAAGAACAAGGAAAAGGTAAATGAACAGGATTTGTTTTACCACATGTGTATTCGAGACCCACAAAGCGCTGTAAGTATACCTTATTGTGTGGGTTATTATTTATCAGCTATGGTTAGGGGGATGAGACCGCATAGCATAATAGGAGGTGGTATATTTATTACTTTGATTGCTGAATATCTCGGTGTGGATATAAGTCGGGGGGGATTATTTGTGATGACCCGGAAATTTCTGACCAAATTTAAACTTAATCTTTAACGTTTCCGACACGATAAGCAAAGTCTGTAAAGTTGAATCTCAAAATTTTTGAACTATTCAATTACCTTTCGATTGTTCTCAATGATTCACGAACAATTATATGTAAGTAGATACATATATATACCATAACTTGAAAACGTAACAAAGTGTTGAGTATATGATACTGTGCATTAAACTTATTGGTTTGATTATCTGATTGATATATTTAGATACAGAGTTAAAAGATTATGCCAAACGATTGAATTAAAAGATAATTATTGAGTCCCTTAAGGATTATGATATTATTACGGGTCTCTGTTGTAAGGTCCACGTTGATTTGTGAAATCATTCATTCTTAACGGTATTCAGAATAAATGGTAAAGTGTTTGTTTAAATAACGTAATTTGGACACATACAATAATAAGGAATATCAACTGTTGGAATTAGATATAGGAATAACTTGTGATATGTATTTTAAAACGTGTTTATTAATATTGAAAATATATATTTAACAATACGATAAAATATAATATTAACTTGGTCATAAAAACAAATTGTTATTATATATATATTAACAAATAGCGAGACGATGATTTATAGAAGTAAATGATCAAAATACTCGAAAGTTTAAGATATACTTTGAGTGGTATAGTTTAGGGATAATTTAAGGCTATATTTTGACAAAGGTACGTGACACGAAATGTAAAATACAAGTTTTCTCAGCGTACGAAAGGACATTTGAAAAACCGGAACCGGGACATAAGTCGAGTGATGACGTACGACTTATCGGAACAAAAATTATAAGTCAACTATGCATGTGAATTTAATATAATATATAATTAATTATATAAATTAAATATATTATATATATTATATAAAATTATGTCGACAAACAAAAAGTTAAAAGTTTGTGAGCTGGATCAGAGGGCCATGCGATCGCATGGCCTTGAAGCACAAATCCCATGCGATCGCATGGGGTACTTTTTCAGAAAAAGTTCTATAAATTGCGCAGTTTTTGGCTCAATTGAATATATATCTCTTTCTCTAGTATTATTACTCCGTAATATTTATTTAATTTATTATTATTATTATTATTATTATTATTATTATTATTATTATTATTATTATTATTATTATTATTATTATTATTATTATTATTATTTATATTATTAAGATTAATATTATTATTAATCTTATTATTATTAGTATTATTAATTATGTATTATACATAAAATACTACGACGAGGTCATGAGTGGGTTATTTTCAAAATGGTTTTCAAGCGGGATAGAGCTAAGGAAATTATGGGTTATTGCCAAGGAGGTTATGGGTAATGTTCGGGGGTATATTTATGAATCAAACCTAGTGTTTATCATCTCCGTTACGTCTACGTACTTTCCTACAATATTGAATCTCAATACTGATACGTTGAGATCTACGATTAATTGGTAATCCGAGTTTCAGTCACATTTTGGTGAACGGCTTTATATGCTGCTAAGGTGAGTTTCATTTGCTCCCTTTTTAATTGCTTTTGCAATCTATATTTTTGAGCTGAGAATACATGCACTTTATTTTAAACGCAATGGATACAAGCATATACTAAATTCTACACCGAGTTTGAACCGAAAATCCCTTAGCTTTGGTAACTAGTAACTGCCGGTTATAAGAACTGGTGGGCGCGAGTAGTTGTATATGGATCCATAGGGCTTGATATCCCCGTCCGAGCTAGAGCACTAGCCTTTTAACGGACGTATGCTATTTGAGAAGCGTACACGTTGGTTTGCGTGTATTTATTAAGATGATTATACAAAGGGTACAAATTATATATACGTTAAGTTTAGTTACCAGGGTGCTCAATTTCGTAGAATATTTTGATAAACGTTTCTGGATGAAACAACTGAAATCTTGTGATCCACCTTTATATACAGATTATGCGCAACATTAAAACTATGAACTCACCGACCTTTGTGTTGACACTTGTTAGCATGTTTATTCTCAGGTTCCCTAGATGTCTTCCGCTGTTTGCTTATATGATAGACAAGCTATGTGCATGGAGTCTTACATGGCATATTTTTCAAGAAAATGTTGCATTCACCAAATCATCACCATGTATCTTATTTTAACTGCATTGTCAACGGAAGTACTGTTGTAAACTATTATTTACGGTGATTGTCTATATGAAGAAATCATCAGATGTCGAAAACCTTTGATTTAAATATTCGTATATGGTTTGCCTTTTCAAAAGAATGCAATGTTTATAAAACGTATCATATAAAGGTCAAATACCTCCAATGAAATCGATGAATGATGTATTCGTCCATATGGATTTGGAGCGATCGTCACAGTTGGTATCAGAGCGTTGGTCCTAGCGAACCAGGTCTTGCATGAGTGTGTCTAACTGATAGTGGTTAGGATGCATTAGTAAGTCTGGACTTTGACCGTGTCTACATGTTAAAAGTTTTGCTTATCATTTCTTGTCTGAAATTACATGTTTATCATCTTAAGTCTAAACGCATCTTATTGCATTGATTGCATAGATAGTGTATAGACAAAATTCATATCTTAGCGTATCTGTTACTGTAAACTTTTCCTGACATCTTCCGAAAATTTCTCCGTGATTTATGGAATTTTAGTATTATATATACATATGTAAATTATGTATTGAAGAGTACCAATCTAAATTCTATAATCTATTTCATATCAAAAATCATCTGTCTAATTATACAAGATGGATCCCGTATCTAGTTCAAATTCCTTAAACTCCGACAGCTATTCCGATATGGATATTCACCTGAATTCCGAAGACAGTGTAACCGGAGTGGATCAACCAATCAGCCATCACCTATTCTGGATGAATTAGGGATGGGTTCGTAGCCTACTTAATTATTGGAGACAAGAAGAAGGCGATCCCTTCCATCCACCACATTGCCCTCTTGGCGAAGAACCTGAAGCACTTACCGGCGAACCTGTTCGAGACACCATTTTCTCTCTCATTTCCAGAGTATCTCGTCACGATAATATACTATCTCAAATTCTGGATCTTATTCATCCGCTCGTCCGAACCGCCAATCATCCCGGTGTAGTAGAAGAAGTCAACGAGCTTCGCTCTCGGGTAGTGGCTTTGGAGAATATGGTGCAAAGGTTACAAGCACCAGCAGCATCACCGGCAGCAACAGTACCACCGACAACAACACCAACAGTACCATTACCACCAACAACAACATCCGCATCGCAAACCTTAACTTCACAATCTATTCCACGAGCATCAACGTCATACGCACCGTAGTTACCAAGAAATACCAGCAACAATAACCGATGAAGTATTAAATCATTTCCCCTGAAGAAATTTTATGTATATTTAATCAAAATAAATCTTTTCGTACTAAGCTATTACGTGTGAATCTTAACTGGTAGGTACTACTCGGTTAGTTCATATTACTAATATGCAATGATGTACATCCTTCCTTAACAACTTAACCATTGTTAACTACAATCTCTGTTTCAACCCAATGAATTCCATTTCATAATAAACCAAGTGTATTAATCAATTACATAATTGATTTTATATTTTCAATTTCGATATACTCGAAACATTCCAGAAAACATCATCTGTACCTTGTAAGGTTCACAAAAATTCCACGAGCACCAACATCCTTCACCGAGGAATATCAATAAGAATAAATAATGAAGTGTTGATTTCATTAGTGAAAAACTCCGCAAAGATTATGTAATCTTTAATATTTTAGAGATTAATCATTTCTTAGTCAAGCCGAAAATCAAATGAGCTTAATATGATATTAACTCATTAAATCCGTATTACATCTGAAGAAATATACATACATATATTTTCATAAAGACTGTAATGAAAATTCTTTTGTACAAAATATTACTTGTGAAATCTTTAACGGGTAGGTAATTCTCGGGAAATATATAAGTTCACAATTAATATGTTATACTGTACATTCTTCAACTTTGATTCAAAAATTATTAACTATACTCACAGCGATATACAATCGTTTTCATACAAATTCAATTACATATTCTGATATTGACATATCAGAATCCAAGTCAAGATTTAACGGGTGACATCATTCTTAGATCTCTATATCTTTCAAAGCTATACTTTGACTTCAAAAATGTGAAAGATCCTTTAGCATTATTATTACTAAAAATAATATTGCAATCCCTTTTCAAAGTATCCAGTTTTACCACACTTTCAACCAGTCAACTTCAACTTTTCAGATTAACCTTATTATAAACTTGACATATACGTTCTTGTTACTGGGGAACCTTTCATGTTCCACCACATTAGCAGTAAATTTACCAACAACTTTATTAATCCTTGACCTTTCGAAAAATCCTTATACTCATTGAAACCCTATCATGTACTCATCCACATCTTGTAACAATAATTGCCATACCAACCACCGAAAATTAGCAATCAGTATTTTGAATCTCGCAGCATTTTCTACGACAACAGTTATATATAGATAACATCCAACTTCTAGACTTACATACTTCGAATGTGAAGTTTCTGAAAAAAATCCCAAACTATGAACTAGTTCTCTGAAATTGTAAAAATGCTGATGAAGCAGCAAAAATTGTAAACGACCTTAACAGTCAAAAGTTTGATGATAAAGAATAGTATGGTGGTAAAGCTGAGAAAAAGAGAAGGTTTGGAACTGAAAAACGGATTGAGTAAAGTATGAAAGAGGCTGTGGATAAATCACAAAGACTGAACCAGCCTTCAAAGAATCCAAATGACTCAGTGACTACTAAAACCATTAGTAAGAACCTTACTTCTTATTCTAAACCCTCACAGACAGATTTTCCGCATCACCCTCTAATATTAGAAATTCTAAGATATCATCGTATCTTTCATTATAAATCTCCTCGATATTTCTGAAGATATTTTTTTTATAACCATTCTTATCTGAAATCATTCATCTCTTCGCGCTATCTGTGTTACATCATAAAAGAAACTATTTTAGTTTCTAAAATCTGAAAAATTCGAAAAATAGATGTTTTGAAGTAATGTTGGGAATTGAAGCATGAGTTAGTATAATATAATAACACTTGATCAACGTGATTATATTATAGTAAGTCATGCTGAGTTTCTAATGGAACGTGATAAAGGTTCACAGATCACACCTCATCATGAACCATGTTACATAACTCTTCCATTCTATTTAATTTCTAAATATATCAAGAAAATACTTTTCTTGATGATTCGGTCTTTTCCAGATATTCTGGTAATTTGACAAATCAAGATTGTGCCATTACCGTTTCTTTCTTAGAACATTAATTATGTTCATTTCAAAATCCATACCTACGAATTTTGGACCATTATTCGCTTGACTTAAAGTCGGGAAGAGAAAACGAAAGCATGAAGCTTCGAAATATAATGGAAAATATAAAGCCCGAAAATAACCCTGAAATTACAAACCGTGTATATCAATGCGTGTAGCAATATAAAGACACGGGAGAATGAAAAACAATATAACCCCAAGGTAATAGTAGAAGAAAATAACCTCCTCTGGTGGCAGATGAAAAAGAAGAATGAATGATATGATAGCCAAGAAAATATCAAGAATCAGAACTGGATGAAGCATTTTCACAAATCTTTTGTAAGTATGAAATAAGAAAGAAGATTATAGGAGTGGTGAAAATAAATGAAACGGAAGAGGTTAATTTATAGCAAAATATTAGACATAGCAATCGAGGCCGATTACGCATTTAATCAAAGGAAATCCTAATTTCCTTAAATTCCGAAGAATCAAATCTTATTTAAATTATGAAGATTTTCTATTCCTTAAATTCCGGAAATCAATCGTTACTACATCAAGAGATAAGACGAATCTCTATTCTCCATTTCACTCTATTACGATAACTTCTCTCATACGCTTCGAGTAATCGGATTGTTTTATCCGTATTATTCAATGATGATGAAATTCTATTTACCAACTCATATTCGTCATGAAAACATTTTTATTGTGAGCCATGACGACCTCACTCAAATTTCGGGACGAAATTTCTTTAACGGGTAGGTACTGTGATGACCCGGAAATTTCTGACCAAATTTAAACTTAATCTTTAACGTTTCCGACACGATAAGCAAAGTCTGTAAAGTTGAATCTCAAAATTTTTGAACTATTCAATTACCTTTCGATTGTTCTCAATGATTCACGAACAATTATATGTAAGTAGATACATATATATACCATAACTTGAAAACGTAACAAAGTGTTGAGTATATGATACTGTGCATTAAACTTATTGGTTTGATTATCTGATTGATATATTTAGATACAGAGTTAAAAGATTATGCCAAACGATTGAATTAAAAGATAATTATTGAGTCCCTTAAGGATTATGATATTATTACGGGTCTCTGTTGTAAGGTCCACGTTGATTTGTGAAATCATTCATTCTTAACGGTATTCGGAATAAATGGTAAAGTGTTTGTTTAAATAACGTAATTTAGACACATACAATAATAAGGAATATCAACTGTTGGAATTAGATATAGGAATAACTTGTGATATGTATTTTAAAACGTGTTTATTAATATTGAAAATATATATTTAACAATACGATAAAATATAATATTAACTTGGTCATAAAAACGAATTGTTATTATATATATATTAACAAATAGCGAGACAATGATTTATAGAAGTAAATGATCAAAATACTCGAAAGTTTAAGATATACTTTGAGTGGTATAGTTTAGGGATAATTTAAGGCTATATTTTGACAAAGGTACGTGACACGAAATGTAAAATACAAGTTTTCTCAGCGTACGAAAGGACATTTGAAAAACCGGAACCGGGACATAAGTCGAGTGATGACGTACGACTTATCGGAACAAAAATTACAAGTCAACTATGCATGTGAATTTAATATAATATATAATTAATTATATAAATTAAATATATTATATATATTATATAAAATTATGTCGACAAACAAAAAGTTAAAAGTTTGTGAGCTGGATCAGAGGGCCATGCGATCGCATGGCCTTGAAGCACAAATCCCATGCGATCGCATGGGGTACTTTTTCAGAAAAAGTTCTATAAATTGCGCAGTTTTTGGCTCAATTGAATATATATCTCTTTCTCTAGTATTATTACTCCGTAATATTTATTTAATTTATTATTATTATTATTATTATTATTATTATTATTATTATTATTATTATTTATATTATTAAGATTAATATTATTATTAATCTTATTATTATTAGTATTATTAATTATGTATTATACATAAAATACTACGACGAGGTCATGAGTGGGTTATTTTCAAAATGGTTTTCAAGCGGGATAGAGCTAAGGAAATTATGGGTTATTGCCAAGGAGGTTATGGGTAATGTTCGGGGGTATATTTATGAATCAAACCTAGTGTTTATCATCTCCGTTACGTCTACGTACTTTCCTACAATATTGAATCTCAATACTGATACGTTGAGATCTACGATTAATTGGTAATCCGAGTTTCAGTCACATTTTGGTGAACGGCTTTATATGCTGCTAAGGTGAGTTTCATTTGCTCCCTTTTTAATTGCTTTTGCAATCTACATTTTTGAGCTGAGAATACATGCACTTTATTTTAAACGCAATGGATACAAGCATATACTAAATTCTACACCGAGTTTGAACCGAAAATCCCTTAGCTTTGGTAACTAGTAACTGCCGGTTATAAGAACTGGTGGGCGCGAGTAGTTGTATATGGATCCATAGGGCTTGATATCCCCGTCCGAGCTAGAGCACTAGCCTTTTAACGGACGTATGCTATTTGAGAAGCGTACACGTTGGTTTGCGTGTATTTATTAAGATGATTATACAAAGGGTACAAATTATATATACGTTAAGTTTAGTTACCAGGGTGCTCAATTTCGTAGAATATTTTGATAAACGTTTCTGGATGAAACAACTGAAATCTTGTGATCCACCTTTATATACAGATTATGCGCAACATTAAAACTATGAACTCACCAACCTTTGTGTTGACACTTGTTAGCATGTTTATTCTCAGGTTCCCTAGATGTCTTCCGCTGTTTGCTTATATGATAGACAAGCTATGTGCATGGAGTCTTACATGGCATATTTTTCAAGAAAACGTTGCATTCACCAAATCATCACCATGTATCTTATTTTAACTGCATTGTCAACGGAAGTACTGTTGTAAACTATTATTTACGGTGATTGTCTATATGAAGAAATCATCAGATGTCGAAAACCTTTGATTTAAATATTCATATATGGTTTACCTTTTCAAAAGAATGCAATCTTTATAAAACGTATCATATAAAGGTCAAATACCTCCAATGAAATCGATGAATGACGTATTCGTCCATATGGATTTGGAGCGATCGTCACATTATTAGTCGAAGAACCAGAACCCCGCGATACAATAGGTTTAAATTTACACCATGGTGCGAAAGTTTTGAAGAGGCGAAATAACGCTGCAGCACGATATAATGGTAGACATCCACATGTTGAGAGAAACCAACAGCAAGGTAATATAGGAGGGGAAATGAAATGGCAGAAATGCAAAGGTTTATAGCTTCACAAGAGTATGAAAATGCTAGACATAGAGCATTTGAAGATTGGCAAGTTCATCAAAACCAAATCATAGCTTATTGCCAACATATAGGTAGAAACTATATTCCTACTCCATCGCCCATATTCCCTCCCTGGTCTATAGAGATTCAACCACCGTATCCTACATATAACCCAGCAGAAGCATTTTATAGCACCTATGGTTATGCATGGAACCCCTACTGGTATCAGTATCATCCCTAGTCTACTTAGTTTTATTTATTTTGTAATTTGTAATGTTGATACGTTTAATACTTATTTAATATTGTAATAGTTTTTATAATTTTCTAACTTTTATTCTTAGATTTTAATAATTTTTGAATGTGGGGTAATATACCAAACTTCAAAAATATGTATATATGTATGCAGTTTATCTTATGTACACAACAGGGTAAAACAACGCATTTTCAAAGACTGGCATTAAGTTCAGCAAAAGCAACTAATTTTGACGACAAGATGCAAAATATATGTGAAATAACAATAAGACGGAATGAACAAATGATATGCACCATTTATCATTCAGCAAGCAAACACAAATATGTTTGGAAACTTTGGTAAAATTTAATCATTTTCACACAAATCACCCTCAATAATTTAAATTGTTACTGATTTCTTGCAAATGAGGGCATTGCAAGATCTTAAGTGTGGGAAGGGGTTAAATTCTTTCGGATTTTAAAATTTTTATCTTAAACACTGGGTTACCATTAAAAATACTAGTAAAGCAGTAGTTATATTAGAATCTAGTGCTCTCTGATAATAAAGAACAGCCCTAGTCTTATATACTGACTACCCAATTCTAGTAAAATTTTTCAAAATTTTCAATTAAATGAACTCAAAATCATGTTTATACATATTTATGAACGATAAAACTAGGTTTTAACACCGAAATTATTGTTACCTCGGAAAGGACATAAATTGAGAAACAAACCAAAATGTTAAAATTTATTTAAAATGGAATAGAGGACAATAAAAAGGAAAATAAAAGCCAAGTGTGGGAAAATTTACCAAGTTATCTTAAACATATGTCACATATATCGGTAACAAATAACTGAAAATACTTTTGCTTTGGACTAAACTAAACTGTTTTACCCGATGAAAGAAAAGAAGAGATGGATCTACACGATGAATCAATTCCATCATTAAAAGGAAGTAAAGTCTTCCGAAAAAGAAACGCGCTTCTTGATTTAGGTCAGGAAGTTGTCGTCCAGACCAGCTGTAGGTTGACGAAAAACTTAGAAAATGCATCACTAAAATCAGCCGGAAATCCACGGACCTCAGTATTAAACAAGGTCGCCAAGTAGTCAGATTTATCCTAACCATAAGAAGGATTTATCTCGTACAATGGGGGGCACCATGCAAATTAGCTGGATAAGACTAATGAATCAGATCCCCAGAAAGGATAATCTCCTTAAAAGATCAAAAATCAGCTTTTAAGCCTGATATTACTCAATCCTTGAGATTGACCTTAAAGATTGAGAATTACAAACTCATGGAATTCAATGATATCTAAACTCGAGCCTGAACGAGAAAATATTTTGATCAAAATTACAAATCGATTTGTTTTCTAAAAACCCATTTTCAATGCGTTCATTACCATTGAACGTAAAATCCTAGGAATTCACCTGGAATTCATTAGGTCACCTGAACCAAATCGGGTGTCAACCGTAAGAACGGTGGTTGCATAGCATGGTCAAAGACAGGACCTTGTGCCAGACCGGAAAATTATAAGGGTGAGCTTTACTATTGCTCCTACCAAGGATAGTAATTGCGTTCGACACGTTATAGACCATAATTAAAAGCATGTCAGGGGACATTGCCTTAACAGTTGCTTGTTCAATGCTTTCCTTTACAACCGGACGGTAGTTTACCGAAAGGTAATATACGGGACAAGTAAACTGGACGTGTTGCTTTCCTAATACAAGGTTAGCAAGTGGGTGACACAAAACCGCAAGTTTTGAGCTAAAATTTTTAAATCTGAAACCCACCAAACCCACAAAAAATAATTTGCAAACACCGGTAAAGGGTTATTCCGAAAAACTTATCTAGGGTAAAAACTAGATTTAATTTTCAAAAGATCAAATGTTTTCATAAAGATCCAATTTCCTTAATGGATCTAAATTTTTATAGTCATGTGGGACTGTAAACCATATCGTTACTACCATTGTTTATACCGCCGTATAGAAGTCACTGATGTACAAAGTGTGAAGAATAAAGAAGTGATTCTAGTATTTCAAGACGATATTGCTTGAGGACAATCAACGCTCAAGTGTGAGAATATTTGATAATGCTAAAAACGAACATATATTTCATAGCATTATTCCCCAAGAAAGACAAGCTTTTAGTTGCAATTGTTCTATTTACAAGTGATATTCGTTTAAATATTAAAAGGTGAAGACAAAAGACAGATTCGACGAATTGAAGACGCAAACGACCAAAAAGCTCAAAAGTACAAAATACAATCAAAGAGGTTCCAATTATTGATAAGAAATGTCTCGAAATTACAAGAGTACAAGATTCAAAACGCAAAGTACAAGATATTAAATTGTACGCAAGGACGTTCGAAAATCCAGAACCGGGACCAGAGTCAACTCTCAACGCTAAACGCAACGGACTAAAAATTTCAAGTTAACTATGTATATAAATATAATATAATATATAATTAATTATATAAATTATATATATATTATATTTATATAATAAACCGTCGGTAAACAAAGAGCCAAAATGGAGTGAGCTGTAATTACAAACTCCGCGACTCGCGAAGTTTGAAGAGCAAAATGGGCGCGAGTCGCGGAGACCCCCTGAACTCAATTCCCTATAAAAGCAAACGCAGTTTGATCGCAAAATATCCATAATTCAATCTCTCTCTATATATGTATACGTAAATATATTTATATTTATATTTTAATTTTGATTTTAATTATAATTCTAATAATAAGGGTATGTTAGCAAATGTTGTAAGGGTGTAAGTCGAAATTCTGTCCGTGTAACGCTACGCTATTTTTAATCATTGTAAGTTATGTTCAACCTTTTTAATTTAATGTCTCGTAGCTAAGTTATTATTATGCTTATTTAATCCGAAGTAATCATGATGTTGGGCTAATTACTAAAATTGGGTAATTGGGCCTTGTACCATAATTGGGGTTTGGATAAAAGAACGACACTTGTGGAAATTAGACTATGGGCTATTAATGGGTTTTATATTAACTAAACAATACCTTGTTAATTTAATATACAAACTTATAATTCGACGTATTTATATATAACCACATACGCTTGACTGGGTACGGTGGGCGGGATATCTATAAATACCAATAATTATTCATTTTACCGGACACGGAACTGGATTAATAGTTAATAGACTTGTTGAAACAGGGGTGAATTACATTCAAGGGTAATTGGTGTAATTGTTAACAAAGTAGTAAAACCTTGGTTTACACGCAGTCGATAACTTGGTGTATTCATTAAACAAAGTATTAAAACCTTGTTACAATTCGAATCCACAATTAGTTGGAATATTTGACTTCGGGAATAAGAATAATTTGACGAAGGCTTTCGCTCTTTATATTTATGACTGATGGACTATTATGGACAAATCCGTATGGACATATTAAATAATCCAGGACAAAGGACAATTAACCCATGGGCATAAAACTAAAATCAACACGTCAAACATCATGATTATGGAAGTTTAAATAAGCATAATTCTTTTATTTCATATTTAATTTCCTTTATTTTATATTTAATTGCACTTCTAATTATCGCATTTTTATTTATTGTTATTGTATTTAATTGCATTTTTAATTATCGTACTTTTTAATTATCGCAAGTTTATTTTATCGCACTTTTATTATTCGCAATTTCATTATCGTTATTTACTTTACGCTTTAAATTAAAGTCCTTTTATTATTTTACATTTGGTTTTAACTGCGACTAAAGTTTTAAAATCGACAAACCGGTCATTAAACGGTAAAAACTCCCCTTTATAATAATAATATTACTTATATATATATTTGTATTTTTATAAAAGTAAACTAATATTGCGTTAAGCTTTGTTTAAAAAGATTCCCTGTGGAACGAACCGGACTTACTAAAAACTACACTACTGTACGATTAGGTACACTGCCTATAAGTGTTGTAGCAAGGTTTAAGTATATCTATTCAATAAATAAATAAATATCTTGTGTAAAATTGTATCGTATTTATTAGTATTTCCTTGTAAAATTTAATAGTATTTTATATACAACTCGCATAACATCAAGTATTTTTGGCGCCGCTGCCGGGGAACTCTTAAACGCCGAAAGCGCAACGCTAAATATTTAAAAAAAAAATTTATTTTTAGTTTACTTTTATTAAAATTCACTTTTGTAAAAATACGTTTTTAATTATTCGAAAACATAAAAAGAAAACAAAAATATAAATATTTTTAAGAATTTATTAAATATTTAAGTTTTGTAACGTTTCTTTATTTGTATTTTATAAAAATATAAGTTTTATTTAAATATTTTGTGTTTATTTAGAACATAAAAAAAAACTGAAAAAAAATTTAATATATATATAAATCTATTTTTAAGATATTTTTAAAATTATAAAGTAGTTCTATTTTTATTTTAGTTTTCAAATATAAGTTTTTATTATATAAATATTTTAGATTTTAAAACAGAAAATAGAAAAAAATATAAAATAAAATATAAAAAAAAACGCGTCGAATTTTAAACTATACCTGAGTTGAAAATTGGAACCCCGCGACTCGCGGAGTTTGCAGCCTCGAATACCGCGACTCGCGGAGACACTCTGACACACGTGATAGAACCCTAATTTCGCATTAATTACGGATTTTATTATTATTAGTATTATTAATAAACCCTAATTAGTTTAATTATTATTATAATTAGTTTAAGTTTTTAAATTAAATTGTATTTTAAATTTTAATTAGTTTTAAATAAATTAATAGTTTTATAAAATAAATAATATAAAAATAATATTTTTATAAAAATTGTAATTTTTACAACTTTTAGTATATTTTTATATTTTGTCCCTTTTTAATTGTTTTAGCGTAATTTTTTGTATTTTTCGCTCGTATTTAGTTTTAATACATAGTTTTTGCCATAGTTATTTTTAGTTCTAGATTTTTAGGCTTTGCCGTAAAATCCCTTAAGTACTTTTTCTTTAGACTAAGATTTAGGTGCTTTAGAATTTTGCGACACCTTTTTAAGTTTTAGTTTCTTTTTAAGTTATTGCCATTTGGGATATAGTTTTTCTTGTAAGCTTTAATATTTTTAGACACCGTTTACCTATGTATCAATTATCATTCCAATTAGTAATCTCAATTTGCGATTATAATTTTAAGTTAGTAATAGTAATAAGGTTGGGTTAGTCTAGTGTTTTTAAGTTCTATAAGTCACTCTTTTTCTTTCTTATTTTTATTTTTCGATCTTTTTCCGACACGCTCTTTTTCTTTCTTATTTCTCGTCATTCTAGTTTTAGGACATAGATTTTTTATTCTACTTCTTATATAAATTTCTTAAAATTATGAAAATTTATTTTAAGTGGTTAAATTGATAGACATCAAAATTTTCTGGTTCGTAGTAATAGTTGGATTTGTACGTGGAACGGGTTATTGGAGCCAAACAGTCCTCAATTATATTGAGACCAAACGAATCCTGCCCCTCTGCTGCATCTTTTGGCTATTCGAAATGTGGGCAAAATCAGAAAAGTCTATTGATTGGATAACTTATATAATTTTTCTTTCCTTTTAAAAACTAATAGGATATTCAGTGAATGCACCGAGCAAGACGTTCACCACCTTTTGTACGTTCACCACCTGTAACTAGATCAAGACATTTAGCAAATATTACCGCCGTTGATTTTTCTTTAGAATCGTCATCCAGTCGACCAAGTACTCCAGTTCAAATTTCCGATAATCTATTTTTTGAACCCGACCTCACAATTGAGAATCCGGAGAATATTCAGGGACGATTCATAGATCCTGAACCATTAAATTTTCCTCCGGAACCACCAATCATTCAAACAGAGATTGTTGAGGAACGAACCATTAAATCAGAATCCTCTAGTGATTCTGATTCAACAAATTCAATTATGGAGAATCTGGAACCTTTAAGTATGGAAGACCGAATGAGAGCTAAACGCACTGGCCAAGGTCACGCAATTACTCATCCAGACATTAATGCGCCAGATTATGAAATCAAAGGACAAATTCTACACATGGTGACTAATCAATGCCAATTTAGTGGTGCGCCGAAGGAAGATCCAAATGAACATCTACGTACCTTTAATAGGATCTGCACACTATTTAAAATTCGAGAAGTGGAGGATGAACAGATATATCTCATGTTATTTCCCTGGAATTTAAAGGGAGAAGCCAAAGATTGGTTGGAATCGTTACCTGAAGGGGCGATTGATACATGGGACGTTTTAGTTGAAAAATTTCTTAAACAATTCTTTCCTGCATCTAAAGCCGTAAGACTTCAAGGAGAAATTGTTACGTTTACATAGAAACCGAATGAAACTCTATATGAGGCGTGGACAAGATTTGGAAAGTTATTAAGAGGATGTCCGCAACATGGTTTAGACACCTGTCAAATAGTACAAATATTCTACCAAGGATGCGACATCACTACAAGGAAAGACATAGATATAGCAGCTGGTGGTTCTATTATGAAGAAAACAGAAACTGATGCTTACAAAATTATTGATAACACTGCTTCCCACTCACATGAGTGGCACCAAGAAAAAGATATCGTTAGATCATCTAAAGCAGCTAGAGCCGATTCTAGCCATGACTTAGATTCCATTTCTGCAAAGATAGATGCTGTCGAGAGACGAATGGAAAAGATGACTAAAGATATTCACTCAATACGAATTAGTTGTGAGCAGTGTGGAGGACCACATTTGACAAAAGATTGTCTCAGTATTGAATTAACAATGGAACAAAGAGAGAATATTTCATACATAAACCAAAGGCCTGGAAATAATTATCAGAATAATTATCAACCGCCAAGACCTATTTACAATCAAAACCAGAATTATAATAGAAATATTCCATACAACAACCAACAAGGTCCTAGCAATCAACAAGTATCCAATAATACTTACAATCAGCAAAGACCTAATTTTCAAAACAAACCACCACAACAAACCGATGATAAAAAGCCGAATTTAGAAGATATGATGACGAAGCTAGTTGAAACTCAAACGCAGTTTTTCACATCTCAAAAACAGACCAATGAACAAAATGCTCAAGCATTTAGAAATCAACAAGCTTCTATTCAAAACCTGGAACAAGAAGTAAGTAACCTAGCAAGGTTAATAGGTGAAAGAAAACCGGGAAGTCTACCTAGTGATAAAAATGCTAACCCCCAGAATGAAACAGCTAAAGCCATTACCACAAGAAGTGGTACAACACTTAAACCACTTGAAATACCTGTAACTTCTGATGAAGCTATTCCTACTCCACAAGAACCAAAACCTGATCAAGATAAGGAAAAAGAACCGGTAGTTGAAAAGGTTAATGAAGATAACACAGTTAAGGCTAAACCTTATGTTAAACCATACCAACCACCACTTTCTTACCCGAGTAAAATGAAGAAAGAGAAACTTGAAGCTGAGCAATCCAAATTCTTGGATATGTTTAAACAGATAAATGTAAATCTTCCTTTCATTGATGTGATTTCAGGAATGCCTAGATATGCTAAATTCTTGAAAGATCTAATCTCAAATAGAAAGAAAATGGAAGAACTCTCGGCTGTTACCATGAATGCTAATTGTTCAGCAGTGCTGTTGAATAAGATACCAGAAAAATTATCTGATCCAGGAAGTTTCACAATTCCATGTTTTCTGGGTAGTCTTAGTTCAATAGAAGCATTGACAGACTTAGGTGCTAGTATAAATTTAATGCCGTATTCACTATACGCTAAACTAGACCTTGGAGAATTGAAACCAACTAGAATAAGTATACAACTAGCCGATCGATCAATAAAATATCCTAGAGGGATAATGGAGAACATGCTAGTTAAAGTTGGTACTTTAGTATTTCCAGTAGATTTTGTTGTTCTGGACATGGAAGAAGATTCTCAAGTTCCTCTCATATTAGGAAGACCATTCTTAAACACGGCTAAAGCAATGATAGACGTGTTCGGTAAGAAATTGACCCTAAGTATAGAGGACGAGAGTGTTACCTTTTCAGTTGATAGAGCAATGCAACAACCACAATCTGCAGATGATACATGTTATTATATTCAAACTATAGATGCACATGCAGAATTATTAGAAGAATTTCCAGAATTACAAGGAACATGAGAATGTTCTTTAGGAGAAGGAACTGAACCAATTGATGAAGTTGAAATGTTAGCTACACTTATAGCTAATGGATATGAACCAATAACAGAAGAAATTCAAATGCTAAAAGAAGAAGACAGATATCGATATAAATCATCGATAGAAGAACCACCGAAATTAGAGTTAAAGCCACTTCCAAACCATTTGGAATACGCTTATTTACATGGTGAATCTGAATTACCTGTAATAATATCGTCTTCTCTTACTGAAAATGAGAAATCACAACTCATTTCTGTGTTGAAAGCTCATAAACCAGCCATTGCATGGAAGATTCATGATATTAAAGGAATAAGTCCTTCGTATTGCACACATAAAATCCTTAGGGAAGAAGGTCATAAAACGTATGTGCAACGCCAACGAAGACTAAATCCTAATATGCAAGATGTAGTTAAAAAAGAAATTATTAAACTGCTAGACACAGGTCTAATTTATCCAATTTTTGATAGTCCATGGGTAAGCCCAGTTCAATGCGTGCCTAAGAAGGGTGGCATGACTGTCATTACAAATGAGAAAAATGAGCTTATTCCTACTAGGACTGTAACAGGATGGCGTGTATGTATTGATTATAGAAAATTAAATGACGCCACCAGAAAAGATCACTTTCCCTTACCTTTCATTGATCAAATGTAGGAAAGATTAGCCGAAAATAGTTACTATTGTTTTCTAGATGGATTTTCCGGATATTTTCAAATTCCAATAGCACCCGAAGACCAAGAGAAAACCACATTCACGTGCCCTTATGGTACTTTTGCTTACAAACGCATGTCATTTGGACTTTGCAACGCCCCTGCAACCTTTCAAAGGTGCATGATGGCAATTTTTCACGACATGATAGAAGAATGCATGGAAGTTTTCATGGATGACTTTTCAGTCTTCGGTGATACATTTGAATCATGTCTAGCTAATCTTGAACGAATGCTTATTAGATGCGAACAATCAAATCTAGTACTTAATTGGGAGAAATGCCATTTCATGGTTAAAAAAGGCATCGTTCTTGGTCATAAAATTTCGAAAGAAGGAATTGAAGTGGATAGAGCTAAAGTAGATGTAATTGCTAAACTTCCACATCCCACCAATGTTAGAGGAGTTAGGAGTTTTCTAGGGCATGCCGGTTTTTACCGACGTTTCATAAAAGACTTTTCTAAAATTGCCACTCCTATGAATAAACTCCTAGAAAAGGATGCTCCATTCATCTTTTCAGATGAATGTATCAAATCTTTTAATATTCTTAAAGTGAAACTCACTAATGCGCCGATCATGATAACACCAAATTGGAATCTACCGTTTGAATTAATGTGCGATGCAAGTGATTTTGCAATGGGAGCCGTTTTAGGACAAAGGATTGAAAAACGATTTCAACCTATATATTATGCTAGTAAGACGTTACAAGGAGCACAAACAATTTACGCAACTACTGAAAAAGAACTCCTTGCTATTGTCTTTGCTTTTGACAAATTTCGTTCATATCTCGTTCTAGCTAAAACGGTGGTCTATACCGACCATTCTGCTCTTAGATACCTATTTTCGAAACAAGATGCTAAACCAATATTAATCCGTTGGATCTTACTCTTACAAGAGTTCGATATTGAAATCCGAGATAAAAGAGGAGCAGAAAATCTCGCCGCTGATCATATTTCTCGTCTTGAAAATCCTGAGTTAGAAGTTCTAAATGAATCGACCATACAAGACAACTTTCCTGATGAATATCTATTGAAGATAGATTATAATGAAATACCATGGTTTGCAGACTATGCAAACTACTTAGTTTGTGGATTCCTTGAAAAAGGATTATCGTACCAAAAACAAAAGAAATTCTTCAGTGATATAAAACACTATTTCTGGGAAGATCCACATCCGTTTAAAAGTTGTCCAGATGGAATAATACGCCGATGTGTATTTGGAGATAAAGCTAGTAAAATTTTAAACCATTGTCACACAGGACCAACAGGAGGGCATTATGGGCCTCAACTAACAGCAAGAAAAGTTTACGATGCTGGATTCTATTGGCCTACAATTTACAAAGACGCACACCTTCTTTGCAAATCATGTGATGCATGTCAAAGGGCCAAAAAAATAAGTCAACGTGATGAAATGCCACAAAATGTCATCCAAGTATGTGAAGTATTTGACATATGGGGTATTGACTTTATGGGTCCATTTCCAAAATCTCATAATAATCTCTATATTCTCGTAGCCATTGATTATGTATCTAAATGGGCGGAAGCACAAGCTCTCTCAACTAACGATGCACGAGTTGTAGTCAACTTTTTAAAACGTCTTTTTGCAAGGTTTGGAACACCGAAAGCTTTAATAAGTGATCGGGGAACTCATTTCTGTAATAATCAACTTGAGAAAGTTCTTAAAAGATATGGAGTAACTCATAAAATCTCCACCGCATATCATCCACAAACAAGTGGACAAGTTGAAAATACCAACCGAGCTTTAAAACGTATTTTAGAGAAAACCATAGGATCAAATCCGAAGGAATGGTCCATTAAATTGGAGGATGCACTCTGGGCTTTTAGAACAGCCTACAAAACTCCAATTGGAACCACACCTTTTAGACTTGTTTACGGAAAAGCATGTCATCTTCCAGTAGAAATTGAACACAAAGCATTTTGGGCTTTGAAGACATGTAATCTTGATTTACATGAAGCTGGACGTCTACGATTAAGTCAACTAAACGAATTAGAAGAATTAAGACATGAAGCATACGAAAATTCGTTAATTTATAAAGAAAGAACGAAGAAATGGCATGATAAAAGAATCAAAAGTTCAAAAGAATTTAAAGAAGGAGACAGAGTTCTTCTTTTCAATTCACGATTCAAGCTATTTCCTGGAAAATTGAAATCAAGATGGTCTGGACCATTCATAGTCAAAAGAGTTTTCCCATACGGAACGATAGAATTAATAAATTCAAATGGAATTGAATTTAAAGTTAATGGTCACAGAGTTAAACATTACATACATGGTCCGATGGAAGTTGACAATGAAGTTAATCATAATTTCGATACCACAGCTAACTAAGTGTGGGGAGAATCAAGTCTTTAAAGGATAATATGTATTTCTGTTAGAGTTAGATTGTCTGTTTTCGTGTAGTTCTCGAAAATGGAACACGAATGGTCTTTCCCTAGCAGACCCTAAAGAACTAGTCTTCTCCCCCCATTCTGAATTTTTATTTTTTTAGGTTTTTACGAAATGAAGACTGCCTGTGAACTAAACCATGGTCTAATGCTACACGCTTTGATCACTAAACGTAATAATGACACACTACCGAGTGAAATAGTATCAGTAATCAGAGAAAGATTGGACGGAGTAAGAAAAGAAAACCAGATGCGAAGATAATAAGTTACAATTTGGTAAAGGAAAATCAAAATGCGCAGCGAAAAGAAGAGCACGACACCTTGAAAGATGTCACAAATGCGGAAAATGGTCACATGGAGGTAAATGTTCAAATAATCAAACCTATTCAAACACCGAATTTGTTACTTTATGCAGAGATGGACCGTTCATATGTTTAGAAGAAAAAACACTGAATGCTCGAGGTTACGCCTATGTAGCCATGGAAAATCAATTAAACCGACTATCTTATGAATGGGATAGATCATATAACTAAGAATACTATCTCACAGGTAGGTCTGTACAGTTTTTTTTTGTTTTTATTTTTATTTTTAACCTTTTGATAATAAACGCTAATTTGTTCGCTATAAAGTATTAAATTGGTATTGAATAAAATTAGGTTTGGCGACCGAAATTATTGATATCATTCAAAAATTTATTACATCACTGCGAAATTTAACGTTTATTTTTAAGGTATAAATATCTTTAATCAATCAACCCAAAATATTTCAAAAATTCGTCATGAGTTAAATTAGGTCTTGGAACCGAAATTACTTTACCGAAAAGAGGGGCGCATATTTTTGATAATATTTGATTGATTAAAGTGGGATAAAAAGCCAAAAAGATTTTTAATTTTATTTTTACCATGTTTTTAAAATTAATATATAAATCTTAAATTAATATTGTAAACTTTGTAAAATCAATATATTTAAAATTGTAAATATTTGAAAAATATAATATAAGTTTGGTGTGAATTTATAATATGAAATTTTAAATTTTAAGTTTGGTGTGAATTTTTAATTTTTAAAATATGAATTTTATTTTTATGCATTTTAAATTGTAAGTTTGGTGTGAATTTTTATTATTAATTTTGAATTTTATGTATTTTTAATTTAAGTTGGTGTGAATTTAAAAACAAAAATTTACTTTATTTCGCTAAGTTAAAAATATGATTTTTAAAATTCGTCGTAAGTTGAAGACTAGGTCATTGAACCGAAATTGCTTTACCCAAGGGAGGGACGAGAACTTTTATTATCATTATTTTTAATCTTATTGAATTAAAGCATGCCAAAAACATTAAAAAAAACCCAAAAATCTTAGCTTTTAAAACAATCGCTACAAAAATACAAATTTTAAAATTTTGTCGAAGGACGGACTAGGACATCGATCCGAAACGACCTCATCCTAAAACAAAGGAAAACAAAATTTTAAATTTATTTTATACATGTTTTATAAGTTAAGGCTTAAAAAAAAAAAAAAAAAAATACAAACCCCGCGACTCGCGGAGTTCCAAAAATACCGAAAAAAATAAAAGGGGCAGAACTGATCAGTCCCCAACCCACACACACGAAAAATACTGCCAAAAAAACCCAAAAAACACACACCAAATTCGCAATTTTTGACCGTTAATCATCAAATCTTTTACTAAAATCATGTTGAGAAGGATGCTATCAAGGAATTACTCAAGAAAAACGGTAAATTTCTACACCTAAACACCATTTAATCCGAAAATTAGTGTTCTTGAGCAATTTTATACCCAATTCGATTTTGATGCTTTTTAGTGTAATTATGCTTAAATTGTTTATGTATTATGCTTGTATAACCTAGATTGATGCTATTTAACATGATTAGAAGCCTTAAACTTCAAATTTTGAGTAATCTAGGGTTTGTGTTCTTGAGCAAATTTGGGGCTTTTTGATATAAACAGGTTATGGCCAATTTTTGTCATGAATTGTTGCTAAATTAAGTAGTGTAACATGTTTAGGTAGTTAAATGATCCAAACTTTGAGCCTAAACATGATTTTGAGAATTAAAGTGGACTTTTTCAAGTCTAAAATTCATGAACTTGATTTTTGAGAGATAATGCCATTTGAAACTTGTTTAATTGCTAGTAATGATTATTTTGACATGTTATTTGAGTTGAATGCTTATGAACTTGGCGAACATTTTCGTATATGCTTATTTGAAAAAGTGTAGATTTGATGAAAATATGAAAATGAGCTTAAGTTTGATATAAATTGATCATGTCATTGTAATTATTTTGATTGATGATTTTGCTGACACTAATGCATATTTGGATGCACAAAAATTGTGTTTGATGTATTTTGCAGACTGAAAGGGGTGAATCTTCATCCCAAGCTCGCAATGCTCCTACTGAGAATACGGAACAACAGGAGGTGGATAACTACTACAAACAAGATATACCTCATCCAGTCATGACATTTTCTGATATGCACTTGGAAGATTTGCACCCGAACTTGAGATTTGACAGACTTTGGATAGATTATCCAAAATACCAAAGGGGTTTGCATACTCTTCATTCTAAAGCTGTTGAGGTACCTAGGGTCATAGAATGGGGACCATTAGAAGCTGTAGAATTGGCCGGGCCAATTAGGGAATTACTTGCACAGAGGTATGGTAATTCTACTTTTAACGATTGGGTACGGTTATTCAACATGCGTAGACCTGTATATAAAGTATGGTGTGAAGAATTGTTGTGTAGTATAGAATTAAATGATCGGGTAGCTAGTTTAACCGATCGATCTTTTATTAGATTTTTGTTAGGAGGTTCAATGCGCCACATGTCTTTACTAGACATGGCTCAGGCTTTACGTATATATACGCCTGAGGAGCTCGCATCTGCCGATTGTAGAGGGTTGATACTAAATGGTAGAAAGATAGACGAAAATTTTGATACACATGGTGTATGGAGTCAAATGACTAGCCATCACCGATTTAAAGTGGGAAATTACTCTTATTTGGATATAGATAGAGCAGAATTAAGAGTAATTCATAGGTTTTTAGCCAATTCGATTACACAACGAGGTAAGAACAAGGAAAAGGTAAATGAACAGGATTTGTTTTACCCCATGTGAATTCGAGACCCACAAAGCGCTGTAAGTATACCTTATTGTGTGGGTTATTATTTATCAGCTATGGTTAGGGGGATGAGACCGCATAGCATAATAGGAGGTGGTATATTTATTACTTTGATTGCTGAATATCTCGGTGTGGATATAAGTCGGGGGGGATTATTAGTCGAAGAACCAGAACCCCGCGATACAATAGGTTTAAATTTATACCATGGTGCGAAAGTTTTGAAGAGGTGAAATAACGCTGCAGCACGATATAATGGTAGACATCCACAGGTTGAGAGAAACTAACAGCAAGGTAATATAGGAGGGGGAAATGAAATGGCAGAAATGCAAAGGTTTATAGCTTCACAAGAGTATGAAAATGCTAGACATAGAGCATTTGAAGATTGGCAAGTTCATCAAAACCAAATCATAGCTTATTGCCAACATATAGGTAGAAACTATATTCCTACTCCATCGCCCATATTCCCTCCCTAGTCTATAGAGATTCAACCACCGTATCCTACGTATAACCCAGCCGAAGCATTTTATAGCACCTATGGTTATGCATGGAACCCCTACTGGTATCAGTATCATCCCTAGTCTACTTAGTTTTATTTATTTTGTAATTTGTAATGTTGATACGTTTAATACTTATTTAATATTGTAATAGTTTTTATAATTTTCTAACTTTTATTCTTAGATTTTAATAATTTTTGAATGTGGGGTAATATACCAAACTTCAAAAATATGTATATATGTATGCAGTTTATCTTATGTACACAACAGGGTAAAACAACGCATTTTCAAAGACTGGCATTAAGTTCAGCAAAAGCAACTAATTTTGACGACAAGATGCAAAATATATGTGAAATAACAACAAGACGGAATGAACAAATGATATGCACCATTTATCATTCAGCAAGCAAACACAAATATGTTTGGAAACTTTGGTAAAATTTAATCATTTTCACACAAATCACCCTCAATAATTTAAATTGTTACTGATTTCTTGCAAATGAGGGCATTGCAAGATCTTAAGTGTGGGAAGGGGTTAAATTCTTTCGGATTTTAAAATTTTTATCTTAAACACTGGGTTACCATTAAAAATACTAGTAAAGCAATAGTTATATTAGAATCTAGTGCTCTCTGATAATAAAGAACAGCCCTAGTCTTATATACTGACTACCCAATTCTAGTAAAATTTTTCAAAATTTTCAATTAAATGAACTCAAAATCATGTTTATACAATTTATGAACGATAAAACTAGGTTTTAACACCGAAATTATTGTTACCTCGGAAAGGACATAAATTGAGAAACAAACCAAAATGTTAAAATTCATTTAAAATGGAATAGAGGACAATAAAAAGGAAAATAAAAGCCAAGTGTGGGAAAATTTACCAAGTTATCTTAAACATATGTCACATATATCGGTAACAAATAACTGAAAATACTTTTGCTTTGGACTAAACTAAACTATTTTACCCGATGAAAGAAAAGAAGAGATGGATCTACACGATGAATCAATTCTATCATTAAAAAGAAGTAAAGTCTTCCGAAAAAGAAACGCGCTTCTTGATTTAGGTCAGGAAGTTGTCATCCAGACCAGCTGTAGGTTGACGAAAAACCTAGAAAAGTCATCACTAAAATCAGCAGGAAATTCATGGACCTCAGCATTAAACAGGGTCGCCAATTGGTCAGATTTATCCTAACCATGAGAAGGATTTATCTCGTACAATGGGGGGGCACCATGCAAATTAGCTGGATAAGACTAATGAATCAGATCCCCAGAAAGGATAATCTCCTTAAAAGATCAAAAATCAGCTTTTAAGCCTGATATTACTCAATCCTTGAGATTGACCTTAAAGATTGAGAATTACAAACTCATGGAATTCAATGATATCTAAACTCGAGCCTGAACGAGAAAATATTTTGATCAAAATTACAAACCGATTTGTTTTCTAAAAACCCATTTTCAATGCGTTCATTACCATTGAACGTAAAATCCTAGGAATTCACCTGGAATTCATTAGGTCACCTGAACCAAATCGGGTGTCAACCGTAAGAACGGTGGTTGCATAGCATGGTCAAAGACAGGACCTTGTGCCAGACCGAAAAATTATAAGGGTGAGCTTTACTATTGCTCCTACCAAGGATAGTAATTGCGTTCGACACGTTATAGACCATAATTAAAAGCATGTCAGGGGACATTGCCTTAACAGCTGCTTGTTCAACGCTTTCCTTTACAACCGGACGGTAGTTTACCGAAAGGTAATATACGGGACAAGTAAACTGGACGTGTTGCTTTCCTAATACAAGGTTAGCAAGTGGGTGACACAAAACCGCAAGTTTTGAGCTAAAATTTTCAAATCTGAAACCCACCAAACCCACAAAAATAATTTTCAAACACCGGTAAAGGGTTATTCCGAAAAACTTATCTAGGGTAAAAACTAGATTTAATTTTCAAAAGATCAAATGTTTTCATAAAGATCCAATTTCCTTAATGGATCTAAATTTTTATTGTCATGTGGGACTGTAAACCATATCGTTACTACCATTGTTTATACCGCCGTATAGAAGTCACTGATGTACAAAGTGTGAAGAATAAAGAAGTGATTCTAGTATTTCAAGACGATATTGCTTGAGGACAATCAACGCTCAAGTGTGGGAATATTTGATAATGCTAAAAACGAACATATATTTCATAGCATTTTCCCCAAGAAAGACAAGCTTTTAGTTGCAATTGTTCTATTTACAAGTGATATTCGTTTAAATATTAAAAGGTGAAGACAAAAGACAGATTCGACGAATTGAAGACGCAAACGACCAAAAAGCTCAAAAGTACAAAATACAATCAAAGAGGTTCCAATTATTGATAAGAAACGTCTCGAAATTACAAGAGTACAAGATTCAAAACGTAAAGTACAAGATATTAAATTGTACGCAAGGACGTTCGAAAATCCGGAACCGGGACCAGAGTCAACTCTCAACGCTCAACGCAACGGACTAAAAATTTCAAGTTAACTATGTATATAAATATAATATAATATATAATTAATTATATAAATTATATATATATATTATATTTATATAATAAACCGTCGGTAAACAAAGAGCCAAAATGGAGTGAGCTGTAATTACAAACTCCGCGACTCGCGGAGTTTGAAGAGCAAAATGGGCGCGAGTCGTGGAGACCCCCTGAACTCAATTCCCTATAAAAGCAAACGCAGTTTGATCGCAAAATATCCATAATTCAATCTCTCTCTATATATGTATACGTAAATATATTTATATTTATATTTTAATTTTAATTTTAATTTTAATTATAATTCTAATAATAAGGGTATGTTAGCGAATGTTGTAACGGTGTAAGTCGAAATTCTGTCCGTGTAACGCTACGCTATTTTTAATCATTGTAAGTTATGTTCAACCTTTTTAATTTAATGTCTCATAGCTAAGTTATTATTATGCTTATTTAATCCGAAGTAATCATGACGTTGGGCTAATTACTAAAATTGGGTAATTGGGCCTTGTACCATAATTGGGGTTTGGATAAAAGAACGACACTTGTGGAAATTAGACTATGGGCTATTAATGGGTTTTATATTAACTAAACAATACCTTGTTAATTTAATATACAAACTTATAATTCGACGTATTTATATATAACCACATACGCTTGACTGGGTACGGTGGGCGGGATATCTATAAATACCAATAATTATTCATTTTACCGGACACGGAACTGGATTAATAGTTAATAGACTTGTTGAAACATGGGTGAATTACATTCAAGGGTAATTGGTGTAATTGTTAACAAAGTAGTAAAACCTTGGTTTACACGCAGTCGATAACTTGGTGTATTCATTAAACAAAGTATTAAAACCTTGTTACAATTCGAATCCCCAATTAGTTGGAATATTTGACTTCGGGAATAAGAATAATTTGACGAAGGCTTTCGCTCTTTATATTTATGACTGATGGACTATTATGGACAAATCCGTATGGACATATTAAATAATCCAGGACAAAGGACAATTAACCCATGGGCATAAAACTAAAATCAACACGTCAAACATCATGATTACGAAAGTTTAAATAAGCATAATTCTTTTATTTCATATTTAATTTCCTTTATTTTATATTTAATTGCACTTCTAATTATCGCATTTTTATTTATTGTTATTGTATTTAATTGCATTTTTAATTATTGTACTTTTTAATTATCGCAAGTTTATTTTATCGCACTTTTATTATTCGCAATTTCATTATCGTTATTTACTTTACGCTTTAAATTAAAGTCCTTTTATTATTTTACATTTGGTTTTAACTGCGACTAAAGTTTTAAAATCGACAAACCGGTCATTAAACGGTAAAAACCCCCCTTTATAATAATAATATTACTTATATATATATATTTGTATTTTTATAAAAGTAAACTAATATAGCGTTAAGCTTTGTTTAAAAAGATTCCCTGTGGAACGAACCGGACTTACTAAAAACTACACTACTGTACGATTAGGTACACTGCCTATAAGTGTTGTAGCAAGGTTTAAGTATATCCATTCAATAAATAAATAAATATCTTGTGTAAAATTGTATCGTATTTAATAGTATTTCCTTGTAAAATTTAATAGTATTTTATATAAACCTCGCATAACATCACCCACTTGCTAACCTTGTATTAGGAAAGCAACACGTCCAGTTCACTTGTCCCGTATATTACCTTTCGATAAACTACCGTCCGGTTGTAAAGGAAAGCGTTGAACAAGCAACTGTTAAGGCAATGTCCCCTGACATGCTTTTAATTATGGTCTATAACGTGTCGAACGCAATTACTATCCTTGGTAGGAGCAATAGTAAAGCTCACCCTTATAATTTTTTCGGTCTGGCACAAGGTCTTGTCTTTGACCATGCTATGCAACCACCGTTCTTACGGTTGACACCCGATTTGGTTCAGATGACCTAATGAATTCCAGGTGAATTCCTAGGATTTTAGGTTCAATGGTAATGAACGCATTGAAAATAGGGTTTTCAGAAAACAAATCGGTTTGTAATTTTATCAAAATATTTTCTCGTTCAAGCTCGAGTTTAGATATCATTGAATTCCATGAGTTTGAATTCTCAATCTTTAAGGTCAATCTCAAGGATTGAGTAATATCAGTCTTAAAAGCTGATTTTTAATTTTTAAGGAGATTATCCTTTCTGGGGATCTGATTCATTAGTCTTATCAAGCTAATTTGCACGGTGCCCCCCCATTGTACGAGATAAATCCTTCTCATGGTTAGGATAAATCTGACCACTTGGCGACCCTGTTTTATGCTGAGGTCCGTGGATTTCCTGCTGATTTTAGTGATGACTTTTTTAGATTTTTCGTCAACCTACAGCTGGTCTGGACGACAACTTCTTGACCTAAATCAAGAAGCGCGTGTCTTTTTCGGAAGACTTTACTTCCTTTTAACGATGGAATTGATTCATCGTGTAGATCCATCTCTTCTTTTCTTTCTTCGGGTAAAACAGTTTAGTTTAGTCCAAAGCAAAAGTATTTTCAGTTATTTGTTACAGAAATATGTGACATATGTTTAAAATATCTTGTTAAATTTTCCCACACTTGGCTTTTATTTTCCTTTTTATTGTCCTCTATTCCATTTTAAATGAATTTTAACATTTTGGTTTGTTTCTCAATTTATGTCCTTTCCGAGTTAACAATAATTTTGGTGTTAAAACCTAGTTTTATCATTCATAAATATGTATAAACATGATTTTGAGTTCATTTAATTAAAAATTTTGAAAAATTTTACTAGAATTGGGTAGTCAGTATATAAGACTAGGGCTGTTCTTTATTATCAGAGAGCACTAGATTCTAATACAACTACTGCTTTACTAGTATTTTTAATGGTAACCAAGTGTTTAAGATAAAAATCCGAAAGAATTTAACCCCTTCCCACACTTAAGATCTTGCAATGCCCTCATTTGCAAGAAATCAGTAACAATTTAAATTATTGAGGGTGATTAGCATAGAAAAATGATTAAATTTTACCAAAGTTTTCAAACATATTGGCGTTTGTTTTCTGAATGATAAATGGTGCATATCATTTGTTCATTCCGTCTTGTTGTTATTTCACATATATTTTGCATCTTGTCGTCAAAATTAGTTGCTTTTGCTGAACTTAATGCCAGTCTTTGAAAATGCGTTGTTTTTCCCTGTTGTGTACATAAGATAAACTGCAAACATATATACATATTTTTGAAGTTTGGTATATTACCCCACATTCAAAAATTATTAAAATCTAATAATAAAAGTTAGAAAATTATAAAAACTATTACAATATTAACATAAGTATTAAATGTATCAACATTACAAATAATAAAATAAATAAAACTAAGTAGACTAGGGATGATACTGATACCAGTAGGGGTTCCATGCATAACCGTATGTGTTATAGAATGCTTCGGCTGGGTTATACGTAGGATACGGTGGTTGGATCTCTATAGACCAGGGAGGAAATACGGACGATGGAGTAGGAATATAGTTTCTACCTATTTGTTGGCAATAAGCTATGATTTGGTTTTGATGAACTTGCCAATCTTCAAATGCTCGATGTCTAGCATTTTCGTACTCTTTTGAAGCTATAAACCTTTGCATTTCTGTCATTTCATTTCCCCCTCCCACATTACTTGGCTGTTGGTTTTTCTCAACCTGTTGATGTCTACCATTATATCGTATTGTGGCGTTATTTCGCCTCTTCAAAACTTTAGCACCATGGTATAAATTTAAACCAATTTTATCGTGGGGTTCTGGTTCTTCGATTAGTAATCCCCCCGACTTATATCCACACCGAGATATTCAGCAATCGAAGTAATAAATATACCACCTCCTATTATATTGTGCGGTCTCATCCCTCTAACCATAGCTGATAAATAATAACCCACATAATACGGTATACTTACAGCACTTTGTGGGTCTCGAATACACATATGGTAAAACAAATCCTGTTCATTTACCTTTTCCTTATTCTTACATCTTTGTGTAATCGAATTAGCTAAAAACCTATGAATTACTCTTAACTCTGCTCTATCTATATCCAAATAAGAGTAATTTCCCCCTTTAAATCGGTGATGGCTAGTCATTTGACTCCATACACCATGTGTATCAAAATTTTCATCAATCTTTCTACCATTTAATATCAACCCTCTACAATCGGCAGATGCTAACTCCTCAGGCATATATATACGTAAGGCCTGAGCCATGTCTAGTAAAGACATGTGGCGCATCGAACCTCCTAACAAAAATCTAATAAAAGATCGATCGGTTAAACTAACTACCCGATCATTTATTTCTATACTACACAATAATTCTTCACACCATACTTTATATACAGGTCTGCGTATACTGAATAATCGTACCCAATCGTTAAAAGTAGAATTACCATACCTCTGTGTAAGTAATTCTCTAATTGGCCCGGCTAATTCTACAGCTTCTAACGGTGCCCATTCTATTACCCTAGGTACTTCAACAGCTTTAGAATGAAGAGTATGCAAGCCCCTTTGGTATTTTGGATAATCTATCCAACGTCTGTCAAATCTCAAGTTCGGGTGCAACTCTTCCAAGTGCATATCTGAAAATGTCATAACTGGATGAGGTATATCTTGTTTATAATAGCTATCAACATCCTGTTGATCTGCATTCTCAGGAGGAGCATTGCGAGCTTGAGATGAAGATTCACCCCTTTAAGTCTGCAAAACACATCAAACACAATTTTTGTGCATCCAAATATGCATTAGTGTCAGCAAAATCATCAATCAAAATAATGACATGTCCAATTTATATCAAACTTATGCTCATTTTCATATTTTTATCAAATCTACACTTTTTCAAATAAGCATATACGAAAATGTTCGCCAAGTTCATAAGCATTCAACTCAAATAACATGTCAAAATAATCATTACTAGCATTTAAACAAGTTTCAAATGGCATTATTTCTCAAAAATCAAGTTCATGAATTTTAGACTTGAAAAAGTCCACTTTAATTCTCAAAATCATGTTTAGGCTCAAAGTTTAGATCATTTAACTACCTAAATATGTTACACTACTTAATTTAGCAACAATTCATGACAAAAATCGGCCATAACCTGTTTATATCAAAAAGCCCCAAATTGCTCAAGAACACAAACCCTAGATTACTCAAAATTTGAAGTTTAAGGCTTCTAATCATGTTAAATAGCTTCTAATCATGTTAAATAGCATCAATCTAGGTTATACAAGCATAATACACAAGCAATTTAAGCATAATTACACTAAAAAGCATCAAAATCGAATTGGGTATAAAATTGCTCAAGAACACTAATTTTCGGATTAAATGGTGTTTAGGTGTAGAAATTTACCGTTTTTCTTGAGTAATTCCTTGATAGCATCCTTCTCAACATGATTTTAGTAAAAAATGTGATGATTTTCGGTGAAAAAATTCGGATTTTAGAGGTGATTTTCGGTATTTTTCGCAGTTTTATGTGTGTGGTAGTGTGCAGACTGATCTGTTCGGCCCTTTTATGTTTTTTCTGTATTTTTGGAACTCCGCAACTTGCGGTGTTTGACTCTTTCAAACTCCGCGAGTCGCGGTGTTTGATTTTTTTTTTTAACTATCTATAACTTATAAAACAATTAAGTAATTAATTTTAAAATTTTGTTTTCCTTGTTATTTAGGACGAGGTCGTTTCGGATCGATGTCCTAGTTCGTCCCTCGACAAAATTTTAAAATTTTTCTTTTTGTAGCGATTGTTTTAAAAGCTAAGATTTTTGGGTTTTTTAAATGTTTTTTGGCATACTTTAAGTCAATAAGTTTAAAAATAATGATAATAAAAGTTCTCTTCCCTCCCTCGGGTAAAGCAATTTCGGTTCAAAGACCTAGTCTTCAACTTACGACGAATTTTAAAAATCATATTTTTAACTTAGCGAAATAAAGTAAATTTTTGTTTTTAAATTCACACCACTTAAATTTAAAATGCATAAAATTAAAAATTCATATTTTAAAAATTAAAAATTCACACCAAACTTAATTTAAAAATTAATATTATAAATTCACACCAAACTTAAATTATATTTTTGTTTTTATACATGCAAACTTATATTAAAAATATTAATTTTTCAAATATTTACAATTTTAAGTATATTGATTTTAAAAAGTTTATAATATTATTTTAATATTAATTTTAAAAACAAAGTAAAAATAAAATTAAATATCTTTTTAGCTTTTATCCCACTTTAATCAATCAAATATTATCAAAAATATGCGCCCCTCTTTTCAGTAAAGTAATTTCGGTTCCATGACCTAATTTAACTCATGACGAATTTTTGAAATATTTTGGTTTGATTGATTAAAGATATTTATACCTTAAGAATAAACGTTAAATTTCGCAGTGATGTAATAAATTTTTGTATGATATCAATAATTTCGGTCGCCAAACCTAATTTTATCGAATACCAATTTAATACTTTATAGCAAACAAATTAGCGTTTATTATCAAAAGGTAAAAAATGAAAATAAAAAAAAATAAAAA